>NC_135337.1:77325194-77640930 GCF_023851605.1 Tamandua tetradactyla
CTTGGTTTTCCTTTAACAGGGCAATGTTCTCACTCTTCTGGCTTCTACAACTTCTGAGTTCTCTTTATAAGGCTCAGTGTTTTTGTTTCTTCATTGCTAAAGCAACATGCAATGAGTTGGTTTAAACAATGGGAAAGTATTGGCTCCCAGTTTTGCAGTGGAAAGTACAAAATCAAAGCTCATCATGGTGATGCTCTCTTCCCAGAGACTGGCATTTGAAGCTGACTGTTGGTTATCCTTGGTCTTGGGCTTCTCTGTCACATGGCAGGGCACATGGTGGCCTCTTCTGGCCTCTTCCTTCTCTTCCAGGTTCTATTGACCTTCAGCTTCTTGCTTCCATGACATTCTCTCTCTGTGTGTCTGTATTTCACTCTGCTTATAAAGGACTCCAGTACCATCCTGATTGGGTTTGGCCAAACTTTGATGAAGTAACCTTATCAAAAGGTCCTACTTCAATGGGTTCAAACCCTTAGGAATGGATTAAGTTTAAGAACACGCTTTTCTGGGGAACCTACAGCTCCAAAGTACCCTACACCCAATAATACAGATCAAGACCCACCCGGATTCGGATGGCCACACCTTAACTAAAAATAACATCCTCAGATATCCTATTTTGGGAGCATAATTCAATCTACCACAACGTCATAAACAACAACCCATTCTCATGACCTGTCTTGATTCTCAGAGTAGGCTTAGGTCAGCTATTCTCACCAGGCATTTGTCATGGGGTCAGAGGGAAGCTGGGGCTGGATTCATTGCAAAGGACCATCTACTGGAACCCAACTGGAGCCTGTCCCCAATGGCCTGAGCATCTCCCCAACGTGGAGACTGGGTTCTGAGAGCAAACATCCCACAAGATACCATGTTTGGCTGGATAATCTCTCTCTCTCTCTCCCTCTTTTTTTTTTTACTTTCTTAATTGTATAATATGACATATATACAAAGCAAAGAAAGATAAAAAGCAATAGTTTTCAAAGCACTCTTCAACAAGTAATTACAGGACAGATTCCAGTGGCTGGATAATCTCTTACCACACAGCTTTAGAAGTCTCCAAAATCACTCCTGATGCATTATATTTGGCCCACTTTCAAGGGGAAGGGAATTAGGCTCTGCTTCTCAATGGGGAGAAGGTCAATATCTTGGCAATTCCACCACCTCACGCCTAAAAGGAAGGAGGGGGCATGAGTAAAGACACAGGGGGTGGACATTGGGGCAGGGGCAGCACTTCGGTACTTCATTGGCTCTCCCCCACACCTATAAGAGAGCATAGTAGGGGAATTCCTTTATATTTTAATTATATACATACACAAATACATACATACATATATATATATATATATATATAATTAAGATATCTTCAGGTACCATATAGTCCATACAAAGTATTCAATCAGTGACTCACAATATCATCACATAATTGTGTATTCATCACCTTGATCATTTTTAGAAACTTTGCATCACTCCAGAAAAAGAAATGAAAAGAAAAAAGAAAAAACTTATACATACCATACCCCTTACCCCTCCCTCTCATTGACCACTACTATTGCAATCTACCCAATTTTTTTTTGCCCCTTATCCCCCATTATTATTTATTTATTTATTTATTTTTACTCAATTGTCCATACCCTGGATAAAAGGAGCATCAGACACAAGGTTTTCACAATCACACAGTCACATTGTAAAAGCTACATCGTTCTACAGTCGTCTTCAAGAATCAAGGCTACTGGAACACAGGTCGACAGTTGCACGCTCTCCCCTCCACCCACTTCAATACATATAAGCTAAAAAGGGAATATCTATACATGCATAAGAATCACCTCCAGGATAACCTCTTGACTCTGTTTTGAAATCTCTCAGCCACTGACAACTTTATTTTCTTTAATTTCTCTTCCCCATTTTGATCAAGAAGTCTTCCTCAATCCCATGCAGCTGGGTCCCAGCTCATCCCCAGGAGTTCTGTCCCACGTTGTCAGGGAGATTTGCACCCCTGGGAGTCATGTCCCATGTAGAAGGGAGGACAGTGAGTTCACCTGCCAACTGGAGAGAGAGAGGTATAGGGGTATTCTTCACCAAAGGTGAGAGGAATCCCTCTATTTTAAAAAAAAACAAACTGAAATAAATGAAACAATTTGGTTATCTTTATAATATAATGAATGTGAGATTCAGAGCTAAAAGGGATAGACATGTGTTTGCTTGAAGCTGTTATGTACCCCAGAAAAGGCCGTGCTCTTTTTATTTAAAAAAAAATTTAATTGTGAAGTATAACATAAATACAAAAAAGCGATAAATTTCCAAGTACATTTTAACAATTAGTTATAGAACAGATTTTAAAGTTTGGTATGGGTTACAGTTCCAGGATTTTTCATTTTTTCTTCTAGCTGTTCCAAGACACTGGAGACCAACAGAAATATCAATATAATAATTCAGCAGTCATGCTCATTTGTTAAATCTTATCTTCTCTGTGATAATCCTCCCTCTCTTTAAATAACATATATACATAAAAGCAATAAATTTCAAAGTACATTGCAACAACTTGGTTGTAGAACAGATTTCAGAGTTTGGTATGGGTTAAAATTCCACACTTTTAGATTTTATTTCTAGGCGCACTAAGGTACTGGAGATTAAAAGAAATATCAGTATAATGAGTCAGCACTCATATTCGTTTTTAAAACCCGACCTTCCCTGCATAACTCCACCATCACCTTTGATCTTTTCCCCATTCTTTAGGGGTATTTGGGCTATGCTCATTCTAGTTTTTTCATGTTGGAAGGGGCTGTTGATAATATGGGGTAGGGGGACGGAACTAGTTGTTCTGGAGAGGCTGGGCCCGCTGCATTTCAGGACTTATCTGGTCCAGGGACCCAGTTGGAGGTTGTAGATTTTGGAAAGTTACGCTAGTGTGTGGAACCTTTATAGAATCTTATAAGATGCTCTAGACATTCTTTAGGATTGGCAGGAATGGTTTTGGTTGGGGTTTGGCAAGCTATGATAGGTAGCAATGTCTAACTGAAGCTTGCATGAGAGTGACCTCCAGAGTAGTCTCGCAACTCTATCTGAACTCTCTCAGCCGCTGATACCTTATTTGTTACACTTCTTTTCCTCCTTTCTGTCAGGATGGCATTGTTGATCCCACAGTGCCAGGGCCAGACTCATCCCTGGGAGTCATCTCCCATGCTGCCAGGGAGACCTCACCCCCGGATGTCATGTTCCCTGTAGAGGGGAGGGCAATGATTTCACTTGCAGAGTTGGGCTTAGAGGAAGAGAGGCCACATCTGAGCAACGAAAGAGGTCCTCCAGAAGTAACTCTTAGGCATACATGTAGGTCAACTAAGCTTCTCTGCTACATACATACGTTTCACAAGAGCAAGCTTCAAGATCAAGGGCTTGAGGCCATGTCCTTTAATCCATTCCTGTGGGTGCAGACCTACTGTGGGTGGGACCTTTTGATTAGGTTGTTTCAATTAAGATGTGACTCACCCAAATCAAGGTAGGTCTTAATCCCTTCCTGAAGTCTTTTATGAGGACGAAAGACAGAAAACACCCAGAAAGTTCAGAGGGAAACACCCAGAGAAGTTTGCAGACGGCGTGGAGAAAAAGCTCCTGAAAAGAGAGTAAAGCTCCATAAATGCTAAGAGAGGACTTGTGGAAGCTGAAACAGCCACTGAAACCAGGAGCTGAAAGCAACAAAACCCAGGAGCAAAGGCTCAGCAGATGCCAGCCGTGTGCCTTGCATCTAACAGGGGAAACCTGGATGCCAGCAGCCTTTCTTCAGAGAAGGTATCACTCTGTTGATGCCTTACTTGGGACATTTTCATGGCCTTAGAACTATAAATCTGCAAACGAATAAATCCTCGTTGTAAAAGTCAACGCTTTTCTGGTATATTGCATTCTGGCAGCTTTAGGAAACCGAAACAACCCACAATCAAAAGTATATTTCAAAATTAAGTGCTGGCCCATGCTACAACATGGAGGAAACTTGAAGACATTATGTTGAGTGAAATAAGCCAGATGCAAAAGGACAAAAGTGGTATGCTTTCTCTTATATGAAATACTTCCAATAAGTAAATACATAGAGACAGAAGGCAGAACAGTGGTTGCCAGGGGTGGGGGGAGGGGTGGATGGGGAATTACTCTCTATTTGGGATCATGAAAATCTTCTGGGAATAGATTGTGGTAAAAGTTACAGAATATTGTTATTGTACTTAATGTCATAGAATTTTCACTTAAAAATGGTTAAAATGATTATGTTATGTATATTTAATCACGATTTAAAAAAAGTTTTTAAAAGGCTGTAAAAATATGTTTCAATAAATTCCTCTTAATTATTCCCTCAAGAGAAGACATTGCTAAGTCTAAAAAGGGATATTATCCATACTAGTTTCTCAATTATCTACAGTGATGTATCTTTCTTTTTTATTTCACAAGTCTGAAATGTAAAGACACCCCAGATGTGAAGTTCGGAGGGAGAGACAGACTGCATTCCATGGTAGAGCTGAATGGAGAACCTCTACTCACTGCTTGCTCAACTAGAAATGTTTTGCCATGGTGGCAGCCAATGACAATTTCTTTGTTTCTCTTTTCCTTTTTGTTGTTGTTGAGAGCCTTAAGAGGTGATCCTCCTTTAACCAGTAACAAAAATCTTATTGAATAGAAGGCTGTATGCCTTCTTATGTCCATAAGCAAGACAGAAACTTTTTAATGACTGTGATAATAAAAAAAACCCAGCTTTCTTGAGGTGTAATCGATATACAATAAACTATACGCATTTGCAGTGAGTTTGATAAGTTTTGACATCTTTTAGACACCCATGAAACCCTCAGTGCAATATAAATAATGAACAAAAGCCATCTCCCAAAGTTTCCTCCTTCCCAACAGCCAGGTGACCTACTGCCCCCAGGCAATCACAGAACCGCTTTCCCTCACTATAGATTCCTTAGCATTTTCTAGAATTTTACATAATTGAAATCGCACAGTCCGTACTTTGGGTCTGGCTGTTTTCATGCAGAATCATTTTTATGGGACTGATCCCTATCATCGTATATGCAGTGATACTTCATCCCTTTTCATTGCTGAGTAGAATTCCATCGCACAGATGCATTCTCCGGTTGATGGAAATGTGAGTTATATCCAGATTTTACCTGTGCCACATAAAGCGGATCTGAACATCCCCATGCCAGTCTTTGTACGGGCATTTGCTTTCATTTCTCTTAGGTAAATACTTAGGAGTGGAATGGCTGGTTCACCTGGCAGGTGTGCGTGTTTTACCATTTAAGAAGTGGTTGCACCATTTTACCTTCTCACCAGCAGTTCATCAGAGCTCCAATTTCTTCCCATCCTCTCCAACCCTTGACACGGTCAATCTTTTTGAAATTTTTTTAAATTTATTTTTTATTAACGGAAAGAAAGAAAAAAAGAAAAAAAAAAGAAATTAACACAACATTTAGAAATCATACCGTTCTACATATGCACTCAGTAATTCTTAACATCATCACATAGATGCATGATCATCGTTTCTTAGTACATTTGCATTGGTTTAGAGGAACTAGCAACACAACAGAAAAAGATATAAAATGTTAATATAGAGAAAAGAAATAAAAGTAGTAATAATAGTAAAAAACAACAACAAAAAACCCTATAGCTCAGATGCAGCTTCATTCAGTGTTTTAACATGATTACTTTACAATTAGGTATTATTGTGCTGTCCATTTTTGAGTTTTTGTATCTAGTCCTGTTGCACAGTCTGTATCCCTTCCGCTCCAATTACCCATTATCTTACCCTGTTTCTAACTCCTGCTGGACTCTGTTATCAATGACATATTTCAAGTTTATTCTCGAATGTCCGTTCACATCAGTGGGACCATACAGTACTTGTTCTTTAGTTTTTGGCTGGACTCACTCAGCATAATATTCTCTAGGTCCATCCATGTTATTACATGCTTCATAAGTTTATCTTGTCTTAAAGCTGCATAATATTCCATCGTATGTATATACCACAGTTTATTTAGCCATTCTTCTGTTGATGGACATTTTGGCTGTTTCCATCTCTTTGCAATTGTAAATAATGCTGCTATAAACATTGGTGTGCAAATGTCCGTTTGTGTCTTTGCCCTTAAGTCCTTTGAGTAGATACCTAGCAATGGTATTGCTGGGTCGTATGGCAATTCTATATTCAGCTTTTTGAGGAACCGCCAAACTGCCTTCCACAGTGGTTGCACCCTTTGACATTCCCACCAACAGTGGATAAGTGTGCCTCTTTCTCCGCATCCTCTCCAGCACTTGTCATTTTCTGTTTTGTTGATAATGGCCATTCTGGTGGGTGTGAGATGATATCTCATTGTGGTTTTGATTTGCATTTCTCTAATGGCCAGGGACATTGAGCATTTCTTCATGTGCTTCTTGGCCATCTGTATTTCCTCTTCTGGTAGGTGTCTGTTCAAGTCTTTTTCCCATTTTGTAATTGGGTTGGCTGTCTTTTTGTTGTTGAGTTGAACAATCTCTTTATATATTCTGGATACTAGACCTTTATCTGATATGTCATTTCCAAATATTATCTCCCATTGTGTAGGCTGTCTTTCTACTTTCTTGATGAAGTTCTTTGATGCACAAAAGTGTTTAATTTTGAGGAGCTCCCATTTATTTATTTATTTCTTCAGTGCTCTTGCTTTAGGTTTAAGGTCCATAAAACCACCTCCAGTTGTAAGATTCATAAGATATCTCCCTACATTTTCCTCTAACTGTTTTATGGTCTTAGACCTAATGTTTAGATCTTTGATCCATTTTGAGTTAACTTTTGTATAAGGTGTGAGATGTGGGTCTTCTTTCATTCTTTTGCATATGGATATCCAGTTCTCTAGGCACCATTTATTGAAGAGACTGTTCTGTCCCAGGTGAGTTGGCTTGACTGCCTTATCAAAGATCAAATGTCCATAGATGAGAGGGTCTATATCTGAGCACTCTATTCGATTCCATTGGTCGATATATCTATCTTTATGCCAATACCATGCTGTTTTGACCACTGTGGCTTCATAATATGCCTTAAAGTCCGGCATCGCGAGACCTCCAGTTTCGTTTTTTTTCCTCAAGATGTTTTTAGCAATTCGGGGTACCCTGCCCTTCCAGATAAATTTGCTTATTGGTTTTTCTATTTCTGAAAAATAAGTTGTTGGGATTTTGATTGGTATAGTATTGAATCTGTAGATCAGTTTAGGTAGGATTGACATCTTAATTATATTTAGTCTTCCAATCCATGAACACGGTATGCCCTTCCATCTATTTAGGTCTTCTGTGATTTCTTTTAGAGTTTTTTGTAGTTTTCTTTATATAGGTTTTTTGTCTCTTTGGTTAAATTTATTCCTAGGTATTTTATTCTTTTAGTTGCAATTGTAAATGGGATTCGTTTCTTGATTTCCCCCTCAGCTTGTTCATTACTAGTGTATAGAAATGCTACAGATTTTTGAATGTTGATCTTGTAACCTGCTACTTTGCTGTACTCATTTATTAGCTCTAGTAGTTTTGTTGTGGATTTTTCCGGATTTTCGACGTATAGTATCATATCGTCTGCAAACAGTGATAGTTTTACTTCTTCCTTTCCAATTTTGATGCCTTATATTTCTTTTTCTTGTCTAATTGCTCTGGCTAGAACCTCCAACACGATGTTGAATAATAGTGGTGATAGTGGACATCCTTGTCTTGTTCCTGATCTTAGGGGGAAAGTTTTCAATTTTTCCCCATTGAGGATGATATTAGCTGTGGGTTTTTCATATATTCCCTCTATCATTTTAAGGAAGTTCCCTTGTATTCCTATCTTTTGAAGTGTTTTCAACAGGAAAGGATGTTGAATCTTGTCAAATGCCTTCTCTGCATCAATTGAGATGATCATGTGATTTTTCTGCTTTGATTTGTTGATGTGGTGTATTACATTAATTGATTTTCTTATGTTGAACCATCCTTGCATACCTGGGATGAATCCTACTTGGTCATGATGTATAATTCTTTTAATGTGTTGTTGGATACGATTTGCTAGAATTTTATTGAAGATTTTTGCATCTATATTCATTAGAGAGATTGGTCTGTAGTTTTCTTTTTTTGTAATATCTTTGCCTGGTTTTGGTATGAGGGTGATGTTGGTTTCATAGAATGAATTAGGTAGTTTTCCCTCCACTTCGATTATTTTGAAGAGTTTGAGGAGAGTTGGTACTAATTCCTTCTGGAATGTTTGATAGAATTCACATGTGAAGCCGTCTGGTCCTGGACTTTTCTTTTTAGGGAGCTTTTGAATGACTAATTCAATCTCTTTACTTGTGATTGGGTTGTTGAGGTCATCTATTTCTTCTTGAGTCAAAGTTGGTTGTTCATGTCTTTCCAGGAACCTGTCCATTTCATCTAAATTGTTGTATTTATTAGCGTAAAGTTGTTCATAGTATCCTGTTATTACCTCCTTTATTTCTGTGAGGTCAGTAGTTATGTCTCCTCTTCCATTTCTGATCTTATTTATTTGCATCCTCTCTCTTCTTCTTTTTGTCAATCTTGATAAGGGCCCATCAATCTTATTGATTTTCTCATAGAACCAACTTCTGGTCTTATTGATTTTCTCTATTGTTTTCATGTTTTCAATTTCATTTATTTCTGCTCTAATCTTTGTTATTTCTTTCCTTTTGTTTGCTTTGGGATTAGTTTGCTGTTCTTTCTCCAGTTCTTCCAAGTGGACAGTTAATTCCTGCATTTTTGCCTTTTCTTCTTTTCTGATAAAGGCATTTAGGGCAATAAATTTCCCTCTTAGCTCTGCCTTTGCTGCGTCCCATAAGTTTTGATATGTTGTGTTTTCATTTTCATTCGCCTCTAGGTATTTACTAATTTCTCTTGCAATTTCTTCTTTGACCCACTTGTTGTTTAAGAGTGTGTTGTTGAGCCTCCATATATTTGTGAATTTTCTGGCACTCCGCCTATTATTGATTTCCAACTTCATTCCTTTATGATCTGAGAAAGTGTTGTGTATGATTTCAATCTTTTTAAATTTGTTAAGACTTGCTTTGTGACCCAGCATATGGTCTATCTTTGAGAATGATCCATGAGCACTTGAAAAAAAGGTGTATCCTGCTGTTGTGGGATGTAATGTCCTATAGATGTCTGTTAAGTCTAGCTCATTTATAGTAATATTCAGATTCTCTATTTCTTTATTGATCCTCTGTCTAGATGTTCTGTCCATTGATGAGAGTGGTGAATTGAAGTCTCCAACTATTATGGTATATGTGTCTATTTCCCTTTTCAGTGTTTGCAGTGTATTCCTCACGTATTTTGGGGCATTCTGGTTCGGTGCATAAATATTTATGATTGTTATGTCTTCTTGTTTAATTGTTCCTTTTATTAGTAGATAGTGTCCTTCTTTGTCTCTTTTAACTGTTTTACATTTGAAGTCTAATTTGTTGGATATTAGTATAGCTACTCCTGCTCTTTTCTGGTTGTTATTTGCATGAAATATCTTTTCCCAACCTTTCACTTTCAACCTATATTTATCTTTGGGTCTAAGATGTGTTTCCTGTAGACAGCATATAGAAGGATCCTGTTTTTTAATCCATTCTGCCAGTCTGTGTCTTTTGATTGGGGAATTCAGTCCATTAACATTTAGAGTTATTACTGTTTGGATAATATTTTCCTCTACCATTTTGTCTTTTGTATTATATATATCATATCTGACTTTCCTTCTTTCTACACTCTTCTCCATATCTCTCTCTTCTGTCTTTTTGTATCTGACTCTAGTGCTCCCTTTAGTATTTCTTGCAGAGCTGGTCTCTTGGTCACAAATTCTCTCAGTGACTTTTTGTCTGAGAATGTTTTAATTTCTCCCTCATTTTTGAAGGACAATTTTGCTGGATATAGGAGTCTTGGTTGGCAGTTTTTCTCTTTTAGTAACTTAAATATATCATCCCACTGTCTTCTAGCTTCCATGGTTTCTGCTGAGAAATCTACACATAGTCTTATTGGGTTTCCCTTGTATGTGATGGATTGCTTCTCTCTCGCTGCTTTCAAGATCCTCTCTTTCTCTTTGACCTCTGACATTCTAACTAGTAAGTGTCTTGGGGAACGCCTATTTGTGTCTAATCTCTTTGGGGTGCGCTGCACTTCTTGGATCTGTAATTTTAGGTCTTTCATAAGAGTTGGGAAATTTTCAGTGATAATTTCTTCCATTAGTTTTTCTCCTCCTTTTCCCTTCTCTTCTCCTTCTGGGACACCCACTACACGTATATTTGTGCGGTTCATATTGTCCTTGAGTTCCCTGATACCCTGTTCGAATTTTTCCATTCTTTTCTGGATAGTTTCTGTTTCTTTTTGAAATTCAGATGTCATATCCTCCAAATCACTAATTCTATCTTCTGTCTCTTAAATCTATCATTGTAGGTATCCATTGTTTTTTCCATCTTTTCTACTTTATCCTTCACTTCCATAAGCTCTGTGATTTGCTTTTTCAGTTTTTCTATTTCTTCTTTATGTTCAGCCCATGTCTTCTTCATGTCCTCCCTCAATTTATCGATTTCGTTTTTGAAGAGGTTTTCCATTTCTGTTCGTATATTCAGCATTAGTTGTTTCAGCTCCTGTATCTCATTTGTACTATTGGTTTGTTCCTTTGACTGGGCCATATTTTCAATTTTCTGAGCGTGATCCATTATCTTCTGCTGGCGTCTGGGCATTTAGTCAGATTTCCCTGAGTGTTGGACCCCACAGGTTGTAAGATTTTTCTGTGAAATCTCTGGGTTCTGTTTTTCTTATCCTGCCCAGTAGGTGGCGCTCGTGGCACACGTTTGTCTACGGGATCCACCAATAAAAGTTGCTGTGGATCCTTTAACTCTGGAAAACTCTCGCCTTAGGGGAGGTTTGGCAGCCGAAGCGTCTTGAAAGAGTGCCAGCCGGCCCGTGGATCTGAACGCGGGGAGGGTCACCGGCCGCCGCAGCACGTGAGAGCGCCCGACCAAATTTCCTAGTCGGCCCAGGGCGCCAAGCGTGGTGGAAGGGCGCCAGCTGTCGCAGCCCGGGAGAGTGCACTGTTCCCAGGCGGACCGGGGAGTCACATGTTTGGAAGGGACCCCCTGGTCACCATTCTCCGCAGTCTGGGGATTTCTGACCCAACTCTTTCAGTTTGTCCGGGGGGCCTCGCGTGGTGGGGACGCCAGCCGCCACGGCCTGAGGGGACCGCCTGCCCAGTTCTGGCAGCTGGCCTGGGAAGGAGGAAGGGAGGGACTCGGGCCGCTTGCTGTCCTGCCCAGGAAAGCCCGCGTCCCTCGGTGTTCTCACCGGAGCTGGTTCTCCCAGACAGTCAGCCGTTCCAGGATGGGGTACGCTGTCCCTTTGATCTCCGTCGTGGCTCCGGGAGCTGCTCTGTATTGTCTCCACTCCCCCAGTAGCTGTTCTGGAGGAGGAAAGGTGAGGGCGGCAAGGCTGTCGAGGCTGGTGGCGGAGGAGCCGGTGAAGGCGGAAGAGGGCACCGTGGTGGTTGGAGAGCCACCAGAGCAGGAGGGGGAAGAGGGGGGAGAAGGAGGGCAGGCGGGTCGGCTGCTGCGGGGCGTGGGCGCCGCATGGCGGGCCGGCGGAGAAAGCAATCTTTTTGAAATTTTAGACGTTTTAAGAACTGTGTGGGTATCACATTATGGTATTCGTTTTCATTTCCCTGATACCATGATGCTGAGCATATCTAATGGGCTTCTTTTTTGGATACCTTCTTTGGTGAAGCTCACGTTGAATTCTTTTGCTCATTAAAGAATGTGTTATTTGCTTTCTTTTTTTTTTCTTTTTTTCTTCTTTTTTTTTTTAACAAGGGCAGGCACCGGGAATTGAACCCGGGTCCTCTGGCATCGCCGGCAAGCATTCCTGCCTGCTGAGCCACCATGGCCCGCCCATTAAATTTGCTTTCTTAACGTTACATTCCTACAGTTTTTTTATATATTCTTTATACAAGTCCTTTATCACAGATGAGATTTGCAACTATCTTCTCCCAGGTTGCAATTTCCTAAGAGTAGAAATCCTCAATTTTGATGAAACCCACTTTATCCATTTTTTTTTCAATGGTTGGTATTTTTAGTGTTATTTATAAGAAATATTTGCCACAGAAGATTTTCTTCTATGCTTTCTTCTAGAAGTTGTAAAGTTTTAGCTTTTGCATTTAGGTTTCTGATCCATTTTTAGTTCATTTCTGTCTATGGTACAGGTATAAGGGCATTTTTTTTTTTTACTTCAGTAGGAATTTCTCAAGAACATGGACATTCTTTTTTTTTAAATTAAAAAATTTTTTTAAATACCAAAAAAACACCAACGGCAAACACTTTTTTAAATTTTAATTTAATTTTATTTATTTAAATACCAAAAAATACCAAATAAACGCAAACATTCCTATTTTGATCATTCCATTCTACATATATAATCAGTAATTCACAATATCATCACATACTTGCATATTCATCATCATGATCATTTCTTGGAACATTTGCATCTATTCAGAAAAAGAAATAAAAAAGACAACAGAAAAAAATTCATGCATACCATACCCCTCCCCCCTCCCCCTCTCTGATCACCAGCATTTCAATCTAAATTTATTTTAACATTTGTTCCCCCTATTATTCATCTTTATTCCATATGTTTTACTCGTCTGTTGATAAGGTAGATAAAAGGAGCATCAGACACAAGGTTTTCACAATCACACATGGACATTCTTTTATTGTACAATGATCAAAATCAAAACATTTTAAAACATTTAACTTCAGTAAGAACTATCATCTAATTCACATTCCAGATTACAATTCTTTCCATTCCCCAAATAATATTCTGTATAGCTGTTTTTCCCTGGAAGCCAGAAACATTTGCAAACTTTCCATACACTCTTTCCTTGGCAGCTTGTTTGTCACTGAGTCTGAGCCAGATAAGACAAAATAAAGATTTATTTTTCTCCAGCTATTCCCATCCAGTTCTCATTTTTCTGGTATTAGGAACAAATGTCAAACTTGCCTGTCACCATCAGTTAAAAAGCTAGCCCAGAAGACAGTCAGATTCTTACCAAGCTCAGCATAGCCTCACCATATAATCCAGCAAACACGCTCCTAGGTATTTACACAGAGGAGTTTAAAAATGCCACACAATATTGGAGTGGCTGGAGGGAAGTACCTGAAACTGTAGAGCTGTGTTCCAGTAGCCTTGTTTCTTGAAGATGATTGTATAATGGTAAAGCTTTCATAATGTGACTGTGTGCTTGTGAAAACCTTGTGTCTGATGCTCCTTTTATCAGTATGGACAAAAAGATGAGTAAAATAAATAAATAAATAAGGGGTATAAGGAGTAAAATAAATTGGGTCGATGGAAATACTAGTGGTCAATGAGAAGGAGGGTAAGGGGTATGGGATGTATGAGTTTTTTCTTTTTATTTCTTTTACCGGAGTGATGCAAATGTTCTAAAAAATGATCATGGTGATGAATACACAACTATGTGATGATATCGTAAGCCATGGATTGTACACCATGTATGGAATGTATCTATGTGAAGAGTCATCTATAAAAATATTTTTTAAATGCCACACAAAAACCTGCACATGAATATTTATAGCAGCTTTACTCAAAATTTCCAAAGCTTGGCAAATGCCCTCCCATTGGTAAATGAATAACGAACTGTGGTACCTCTGTATAATGAAATATTATTCAGCATTAAAAAGAAATGAGTTATTACGGAGAAGTAGATTGGTGAACGATGGTGTATACTTATGAACGAAGGTTGTGCTGCTACAAAAATGAACGAAGTCGTGAAGCATGCGACGATGTGAATGAACCC
Organism: Tamandua tetradactyla; assembly: GCF_023851605.1. NCBI lineage: Eukaryota > Metazoa > Chordata > Mammalia > Pilosa > Myrmecophagidae > Tamandua > Tamandua tetradactyla. Next base: position 77,338,999 of record NC_135337.1, read on the forward strand.
GTGGGACATTTGGTGAGACAAAATAAGCCAGAGACAAAAGAACAATAATGGTATGATCACCTTCAGAAAATGCTTATAAGAAAACAGGGGCCTCTATTAAGCTTTTAGAGCAGACACATTAAGTTCGGAGTGGTGATTATTATTTCTGGATTTTAAGAGGCTGTTTTATATCTATAACCTGATATTTAGAGATAAGAACGAAGCTGAACAGATTGGGGTTAAAGTAATTTAGAATATAAGGGTAAGGAAGACAGTGTTTATATTTTAGAGCCACACATGATCTTTGAGACCAATAGAAGAAAGGTTTATTTGATCTGGAACTGAAATTATCTGTAGTGCATAATCTAGTTCAACCTATCTGTATAGCTCTTTTGAACAATTGAAACACAGGAAGCACAGAATAAGAAAGAGGTCCTTTAATCCTGTATAGATTGTTGTGATGCCAGGAAACATCCTAGAGTATATTAAGCAGATAATCAAAAAGTATTGGCAAAGTCCACTGAGGGAGGGAGAAAGACTATGGAACTTTTAAACCTTACCATCAGGGAATCCCCTGATACTGTATCAAACTTTAGGGACACCCAAATCTATAGTCCATGCCCTTGAGCATGAGGCTTACTCTTGTGAAGCTTATGTTGGTAGAGGAGAAGCTTAGCCTACCTGTAGGCATGCCTAAGAGTTACTTCTGGAGGACCTCTGCTGTTGCTCAGATGTGGCCTTACTCTCTCTAAGCCCAACTCTGCAAGTGAAATCATTGCTTTCCTGCTTACATGGGACATGACATCCAGGGGTGAAAGTCTCCCTGGCGACATGGGAGATGACTCCCAGGGATGAATCCAGACCTGGCACCGTGAGATCAACAACTACATCCTGACCAAAATGGGGAAAAGAAGTATAATTATTAAAGTATCAGTGGCAGAGAGAGTTCAAATAGAGTCGAGAGGCTACTCTGGAGGTTGCTCTTATGCAAGCTTCAGGTAGACTTTGCTACCTATCATAACCTACCAACACCCAACCAGGACCATTCCAGCCAATCCTAAAGAACACCCAGGGCAATATATAAGATTCCACAAGGGTTCCAGGCACTAGTGTAACTTTTCAGAAACCTGCAATCTCCAGATGGGTCCCTGGAGCAGATAAGTCCTGAAACCTAGAGGGCTCAGCCTCTCCAGAACATCAGCTAGTTCCATCTCCCTACCCCATATTACTGACAGCCCCTTCCAACATGAAAAAGTTAGAATTGCTGTAGCCCAAACAACCCTAAAGAGAGGTGTGGGAAGATCAAAGATAATGGTGGAGTTATACATAGAAGATAGGATTTAACAAATGAATATGAATGCTGAATCATTAAATTGATATCTCTTTTAGTCTCCAGTATTTTAGAGCAGCTAGAAGTAAAAACCTAAAATTGTGAAATTGTAACCCATGTCAAAGTCTGAAATATGTTCTACAACTAATTGTGGTGCTGTGCTTTGAAATAAAGCTTTTTTGTATATATGATATTTTTCACAAAAAGAAGAAGGAAAAAAAGTTGATTGTGATGATAAAAAAAAGTATTTGAGCCCTCTAGCCTCCTATATACTGGAGCAACTAGAAGGAAAAATATGAGAGGATTGTATGGTAGCCCATGACACACTCTGGGATCTGTCCTGTAACCATTTGTTGAAGAGTGCTTTGAAAACGATTGCTTTTTAATTTTTTTGCTTTGTGTATTTGTTATACTATACAATAAAAAAGGTTAGAAATTAATTTAAAAAAAAGAAATGAGTTATTAAGCCATGAAAAGAACCTCGCATTCACCTTGCTACCTAAAAGAAGCCAGTCTGAAAAGGCTGTGTATGGTAGGATTCCAGCTCTATGACATTCTGGAAAAGCATAAGTATAAAGGCAGTAAAAAGATTACTGGTTATCGGGAGCTGGGGGAAGGGAAAGAGATGTGAAAAATTGGGGCAAAAGATATTTGTAGGGCAGGGTTGGACACATGAAATTATGCATTTGTCAAAACCCGTAGAACCGTACAACAAAAGGAGTGAGCCCCTCACGTGAACTGTGGACTTCAGTTAATATTAGCGTTTCAATATTGTTTCATCAACTGCAACAAATGTACCACACTAATGCAAGCTGTAACTAACCGAGGAAATTGGGAAGGGGGAGAGATGGATTAGGGAATATGTGGAAACTCTCTGTATTTCCTGCTCAATTTCTCTGTAAACTATAAAATGCTCAAAAAAAAAAATAGTCTAGCACTAAAAAAAAAAAAAATTAGCCCAGTCCAGTCCTGATTTAAAAAAAACAGCAACTTCCATCTCCTATGCATGTCAAGAGGTATGAACCTCTCTCCCCTCCCTCTGCTGGCTAAACACATGACTGGGAGAGCTCGGGGTGGAAGGGTGGACGTTCATGGGACACCCAATCCATGTGCCCTGTGCCCTGTGTCCTTTGCCTGGCTTTGAAGGGGTTTCCAGCACGTGTCTGTCCATCCCTTCCTCACTTCAGTAGCTTGGAATCAGGCAGGCAAAGAGAAGGGAGAGTTGGGTGTGTCCGAGGATGTGGGTCAGGGCTGGGCTGGGCAAGGGCTAGGTTCCCAGGGACAGGAATGGCGGGGACAGAGGGGGACAGAATCTAGAGCCAGGTTTGGATTGGGGGAGGCCTCTCAGCCATCTCCTTCTGATGCTGCCTGCCTGTTGTCATGGAAACCCAAGCCGCTGTCTTTTGAAGGACCCATTAAGGGACAGGGTGTAATTGACGCTCTCTTGGCGGATCTGTACCCTCGCTAGGAGGGAACCAGCATTAGAGCTGAGAAGAAGACAAAACACTGGATCTGACCTCAAGGATGCAGCACTGAAGTTCTGTTTTCCTACCTTATCCCACCCCCTCAAAGTACAATCCACCAGAACATACCCTGGGAGCCAGGCAGGCACTGGAGAGGACACGCAGGGTTTCCAAAGCTGGGACTTGGGCTGACACCCTCACCACCCCTCAGATGAAGAGCCCGGCCCCTCGAGCTGGAAGTCGAGCCTCAGCCCCAGCTGTAGATGACTCGCTGTGTAACCACAGCAAGCCCAAAGCCCCTGATTTCCTCCATATTTGGGCAGATAACTCGTGAAAATGGCAGGGCAAGACGTCATCAACACAGCATGTCTGAGTACACAGCTATGACAGAAGGGGAGGGAAGCAGTTAAACACACGGATTCTGGCTGCATATTGCCAGCATTTAAATCCTGGCTTTGCCATCCCCGCCCCCCAACAGCTGTGTGACCTTGGGTAATTTGCTTTACCTCTCTAGGCCTCAGTTTTCTTTTCTGTAATAGGTTTAATAGTATCTAACCTATTACAGCAGGATATGAAATATCCAGAATAAGCAAATTCGTAGAGACAGAAGACAGACTGGTAGTTTCCAAGGAGTAGAGGATTGAGGAGTGTTGCTAATAGGTATGGGTTTCCTTTTGGGGTGATGAGAAAGTTCTGGAACTAGATAGAGCTAGACAGTTCCATAACATTGTGAATGTACTAAAGGCCACTGAATTGTCACTTTAAAAATGATTAAAACCAGGTGGGCCACGGTGGCTCAGCAGGCAAGGATGCTTGCCTGCCATGCCAGAGGACCCAGGTTCGATTCCCGGTGCCTGCCCATGTAAAAAAATGATTAAAACAGAAACTTTTGTTATGAGAATTTTATCTCAATTGAAAAAGAGAAAACAAATGAAGAAAGAGTCAACATCTTGCATAGGCCAAGTATTCAGTTAATATTGGCTGGTAAACTCATAGTAAAGCACCATATTTCCAGCTCTCAATTCTTAACAAAGTTATTTTGTTTAAAAATTAAACAAAGTTATTTGACTCCCAAATATGTGAGAACAATTGGAATTAAATATACATATATTTGTATTGTACAAACCAAACAAATGTACATTCTTGACATGCAAACGTTCTATACATGGGATGCAATCAATGGCTCACAATATCATCACATAGTTGTGTATTCATCACCATGATCATTTTTTTGAAGACCTGCATCTCTTCAGAAAAAAAAGTAAAGAGAAAAAACTCATATATAGCGATACCCCTCACCACTCCCTTTCATTGACCACTAGTATTTCAATTTACTCAATTTATTTTACCCTTTGTTCCCCCTATTATTTGTTTATTTTTTATTCATATTTTTACTCATTTGTCCATACCATAGATAAAAGGAGCATGAGACACAAAGTTTTCACAATCACACAGTTACATTGTAATAGCTATATTGTTATACAATCATCCTCAAGAAACATGGCTACTGCAACACAGTTCTACAGTTTCAGGTATTTCCCTCTAACCACTTTAAAACACCTTAAACTAAAAAGGGGATATCTACATAATGTGCAAGAATAACCTCCAGGATAACCTCTTGACTCTGAAATCTCTCAGCCACTGAAACTTTATTTTGTCTTATTTCTCTCTTCCCCCTTTTGGCCAAGAAGATTTTCTCGATCCCTTGATGCCAAGTTCCAGCTTATCCCAGGATTTCTGTTCCACGTTGCCGGGGGTTGGGGGGGGTTACATCCCTGGGAGTCATGTCCCACATAGAGGGGATGGGGAGGGCAGTGAGTTCACTTGCCGTGTTGGCTTAGAAAGAGGCCACATCTGAGTAACAAACAGAGATTCTCTGGGGGTGACTCTTAGGCATAATTTTAATCAGGCATAGCCTATCCTTGGCAGGGATAAGTTTTATAGGGAAGAATTGGAATTTGCATCCTATGTCCTACCAGTGAGTAAGGACATGGCTTGACTTGAGCTGTCCAGCTGTGAAGAGTCATAGGTGGCAAAATTCTGGCAATATTAGAAGGTGATTTCTCTCTTTCCAAGGCAAGGTTAACCCAGGAGGGATGCCACAGGGTTAGAATTTGTAGATGTCTGTCTGTATATCACCTATATGACTTTGGAGCCAGTTTTCCTAATGGGAGACCCGTTCGTCCTTAAGAAAGAAGACTCGCTCCCATGGACTCATCCATAAGATACGGAAAATGATACATTACAGGGTAATGTGCATGGGCACAATAAGCATTATTGTGGCAATCTTTACTGTTTGTCACCAAGTATTTCCAGCTCCTTCCTTTCTGGGCACATGGTGGGATCACGCAACCCAAACTCCACGTGGCTAGATGGGGTCATGTGATCAGCTCTGGCCAAAGAGTCGTGAGGCAAGTAGCACACGGCACTTGTGGATTGAGGTGCTAATTGCCAATAGAACTTCCAAGTTCTCCTCTCAGCAACATTCAACATAGTGGTTGCCCATCCACCTGGGACCCTGAGTGACAAAAATGAGCAGAGCCCCTGCTAACCCACTGTGGGCATGGGCATGTAGGAAGATCACAAAGTAAACTATTGGTTTTAAGCCATTGAAAACTTTTTATTTTTTACTGAAGCATATTCTAGGCTAATTTCAACCCTTGTAGCTGATCAAGGACAAGATTTTTTTATGCTCCCTATGAACTTCTGAGATATCTCATTACTATAATGTTACCTAAGTGGATAACTTGTCATTTCACCTTCCCACAGATACATTTAGCCTTTGGAACTAGGTTTCATTCTTTATGGACTAGATTCTCTGCTTCATGCTTTCTGTCCTTGTCTATCTCTCCAGGATCTTGAGGCAGCTGCCATAGCTTTGGGGTCTTGGATAAGTAGTTCTGCCCACCAGGTCTGCCTTGTTGCCCATTCATATGTTTTCCCTCTTCAGAACCTTACAACTCTACTTTGAAATATTGGTTCTGGAGATACAGACTGACAGGGAGTCTCATGTGGAAACTGGTTTGGAAAATGTGAGCAATGTATTTCCAACTGTTTTGTGATGTATCTGTAACAGAGATTGCTAATTGCCAGTAATAGCAGCTCCTTCATTCTCTCTCATAGATCCAGAACTCTCAATTTTTAGTTAAGCTCATCAGCCCTCCCAAAGCAAAGACTATATTCCAATATTTGGTGCGCCATATTGGATCACATGGGTGATTTGATGAGGTATGAGTGGGAAAGCAATAATATAGAAGGAGGTCAGCCACCACCATCATGGAACACCAAACCAGTGGCGGAACACACCTGCATTTACATTTTTTGTGTGTATGCTGTATGACTGGGTCACGTTTCATTACGTTTCTATGTGAGCATCCCATTATTGCAGAATCACTTGTTGAATTTTTGTTTGTTTATTTTACTTCTTTGTTTGTTTTTTGGGAAGTGCACAGACCAGGAATCGAATCCAGGCAAGAATTCTACCACTGAACCACACTTGCACATCCACCCCCTGTGTTTAATTTTTTAACTTAAAAAATCGAATTGTGCTTTTCACATAGTAAAGTGCATAGACCTTAAGTGTACAAATCAATGAGTTTTGACAAGAATATACACCCATATAGCTACCACTTTAACCGAGACAGACCACAGTTCAGAACCTCGGACAGTTCCCCACCCACGTGATTCCTCCCGTCTCCCATTCCTGACACACCCAGTTCTGACTTCAGTCACCCAATTAGTTTTGCCTCTTTTGAATATCATTAAAGGACTCATAATAATAGTATGTACTCTTTGTATCCAGCTTCTTTTGCTCAGCAAGTTTTTTTTTGACAATTATGACTAAAATTGTTATAGGTGCTGTTATAAAAATCTGTTTGTGTACATAGGAACTCATTTCTCTTGTACATAAGTCTAGACATGGGATTTCTGGGTCAAAGGGAGAAAGTAGATTATATTTCTGTATATTGTCTTTCTTTCATTACTGTCCTCGTTCTTCTGTTTCCCTCACTCCTGCTTTCTGGGATCCAGTTCCACATAAATGACACACACCCCGGTCCTAGTCTCAGACTCTGCTTTCATAGAGTCCAAAATTAAGATAACTTGACACTGAGCAAATGTAATAAGATAGCTCAGTTGGCTATATCATCAGTTCTGGGTACCCAACACATTCTGGGGGAGCAAGGGAAGAAGAGGTTTCTAGAGTTGGATCTAAGGAGATGTCTGCATAAGATACTTGTGGTCTGGAAGATTGAGGAGAAGGCACCCATTTACCTATGAGATTACACCAGGTGCATTCAGTTTAATACATCCTGGGTACAGATGATTCAGATCATAAAAGTCTAGTAGAGTGCACTGGCTTATTGTCTTTACAAATAGACTGATGAAACCTCAATCACATACTTAAAGGATAGACTTTTATTTTCTCTGTCATCTCTTCCTCCATGTTTTTCTTCATCTTATCCTTTTGCACAAACCTGAAATCAGAAACTGAGTGCCATAAGCCAGTATTATGGGGGAAATGCTCTTGGTTTAAGGATTTCCCCTTGAATTCATTTGGGTCAAGGTTGAGATATTGGGGGGTCTTCACATTCAATCCAGCTGTATTGTCCCAGTGAGCACAGGTTTTTGAAAAGAAAATCCTATTAATTGTCTTGGGGTAGAAGGGAACATAGCTCATCTACCCCAACAAGACACCAGCAGGAAATAAGATTTAATTGATTCCTCTATCCAGTTAATCAACCAGAGCAGCAAGGATTAAGAGAGTAAGAATGGATCTCCTTTTCAGTTTCTGCAACCCTTGAGCAGCTGCAAGCTGGGCCCTTGGAGGTGGCCAGGAAGAAATGCTTAACTGGTTGCTGTGCCCATTTACCTTCTGAGGATGATGTCTCATATTTACATGTTTCCATGTCTGATGAAAGTGACTCAAATGCAAGCATTTACATTTCAACTGAATATTTATTGGGTGGCAGCACTGAGCTGGGCATGTGTGGTCCAAAGAATGAAACTGGCGTGATGAGCTGAATCCCCTGCACAGGGGTCTTTGAGAGAAATAAAAAAGGTGGGTGGTTGATTTTTAATTAAAGGAAGCGTCCTTTGTATAAGAGTCAGTGGGAAAACTTGTCAAAATGGAGATGCCTCATCCTGTTCCTTTCTGACCTATTGAAACTGGGAGGGCCCTGGGAATCTGTATTCTCTATGACTTTCTGGGAGTAATCATCCTCACACTAAAGTTGGAAAATCAAAGCAATAGGTGGCCTTGGCTGGGTTAGTGGTGGAGTGTAGCTGGCGGGAAAATGATAGGAAATAACTCTCAGCAGGGAAGGGAAGATCACGTAGGTTGTGTGAACATATTTGAATTTTATCATCCAGGCAATGTGCAGCTTTGTGTGTGTTTGCTGGGGATGGGGAGTGAAGGCAAGGGAGAGGCGTGTTCAGGTTTGTTTTATAGAAAGACCTCTCTGACTGCATGTGGAATGAACTTGCGTGGGGTGGGGGTGGAGAAGCTGCTTGCAGGGCAGAACACAAATGCAATCTGGTATTGATGCGGGCAATGGGTTTGAACCAAATGACTTGCCTCAGAGACTATACATTGGTTGAGGAGGGAAGGGTCCCTGGAATGTCATGGGGTTCCCAGGTTGGTGGGTTCATGGGGGGAGGGGCAAGACAGGGTTGGGTGGATTGGGTGTCAACTTGACACTATTGAATCAGGGTGCTTGAGGGACACTCAGGGAGAGACATTTGTAGAAATCCTAGGGCAGAACCTGCTCTTACAAATTGGAGTCCCAGAGGCAATGTCTGGCTGCCTTTTCTTTTCTGAACATTCTCTCATTCCCAGAGGATGGTTCTAAACACACCAGAAAATCTCCCACAATTAGCCTTCACCCAGATGTTGAACTTCTCTCTCCCCAACCTGTTCATGAAGTGCTTCTGGTATTTAAGTGTCTCTGCTTGTTAATGGACCCATTGAGGCAGTACTCCCAGCAGAGAGGAAGATTCCATTTGTCTTGAAATGAGCCTGAGGAGGGAGACCAGGATTGCCAGAGCTAATGAGGAATCAATGCCTTGTAATTGTTAATTAAACAAGTCTGTTTTTCTCCTGGGGGCTATTAGGTGGCTGGTTGGCCATTGAATATCCACAAATTTAATTATACTCCCCAATAGACACTTGCAGCAACCACCACCCTAAGGTGTATCTGTGGGGGAGACCAAGGAGAAAAGGGGTCTTCATGTGTGTGAAACCATCAACTTTTTAATTTATGTATTGGTTTATTATTTGGTGACTTTATTGATTCAACAAACATCTGTTGAGTGCCTGCTGTGTGCCAGGCCCTGGACTGTCATTGCAGACACAGCACTGAAAATACATATTCAGATAGTGCCCTCATGGAACTCGGTGTAACAGAGGAGCCAGACAGGTAGAGATAACATATAAAAAATTGCCTAAATGCCAGAGGGAAACACCCCTGGTCTATGAGAATATATAACAGACTTGATATTGCGAGGGAGGGAAGATGAGGCAATAAGGAAAAGTTCCCCTTCATGAAAGAAAACTTCTCACAGAGAATTGGTGTGAGCCTCAATTAGGGCACAGCTTACTTGCCAGGCACAAGTGCACACTTGACCTGTGACCAGTCCATGGAACTGGTTGGGAGTGAGGAATCGTTTCTTGGACTTTTTATTGTACAGTCCCCTCAGAACCCTTATTTAGGGGGGGCTCCAGGTTCCGTTGGTTAAGACCCTTGGCTTTAGAGTTGGAGATTTTGTATCTCCAGTCCTATGGGGTCATACAAGTGATGCGTGATATGGCCAACATCATATTTGGTGCATGGCTGTATGTCCATGCACCTGCTTTATTTCCTCCCTGTCCATACCCTCGTCCAGTGGAGATGGCCAGCCCACCCAATGCGTGGAAGTGATTGCTCTTGGACCCCCCATCCCCCCACACTGGCTTTTCCTTTTTGAGGTGCGTGTCGACAGGAGTCCACGCTGTGAGGCCGGCTGTGATTTGTTGTCATAGTACATTAGAACAACAAAATCACTAGTCTTCCACACAGCACTAGACCACAACTGGTTCGGTTTTCATTGCCACACTTTCCTCCATGTCAGAGATCCCCGGCCCAACCCATCCCCCTCACCTGAGCAGGCTGATCTCCAAGGTTTCAACCCCCACCCAGGAATGTCAGAAATATCATTGCCCTTGGGCCAGTGATTTCCCTTTCTCTTTCTGGACCTCAGTTTCCTCAGTTGTCACCTGGTCATAAGAACACACATGTTCTAGGGTTGAAGGTGGCATGATATAATGTAGGCAGAATGCTTGGCACTGTACTTCTCAGAGGAGTCTGGAAAAGGCGCAAAATGTCATCTTGGCGGGCACCCCTTCCCCCCACAGTTTACCAACTAGCCATCTTACCCGCGGGGAATTACGGACCTAAAGGTATTACGGACTTATTTATATCTGTCAGTTTCATCTTGTCTGCTTATCTGGAAAACAATTCGTCAAAATCTCCATCAAATGCGGGGTAGGTCTCCAGACGCGTCAGGAACCCCGTGACACCCTCTTCCCCACCCCAAGCCGCCCCCTGCCCCCAAATCAGCGTTCAGGTGCTCTTGCGGACCAGGGGAGCTGTCCGGCCTCGTGGTGCTGAAACGAAATCGGTTTCCGGAGCTGTCCCGAGCTGCGGTGCTGAAACAGAGCGTGGACGCCTTCCGGGCCCCGTGAGGAGCTGTCCGAGGCCTCGATTCTGAAATTAATCGCAATATCTCACTGTCCGCAGCCTCGGTGCTGAAGGGAACTTGACTTGCCTCCCTCTTCCCCGCGCCCCCACCCCGTCCCTCCCCATCCCCCATTCCGTTCTCTGCTCCTCTGACTCTTGGGGAAACCAAGAATCATTTCTTTCCTCTCCCCTGATCCTCGTCCCGGGGCGCTTCAGAATTGCAAGTGGGGAGACACGGAGAGGGCTCATTTCCAACGTATACTTGATCCCTCCTCAGTGGCACGACCCCAGAACTCACCTCCCAGGAAGACAGCCCGATCGGGTCTCGGCTTTCCAAACCACCAAACTTCGCAGTCTCTGTCCCTCTACGGGAAAATGCTCATGCGTTGACCTGCAAATCAGCCCCATCCTCGGGATCCCGGGTCCTTCCGACCACCCATCCCCCCCACCCCTCGCGACTGCGGCCCTTCCCCTGCGTACCTCACCTGCTTCCAGTGGTGTGGGGAGACGCAGGTGCCTGGTGGCTGCCGAGGCGAGGACGCGCGCTTTAATGGGCTTCGTGGAAGGCGGGGCGCTGGGAACCCTAGGAGGGGCTTCGCCAACAGGCCAATGGGACTCCGCCTCGGAATGCAGCTCCAAAGATTACCTCATAGGTTGTGGCCTCGGCTTCATAATAAAAGTCTGGCATCTGCCCAAAATGGGGTTAGGGGGTTTCAGAAGAGAGAGGGGTCACTCACTGCGGTTCCCGGGGCCCCCCACCAGTCCAAACCCCGTCCTTGCTCTCTGAACTCTCAGTGCACTCATGGTCCCGGCTAGGACCTGCTTATCCCCATCCTCCGGTGTGCACTATCTCTGGGCCAGGGGAGAAAAAGCTGTGCTGGGAAACCGGGAACCTCTAGAATATTTAAATCCAGTTCCAGGTAGGAAACGGAGGTCCACGGAAATTGAAGCCTGGGAAGAGACTTCAGGCAGAGATGGAGCTCAAAGCCCAATTCACAACTCAGTTTCTCGTCGTGCTTTACTGGACCGATTTTGAGCCAAAGTGAAACAAAACAAAACAAAAAGAAGCAGACCTGGGTTCAAATCCAGGTTTTCCTCCTCCCGGCTGCGGGAATTCGGGAAACTTCTCATGTCTCGGTTTCCTCAACTGTGCAATGGAGATACCAGTAGTATCTTCTCAGAGCATCGTTGATGAGGAGTTAATGACACGATGGAAATAGTCCGGATTGGGTTTACAGTGAGACAAGCGAAACACTCGCATCAGGTACACACAAAAATTATAAGGGGGCACACACACACAAAACTCAGTAAGCCAGAAAAATAATATTTTACTGCAATATTTTAAGAGACCAAAATTAATGCCCCAAATCCACGATGAACCAAAATAAAAAATAAAGACATATCAGCATTACTGATTTTTAAATTTTTCCACCGCAGCCTAGCATGACACTAGAAGTAAGGTCTGGTTATGGTAAGTTTTCCAATAATGTAACTATTATTATTTCCTGAGAACATTCCTTACATTCATTTTCTTGACAAACTTTTATAGTATTAGGCACTGAGGACCTGTCCATGAATTGAGTAATCAATCTTGCCTTTAGGGAGGGTGAGGACATGAAAAAATAAGTATATTCAACTGTGGTATGTTTGACAATACAGGGATTTATGTTTTAGCTTGCGCCTTTCCCTGTCTGATAGTTTTCTGATGGGGCTGCTCATTTCACGGCATTGGAGCTCACAAGTGAGTTCCCTTGCAGCTTTTCCACAGAGTCAGGACATCCAAGTAAGGCAGCCTGAGTTTGTGAACAAAACTGCTCAAATCAAAGTGTTTTAGTTTGCTAATGCTGCCAGAATGCAATATAGTAGAAATGGGTCAGCTTTTACTAAGGGAATTTATTTAGTTACAAGTTCATAGTTTTAAGACCATAAAAATGTCCAATCAAGGCATCCAGAGAAAGAGACCTTGATTCAAAAAAGGCTGATGGTATCTGGAACAACTTTCTCAGCTGAGAAGGCACATGGCTGGTATCTGTTGGTCCTTAGGCTTCTGGTTTCAAACAGTTTCCCCGGGGCATTTTCTGTCTGCATCTCCAAAGGTCTCTGTCTATGTCGGCTTTGATGCTTCTCCAAAATGGTTCCCTCTTAAAGGACTCCAGTAAGAAGATTAAGACTCACCTTGAATGGGTGGAGACACAGCTCCATGGAGACCACCTAATCAAAAGGTCCCGCTCACAATTGGGCAGGTCGTGTCTCCATGGAAACAATCTAATCAAAGGTATCTACCCTAAATAATTAGGAAAAGATTGGATTAGGAAAAGAACATAGCTTTTCTGGGATATATAACAGAATCAAACCAGGGCACGAGGATTGACTTCATTAACAAGGGAAAAGTTGAGTCCAACCTGTGGATAGTAGTTGGACATAGTCACACACATGCATAGTACACAAAGCATGTGCTCCACAGATTCACTGTCAAGTGTGTCCCTGGAGCGAACTCATCCGAATCACTCTTCTGATTGACTCCTCCATCTTTTTTCTTTTTTAATTAATTAATTTTTTAAATACCAAAAAACACCAAACACAAACATTCTTAACTTTTGATCATTCCATTCTACATATATAATCAGTAATTCACAATATCATCACGTAGTTGCATATTCATCATCATGATCATTTTTTTGGAACATTTGCATCTATTCAGAAAAAGAAATAAAAAGAAAACAGAAAAAATTCATATATACAGTACCCCTTACCCCTCCTTTTCATTGATCGCTAGCATTTCAAACTAAATTTATTTTTACATTTGTTCCCCCTATTATTTATTTTTATTCCATATGTTCTACTCATCTGTTGATAAGGTAGGTAAAAGGAGCATCAGACACAAGGTTTTCACAATCACACAGTCACATTGTGAAAGCTATAACATTATACATTCGTCTTCAAGAAACATGGCTACTGGAACACACCTCCAGGCAGTTCCCTCCAGCCTCTCCATTACATCTTGGATAACAAGGTGATATCTACTTAATGCATAAGAATAACGTCCATGATAACCTCTCGACTCTGTTTGGAATCTCTCAGCCATTGACACTTTGTCTCATTTCACTCTTCCTCCTCTTGGTCGAGAAGGTTTTCTCAATTCCTTGATGCTGAGTCTCAGCTCATTCTAGGGGTTTTCTCAATCCCCTGATGCTGAGTCCAGCTCATTCCAGGATTTCTGTCCCACGTTGCCAGGAAGGTCCACACCCCTGGGAGTCATGTCCCACGTAGACAGGGGAGGGTGGTGAGTTTGCTTGTTGTGTTGGCTGAAGAGAGAGGCCACATCTGAGCAACGAGTGAGATTCTCTTGGGGGTGACTCTTAGGCCTAATTTTAAGTAGGCTTGACCTATCCTTTGTGGGGTTAAGTTTCATATGAACAAACCTCAAGACTGGGGGCTCAGCCTATAGCTTTGGTTGTCCACACTGCTTGTGAGAATATCAAGAATTCAACTTGGGGCAGTTGAATTTTCCCCCTTTCTCATCATTCCCCAAAAGGGACTTTGCAAATACTTTTTTATTCACTGTTCAAATCACTCTGGGATTTATTGGGGCATCACTCTGGACAAACCAACAAAATCTAGTGTCCTACTCAAGGTTCCATGTACTTATGGTGTTCAATCAAGCTGTCTACATAAGTTATATTAGGAAATGCACTAGTCAAAATATAAATTTTGTACCAAATAAACATTTTTTTGCTTTTGACTCCTCCAGTTTGTCTCTCACTTTGAGGCCAGCTCTAGCTTCGTGGTTCCAAAGAGGGAGCAGGCTTTGTCAGGGAGAACAGGAAGACACAGAAATGCTGCCTGGAAGTTGTTTGTGTGTTTGTTTGCACCCTTCATTAAAAAAAACTCTTAAAATGTTTTTTAAACATAAAAGAAGCAAGACAATAGCAATGAACTACCATGCCAACTTTATGTAGTGTCATCCACTCATCATTAACATTTGCCATGTAAGCAAATCTTTGTTTCATTCTACATATATCTGTCTCTCTGTCTCTGTCTACCTTTCTCTTTCTCCCAATCATTTAAGAATAAGTTGAGGTTTTTTTTTTAAGTTGGGATTACTTTATTTAACCAACTTTCTTTTCTTTTAATTTTTAATTTTTAAAATTTTTATTAATAAAGCCAGTCAACATACAATATGAACATTCTTTTCATCATCACATAGCTGTATATTCATCATCATGATCATTTCTTAGAACATTTGCATCAATTCAGAAAAAAAAATAAAAAGAAAACAGAAAAAAATCCATACATGCTCTACCTTTTACCCGCCCCTTTCATTGATCACTAGAATTTCAATCTACTAAATTCATTTTAACATTTGTTCCCTCTATTATTTATTTATTTTTAATCCTTATGTTTTATTCATCTGTCCATAAAGTAGATAAAAGAAGCATCAGACACAAGGTTTTCACAATCACACAGTCACATTGTGAAAGCTATATCATTATACAATCATCTTAAAAAAAACATGGCTACTAGAACACAGCTCTACATTTTCAGGCAGTTCCCTCCAGCCTCTCTATTTCGCCTTAACTAAAAAGGTGATATCTACTTAATGCGTAAGAATAACCTCCAGGATAACCTCTCAACTCTGGAATCTCTCAGCCATTGACATTTTATTTTGTCTCATTTCTCTCTTCCCCCTTTTGGTCGAAAAGGTTTTCTCAATCCTTTGATGCTGAGTCTCAGCTCATTCTAGGATTTCTGTGCCATGTTGCCAGGAAGGCCCACACCCCTGAGAGTCATGTCCCATGTAGACAGGGGGAGGGTGGTGAGTTTGCTTGTTGTGTTGGCTGGAGAGAGAGGCCACATCTGAGCAACAAGAGAGGTTCTCTTGGGGGTGACTCTTAGGCCTAATTTTAAGTAGTCTTGGCCAATCCTTTGCAGGATTAAGTTTCATATGAACAACCCCCAAGACTGGGGGCTTAGCCTATTGCTTTGGTTATCTCCCCTGCTTGTGAGAATATCAAGAATTCTCCACTTGGGGAAATTGAATTTTCCCCTTTCTCACCATTCCCCCAAGGTAAGTTGAGGTTTTTAAATGTTCAAAATAAAAAGTTGGGGAAAAAAAGAATAAGTTGCATATACACTGCTTCCTTTATTCCTAAATATTCAGCATGCGTCCCCCAAGTTCAAGAACTTTCTCCTATGTAACTGTCATCCAATGAGTGCAATCAAAGAGTTAAAACTGTGAGACCTCTTCTGTCAGATCCACAGTCCGCATGCTAGTTTCAACAAGTGTATCAGTGCTATGCTTTATAGCACTTTTTTCCCAATTCTGGATCCCATTCAGAACCATGCATTGTATTTAGCTGTCCTGTGCTTCCCCTCTCTTCTGTGGAGAGGAGGATTTTGTAGTATAAAAGGACTCCTACAGCCCTGGACTCTCCCTACAACCCTGAGATTTGACACATTCTGTATCTTCTATGACAGTGTGCACACGTGTGTGTGAAAGTGTGTGGGAGTGAGTGAACAATGGCCCCTGCACTTCCATTTGTATACACAGCATCTGGCCCCCCTTTTCACAGTAAGAATGTGTTTAGATGATTCTGAAGCCCTTTCCCACTCCAATGTTCTTGGAGGACACGGACAGCCTCATGCTACTCACTGTGCCTGTATTTATAAATTCATTCATTCCACAACATTTTTTTTTCAATGCTTGCCACGTGCCAGGCCCTGGGAAGACAGAAGGGAACCAACTCGATGTGGCTTTTGCTTTCTGTTTAGCACAGAAGACTCACTAAACAAGTAAACAAACACATGAACGAGATCACTTCATGATGACTGCTGGGGAGAAAATAAAGCCTAGAGAGTTGTGGTAGAACAGGGGTGGGTCAACTTTTTCTGAAAAAGGTTAGAGAGTAAACCTTTCCAGGTTTGCTGGCCAACAGTCTCTGACGCAGCTCCTGAACTCTACCCTTGTAGATTCAAAGACAAACTTAGAGTGTACGTAAATGAACGGGCATGGACGTATGCCTATAAAAATTTTTTTTGCAAAAAAAAAAAAAAGGCAGTAGCTCACACATGTGGGTAGATTGTAACTAGCTGGTTAGGGGGACATCTGCTTTAGGGGGCTCCTTGGTTTGAGGTCATTTGAGATGAGACCTGGAGAATGAGGCATGCAATAGGAATATTTAGGGGGTGAGTGTTGGGTGGAAGGAACAGTTCATGGAAAGGTCTTGCAGGGAGAGGAGAGAATGGGTGCATTGGAGATGTGCTAAGGTGGAGGGAACTGGAGATAAAATCAGAGGTGGCAGTGTCCCATTAATTAGTTCAGGGTCCGAGGGCAGTTCCTGAGTCCATACAGGAAAACCTGCCCACTTTTCCTTCTCTTCCTCATTGAGCTTTCGTTTTTGCCAAGCTCTGTGGGAACCACTTTAAATGCTCAGTCTTACTAAAGCCTCCAGGCAACGTCAAGAAAAAAATCTACCATTCCTGTCTCCATTTTGCAGTTGAGGAAACTGAGGCATAGAGAAGCTACAAAGCTTGCTCAAGGCAACCCGGAAAGCAAGGGGCAGAGCTGGGATTTGAACTTCCCACATTCGTACCCCTCACTGCTGCCCCCACGCTGCCTCCCTCCGGGGTTCTTTCTTCGTACCTCACAGAGAGCAGAGAAAGCCTCCTCCACGCTCCGGATGTTTGGGTTCTCCTGCCAAATCTTCTAGGCTGCAGAGCAGATCTGGCAGTACCAGTTTACAGATCTGGCAGCAGAGACCCAGAAAGGGGAAGGGGCCACAGGAAGTGGCGGGTATTGGAAGTGGAATGGGGACTGCAATCTGCCAACTTTAAGGTCTCAGCCCCTTGCTAATTATCCCCTCCTTTCTCTGTCCCCTTCTGGAGGTATTAACTGCGTATTTAAGCTCATGCACTGCCCCCCTCCACCCCACCTTTTTATCATTTCTTAAATATTTGTTGTAGAGTCAGGTATACCGAGTATAATTTAGGGGTCATATAATCAAGTGTCTATCACTATAATTAAGACAGAACAGTGCCACCCCAGCCCCAGAAAAGAGTTCCCTTGGGTCTTTTTTTTCATCTCTCCTCTTCCCCAATCCCTCTAATCCTTGATAACTACTGATATGTTCCTTATCCCTATAGTTTTTGACCTTTCCAGAATGTTATATAAATGGAATCATGGAGTGGGGGGTCTTTCGTATTTGGTTCCTTTCACTTAGCATATTACCTGTGAGACTCATCCACCCTGTTGAGTGCATAAGGAGTTAATTTTTTTTTATTGCTGAAAAGTATTCAATTATATGACTGATCAACAGTTTGTTTAACCATTCTCCAGTTCAGGGCACTGGCTAACTTCCAAATTATAAAGAAAGCTGTTATAAATATTCACGTACAGGTCTGTGTGTGAACTAAACATTTTCGTTTCTCTAGGGTAAATACCTCAGAGTGGGGTAGCCCAGTCAAATGGTACATGTGGTCTTAACTTTATAGTTTTATAATGTCCAACACTTCCCCAAAGTGGCTGCACCATTTTGCATTCCCACAAGCAGAGGATTAGAGCTCCATTGTGCCATATCCTTGTCAGCACTTGGTATTGTCCGTTTTTTAAAAAACCATCTCCTAAGTGTGTAGCATCTTCTCCCCCCTTTAAAAATATATAAGGTAGCATTCTATACACACTTTGTAAGTCTTGCTCTTTTTCAACTTAAGAATTCTTTTAGGATCATAAGACATAATCTTTGATAAAAGTTCAGTTGCAATTGCTCCCGGGCAATTATATCTTGGAGTGACAAAGGTATGAAACAGGAACCACAGGCCACTATGAGAATCCAGAGGTGACCTGGGCAAAGGAAGGGTAAATCAGGGAAGGCTTCCCATAGGAGGTGCCATCTCAACTGAGACCAAACGATGAGGAGGATTGAGCAAGGTGAAGTCACCAGGGCACATGTTCCTGGCAGGGAGAACAGCATGTGCAAAGGCCAGGAGGAGTGTTTGGACTTGGCTCCTTTGGACTCAATTCTTCTTGGCTGTAGAGTTCTTGTCTGGCTTTGAGTCTGACTGGCTCATCTGAACAGAGATGGTGACTGGCTCTTACAAACACTGGCTCCTTAGGAGGCTCAGCGACTCCACTCCCTACTCAGGAATAGTCATAGCTGGCGTTTATTAATCACTGACTGTGTACCAGACCCTCACTGTTTGGGCTCTGCCCTTGTTGTCTGGTTGGGGAACTTCAGTTGCATAGAGGGGTTCCTTTAATCAATTTCTTTCTCCCTCTGGATCGCCAGTATCTGCCACATTTGCCTGTGTCCCAGGGGAAAGACAGGTCCCAGGTGGGCATAAGTGAATGATTCTCTTTAGAAAACGTCCCTGTCAGTCTCCAGGTAGGAACAGTAGCTAATTATCTCCAGGGAAAATAAGCCAGCGAGAGTATTAATCAACAACCCATCAGTGCAGGGTAAAAAAAAATCTGGGAATAAGGGTCTCAGGCAATGTGCCCTCTCTGTCCCATGCCTGGTACACACACACACACTCACTCACACACACACACACTCACACAGCCCCTTCCTCAGTCGTTACTATAGAGACCTCTCTCCTGCTGTCCTCACGAGCATTTACTAATCGAGACTGCACAGATGGCGGCCTCAGCAGGCCTGTTGTTCTTTCCTCTAAGGACAGGTTTCCGAGCCCTGAGGATTAAGGAAACAGGGCTATTCTGGATAACATCTGCTTGGGGCCCCGAAACCTGACCCTCAAACCCAGGCTGGGGGAGATTACTGGAAGCATTTACCCAGAAGGGGCAGAGCAGGCAAACAGGACCACCCACAGGTTGCCCTCTCCAGTGGAGGCCACTGGAGAATCCCTAATGAAGGACTCGGTCCCCCGCCCCCTGAATGGGAATTGCCCCAAACGCCAGGCACCCTAATCCTTCAGACCCAAAGGGAGAGGAGAGAGCCTTGCAATGGAAGTCTTGAGATGATGGTGATAATCTGAGTTAGTATTTAATGAGCATCTATTTTGCACAAGGTTTCATGGCTGCTGCTGATGTTGGTGCTGACAGATGACAACGAGTGTGATAGATGATTGGAATGCCCATTGAAGAGTTATTGAATGAATGAATGATCTCATTTTTTTAAGCACCCCTGCTGCACAATTACTGAACCCCATTTTTCGGATGAGGAGATGGAGGCTCAGGAAGGTGGTGACATTTCCCCCAGGACACCCAGGGAGCAAGGAGCAGGGATCTGCAAAGAGATCTTCCTTTTACAGAGCCTCTGAAGCCCAGAGAGGGAAATCAACTTATACTAGCTCACACAGCAAGTAAGAGGCCCAGAGGGCTTTCCTACCTTTAACAGATTTCCTTGCAACTCTATAGCACCCAGCATGATGTTCCACAAACATTGGACTCTGATAAATACTTGTGGATGATGCTGTGGGTACCAGATCCAAGCCTTCCAGAACCTTCTAGGACCTTCCCAGTTTATCTGCTCAAATCACACACACACACACACACACACACACACACACACAGCGTGGAGGTTACTTCCTGTTTGAAAGATGAAGAGGGAAAGGGAAGGACTCATGGTCACCAGGAAAGAGGGTAGCAGAACTTCCCTCCACACCCCAATGCTGCTGCTCTCCCCAGTGGCATTTCTCTCCTGTCTGTTTCCAAAATAAATGTTCTAGCTTTGTTGTTGGTTCTGTGGCCTTCACAAGAGCCTTCTAATAACCCCCCTTTCTGTTTAAATATAAATGCCACCTGCTAATTAATGAACACCTACTAGTTGCCAGTTCTCTCTCCTTCATCTCATCCTCCCACTAATTTCCCAAGCTTGGTGACATTATCCCCATTTCCCAGAGGGGGGAAGCAGGCACAGAGAGGTTGAGTCACTTGACCAAGTTCACACAGCAAGAAGTGGGGGAGCTGCTGTTTTGGAGCCAGAGTTTTACTCTTAGCCATGCTCGGCGTGCCCTGGGTAGGACCAGCCTCCAGGCTCTGGAGCTGCCGAGTTAAGGAAGGAAGCTCTGATGCACGAGAGAAGATGAGCCCCAGGACCTCCCTGCAGACTTGGTTTCCTCGATAGCCCTGGAAGGCCATGTCCTCCTTTCTCAGCTTTCCAAAGAACCTCAGCACCATGTATTCTAAAAATTCCAAGTACAGCCTTCCCTCTTCAACTGCCCTTCCTGGTGGGGGTGGGGGGAGACATAGGAACAGAAATCTTGACAGCCCTGGTGGTTGAGCCAAGCTGTGATGTGACATTTGTGTAAAACAGGTGGGGTGAGAAAGACCCAGTCATGTGCAAATGGGGGGTGCGGTGGGGATGGAGGAGCCTTCCAGGCAGAGGGAACAGCCAGTGCAAAGGCCCAGAGGTGGGAACCCACTCGAGAAATGGAAAGAAGGTCAGATGGGTCATGGTTTAGGTGGCCCTGGAGCCTGGGTTCTCCCCAGCGAGGCTGGGGACCTGGAACACAGTAGGTGCTCAATTAAAGTTTGTTGATTAACAAAGCAAAGAACTGGAAGGGATGGACAAGATCAGCCTGTCCAGGAAAGAACAACTCACATGACTGCAGGGGCCTTTCTCATAAAATCCCCCCAACTTGGGCTTATTTTAAGAAAACTCCATGCAAAGAAACAAGGCCGAACAGCAGCCAATTCTACCTGACCCCCTTAACCAACAACTTCTTTCTATCTGTGGAAAAAAACTGAGCTTCAGAGGCATTGTGTGGCACATGAAGCTCTCAGAGCTGTGAGCTGGGGCTATGATGATGGTTAGCTGTTGCTTATTGGGTGCTTACTGTATACTTCACATACATTCTCTGAGTAAAGACTTCATGGGTCCCAGAAATAAATATTAGGTTCTTCCTGTTTTGCTGTTTTGTTTTTTTTTTTAAACTGATGAGGAATTGGGCTCAGACAAGTTAAGGATCTCACCTAGAGAGGCACAGAGGTCAATGACAGAGCTGGGATATGAACCGTGTCTGCCCAAGGCATTTTATACACCACCCCTTCAAGGGTTACAAGAGGAAATTTAGATCCAGTGGAATGGGGAGCTTAATCCAACACAGCAGGAGTTAAACACATGTTCCCTGCACCTCCTAAACCAGATTTACCCAAGCTGGAGTCTAGGGTTCCTCACCCCCACAGTAAGCAGTTCCACCCTGTCCCCATTCTGGGGGTGCATACAGTAGGCATTTAATGAGCGCTTTGATGGAGAGAGTGGAGGCCGCGGCGAGGCTGCTGGGAGAGAGAGGGTCCTACTTTCCTGACCTCCCGGCTCAGCCCCGCGAAGCCTGCCCAGCCCCCTGCCCCTGCTCCCGCGCACCCGGGAGCTCTCCCACCGCAATTACGGTAATTAGCTCCGAGCTCCCAGAGAGGGAGGGGGGAGGAGGAGGGAGGGAGGAGGGAGGCGGACTTTGGCCCAGGCTGACCTGTTTTCGGGCGGGCCCTCGGATTGGTCCACGCCAGGCACGTGACCCGCGCCGCGGACTTGTTGCTGGGCATCCCGGCGTTGCCCCGGCAACGGCCGCCGCGCGCGTGGTCTCCGCCAAGTGCCAGGGAGAAGTGGCTGCGCTGAGGGTCTCGGGACTCAGCGGGGAGGCAGGGAGGGGGGAGAGGGGGAGCGGGGGAGCGGGGCGGGCGCTGCATCCCTCCCCCAGCTCCTTTCAGGCCCGGGCCGCCCAGCCCTCCACCCACTCGAGGCCTGCGGCCCTCCCCACTTCCTCCCCACGCAACAATCTGCAAAGGCAGACAGGCCACCCGTCAGGGTCTCCCGGGGTTGCACAGGGGGGATTGCTAAAGGACAGATGGGACACAGACAGATCTTGCACTAACAAACAGTCAGTGGAGGAAACTCCAGGATGCTCAGCTTCTGTGACCAGGGGTGGGAAGGCTCAGCACCCCTTCCCCCCTCCAAATCATCCTCCTTCATCACAACTGACCCTTTGCCTGTCCAGTACCAACTCTCAGGGCCTGGACTGAGTACTTGACCTTGTGTTTCATCCTCTTGATACTGTTATGATTCCCATTTTACAGATGAAGAAACTGAGGCTCAGAGTGGGCCAAGCACCCAGCTGGGAGGTAGGGACCCCACCCTCCAAGAATGTCTGCTAAACCTACATACTTACTCACTTTATAACACTTCCTCTAATCATAGCAATAGCATATTTGTTATTTGTTGCTGTGTGACAAATTACCCCAGAACTTAGCAGCTTCAATCAGCAATATGGATCGTCTCACTGTTTCCCTGGGTCGGGAATCCAGGTGTGGATTAGCTGGGTTCTCTGCTTCAGATTCATTCCCAGATTGCAATCAAGATTTTGGCCATGGCTGAGGTCTCCCCTGAGGAATTGATCAGGGAAGGATCTGCTTCCAGCCACACTCAGTTCAACACTGGCTGTTGGCCGGACGCCACTCTCAGTTCTTTGCCACACAAGCCTTCCAGCCTCGTGGCAAGGAGACAATCGAATCTGCCGGCAAGATGGAAATCACAGTCTTTTGTAATCTAAACATGGAGGTGATGTCCCATCACTCTTGCTGTATTGTATTCATTGGAAACGAGTCAGTTCTGGTGCAGTCAAGAGTGAGTGACTTAGGAGAGGGGGAAATACTTGGGTTTTGGGGGTGGTCAAGGAAAGATTTTCTGAAGAAGGTAGTGACATTGAGGCTGAGACTTGAAGGGTAAGAAGGAGCCCACCATGTGATAATTTGGTGGAATTGTAATTGGGGCAGAGAACAAAGAGCAAAGGAGGTGGGAGCCAGCTTGTATTTGGAGGTCAGATTGACAGCAAACTCCCAGAGAGACTGAGAGGGGCTCCCACAAGTTCTTTCTGGCTTGGTGGAGATTCCAGTCTGTCCGGATGTGTGGTTTTTCCAGTTGTCCTAGAAGCTGATACAGGTGCAAAGGAGCAGAGTTGGGTGCATTTTGTATCAGGTGCGGGGAGTGGGGGGGAGGATTCTGATGGCCGTGGAATGGGAGCCACAGATTCACACCAAATATTTGGGGAAGAGGATAGAGTCAGGGCTGGTGAAGGGCGGAGAAAGCCCAGAGGGTGATGGGGTGAAAAGCCCCATAATTTTCAAGAGAAAAACTAAAATGTACAGGCTCATTGGAGTAGAATCCCAGTTCAAGTACTGTGGTTGTCAGCTACAGAAGCCACATGAGAGAGCCTGAGTGGAAAGTTTGGCCTGTTCACAGGCTCAAAGGGTCAGCTGAAAATATGACTTGGGCAGGACCCAGAAAGATCCTGGGAGTGTGGGGAGAAGAAGCCAATGACTGTGCCCTTGGGGGAGCTGGTGGTGGACTCCCAGAAAGGCGTTTTCCCTTCTTCTCCTCTCCCCACTAGGGTAGCAGGGTCCTGTGGAAATGCCGCCTTTGGCTCAGTGTCATGAGCCTGCCCCATGTCCGGGCAGGGCAAGTGTATTGACAGGCTGCCTAAGACCAAGCACAGTAGAAGGTGGTGTTCTCCAGTGGTAAATCGGAGTCCTGTCAGCCCTCAAGCTCTCCCAATCCTCTGATGGTGGTGACCCAGGAACCCAGGCAAAGGGATGAGGTGGGATGAGCCGAGCCTCATATCCAGATGAAATGCAAAGCTGACCATGTTCCTCTCCTGCTATAACACCGTCCATGGCTCCCTATGGCCCTCAGGTCAAAGGGCATGCCTCAGTTTGTTCATCTGTAAAACAGGCTGTTAAAGAGCATCTGCCCCTTCAGAATAAAGCGAAGATGGAAAGAGCTAACATAGAAGCAACCAAAGAGACAATGATAATTCAATGCAATATGTGATCCTGGATGGGATCTAATAAGGGAGGAGAAAACATCAAAAGAGGCATTATGGGGATGTTCAGAAAAAAAAAACTGGAATATAGACTGTCAGGTTTATAGCAGTGTTCAATCACTTGAGCTGGATAACTGCACTTAAGGTGGTTACATAAGTGAATATTCTTGTTCTTAGGAGATGCACTTAGCAGTATTAAGTGTTCAAGGAGCATGATGTATGCAATCTTCACTCAGATGTCCAGGAAGTGAACCGATAAATAGACGGACAGACAGATAGATGGAGAGATAGATAGAATATATGGCAAATGTGGCAAAATGTTGAAAAGGTCTGTTTCTGGTTTTCTGGGGGAGGGAGAGGTATGTTGGAGTTCTCTCTCTATGGGGTTTGTATTGTTTTTCTAACTGTCCTGAAGGTTTGAAAGTCTTTCAACATAAAAGTTAAAAAAAGGAATAATTAACAGTGCCAGATATCAGAAAGTCAATACTCAAGAGTGACAGTGATCAGATAACAAATACCTTTATGACTTATTACCGTGATCAGGCATTTATAAGAGATTCTGATATGCTTTCCCTCTGATCAAACGATTCTGTTTTTGTCTTGGAAACTCACTTTTTATTTCTCTGTAAAAGGGACCTGGCTACAGAACCCACCTGACAGGTTGCTGTGAGAATGAATTTTTTCTTTAATATGTCTAAACTGCTTAATACGGTGCTTCAGACATAGTAAGCACCCCCCAAATTTTTCATTACTATTATGTATTTGTCCTTAAACATCTTGCAAGCTTTCTATTTTCCTTTCTTTTTTAAAAAATTAGAGAAGTTGTCTGTTTGCAGAAAGATCAAGCAGGAAATACAGAGTTCCTGTACACCCACCCCCATTATGAACATTTTGCATTTGGGTGGTGGCTTTGTTGTGGTGGGTGAGAGAACACTGTGATGACTGTACTAGTAGCTTTCGATTTTGAAATAATTCCTACATTTACAAGCAGTTGTAAAAAATAAGAAAGAGAGCCCATGTACCCTTTTCCCAGGTTCTCCCAGTGATAACATCTTGCAAAACTAGAGTGCAATATCATAACCAGGAAAATGACATTGTTACGGTCTAGATACAGAACATTTCTGTCTCCACAAGAGTCCCCAAGGCCCTTTTGTAGCTCTACCTCCTGCCCGTGCTTCCCCTTTAGCAACTAGCAACCACTACTTTTTTTCTAAAAGTTGGTGGATCTGGGTATCTGGGGAACAGTATGTTGGAGTTCTCTGTGTGGATTTTGTATGATTTTGCAACTCTGCTGTATGTTTGAAATTATTTCAAAATAAACCCTTGAGATTCCCCCTAGTTATATGTATCACAAGTTTGTTCCTTTTTATTGCTAAGTAGCCTTCCATCTATTGTCTTTAAGCTTTTTATTTCGTTATCGTTACTGAACCAGTTAAACAAGTTCCCTTCTAAGAGCAAGGCTGTTCTCTTACATAGTCAGTGTACAGTGATTACATGCATGAAATTTAGCATTGATTCCATGTCACTATCCAATATACAATCCATATTCAGATTTTGCCAGCTGTCCCGACAGTGCCCTTCAGATCTCTTTTCTTTTCCAGACTGGGCTCTGATCAGGCTCACAGGTTGCTTTCATCATTCATGTCTGAACAGTTCTCAGACTTTCTGTGTCTTCCATGACATTTGAGAACAGGTCAGTTGTGGCTTTTTTTCCTTTTTCATGCAAGGACTTATTTATGTTTGTAGTGTGAGTCAGTGGGACACATGGATCACCTTCAGTATGGTAATATTACTTATAGACCCACTAATGAACCGCCTTCACTTCTATTTCCTTACATTTAAGTTCAACCTCATTACCTAACAGTTCACTTATCTCTAGCTTCCGTGTATTTCTAGGTCCCCTATATTCTGTATTATAAGCCACTGATTTCACCTTTACCGTGATCAAAAAGCGGAGTCATACAGTATCTCTTCTTTTGTGTCTGGCTTATTTCGCTCAGCATTATGTCTTCAAGGCTCATCCATCTTATCATGTGCTTCAGGATGTCATTTCATCTTACTGCTGCATGATATTCCATCATATGTATATTATTCCATTGTATATATACCAGGCCAGTTGTTTTATAGGTTTTTTTTTTTTTGATTTGGGTCTGTCTGATTGCTTCCTTATAATTAATATCCTAAGACTCTCTCATTTCTTTCATTCATTCAACAAACATTTATTGAGCACCTACTGTATACCAGGTGCTGGGGTTATAGCGATGAATAGGACAAGGGATTCCTCTCCCGCCTTCCTAGCCATAAATTAAAACCATCTCAGGGAAGGGATTCATTGATGCTTTGTGATCTGCAGTTCAGCCTTAGTCGTCAGAGGCTGTGCATCTCAGGTCCACCACTCGCTCACGGTGTGACCCTCTCTCGGTCTCAGTTCGTTCATCTCACATTCTTTACCCCTTAAGAGAATTGCGAGACATCAGTGGGACAACACGTGGAGAGAATGGTAAGCACTAAATGCACAAAAAATAAAGTCAGTGCTGACAATTTTGTTTTGTGAATCTAGTTCAGGATTTCCAACCTCAGCATGATTGACATCTGGGGATGGATTTTCCTTTGAGGATGGGGTGGGGGCTGTCCTGTGATTCTCGGATGTTGAGTACCCAGCAGATGACAGGTGCATCTTCTAAGCTGTGACAAGCACGGATATCTCCAGACATAGCCGAATGTCCCCAGGAGGGCTAAAACCGCTCCCAGGTAAGAACCACTAATCTAGGAAACAGGACTTGCAGGCATGACAGTGATTCATGCAGCCCCCCCATTTGGAGATCAAACCTCCATGTTTCTGTGACTAATGTTTGATCAACGCCAGGGAGTCTAATACCGTCGTCCTTCGCAACTTTGAAGGACCAGGTCTCTGGTTCCATAAGTGTAAGATGACCACAGGCGCATTCAGACCACCCCCTTGGCCTCCAGAGTCCAGCTCCTAGCTTGCCCGCAGTGTCTCTGGGACTCTGTCCACCCCTGCCTCCAGCCTCTGTCGCTGGCCGTGAGAACAGGGACTCAGGTTTCAGCTCCGGGCAGCTGCTGCAAGGCTCCAGGCAGGTGAGGGGCCTTGGGAGATGGGGTCTTGCAAATGAAGACTGAGCCAGATAATCCCTCTGCTACTCATGTCCCTTAAAGTTTCCCAGCTCACCTGTGGCAGGCAGTTCAGGGACCTGTTTCCCGGCTCATCTGTGGCAGGTATTTCAGGACCCTTTTCCCAGCTTACCTGTGGCAGGTAGTTCAGGGATCATTTTCCCAGCACACCTGTGGCAGGTATTAAAGAACCCGTTTCCCAGCTCACCTGTGACAAGTAGTTCAGGAACCCAAGGAACAGAGGGAGTCTGGGTGGGTGGGTGTCCTGTGGGGTTGCAGTGGCTGTGGTCTTAACCAGGGGGATTGTGCTCCCCAAGGGACATTTGGCCATATCTGGAGACATTTTTTTATTGTCATACCTGGGAGAGGGGGGTGCTACTAATATCTGGTGGGTAGAGACCAGAGAGGCTGATTCTACAATGCACACGACAATAAACACCCCGCCCCCCTTCCCACCCCTCCCCCACCCCCGTGACAAAGAATCATTCCACCCAAAATGTCAATCATGCTAAGGTGGAGAAACCCTGATTAACACCGACACTAATGGAAAAGGCTCTGAGCTGTGAATCATCTGAACACATAGCCATTTGCTGCTACAGTCATCCCACGTCTCCAAAAGATTTTTATTCATTGGCTCTTTCCTATTACGTCAGTACTTGTTCCCCACAGGTCACTGAAAACTAGAGGAAAACAACAAAGAAAACGAAAATCACCCGTGACCATCTGCATGCACAGGGAATCACCATTAACATTTTTAAGTGACTTTTCCCCAATGTTTCTGTGTCCACATAATCCTTACATTTACAAAAATGGAATCATTCAACATGTCATTGCATTCAATAGATGGGAAACATCTTTTGAGCCTGGAAATTCCCTTCTACGTTATACAGCTGTCCCGTGGTTTGAGTAACAAAGGCCCCATTGTTTGATATTTATGTTGTTTACAGTTTAGGGCTAAAACAAATTTGCGACAGAGCTCTGTGGAGCTAAATCTTTGCCCACATGCACATTTATTTCCTTAAGATAGGTTGTTGAAGGCACGATGGGCATATCAGCAAATGTGCTCATCTGAAAAATATCTTTTAATTAAAAATTTGCTGCCTATAACTGCAAGGCATTGATAATGGCATTATCAATTTGAAAATGAAATTTTTGTAGATTAAAGAAGGACGTGAAGAGAAAAGACTGAAGGCTGAATTGGCTGAATTGGTACAACCAAGGGACGCAGAGAGGAAAGTGTATTCCTGGAAGCAGGCTTAGCATGTGCAAAGGTCCTGAGGCTGCAGCCAGGCTGGCCTGGATCACAGCTGAGTGAGGGATGCCAGTCCTGGAGATGCGTTGGAGGCTGCTGGTTCTGGGAGCAGCAGTGTGGGCTGGGACTAAGCAGTTGGTTTAGCGGTGGGGTTTGGAGAGCAGGATGGGTGCTGGGGAGGCTGGATGAGGCCAGGCTCAAAGGGGAAGGATCACAAGTTTGGCTTTGTATGCCTTGATGGGGGGTGGCTAGAGGGGCTGTGAGGTCAGATCAGAAGTGGGTGAGAGGCTGGGCTGGGGTGAGAACATTGGATATCACAGGTGCTGCCGAGAGGGCAGTCTGTCTTCCTGGCCAGCTCGCCTGCTTTGTGTGTGTGTGTGTGGGGGGGGCTGATGAGTTACCCCTGAGCCCCCCTCCCCCACCACGTCCTCCTGCCACTAAGGTCTCTGCCTTGGAGGAATCTGAAAGGTTACAGTTGCAGGCCTTGGCGTGTACAGCCTCGTTTCTCCCTCCTTCTAGAGCTTTGAATGCTTTTCTTATGCTCATTAAATCCAATGCCAGAGAAAACTTAAAACCAGAGCGGCAAATGCTTTCTTCAAGCACTCAGAGGGAGAGAGGGAGAGAAACTGGCAAATGCAGCGACGTCCTCCGGAGATCACGATGACCGGCACCACTTGGGGGACGGGGGGTGGTGATGACATTCATAATAATTTGCTGCGTGGATTTTTCCAGCACAGGTGACTGTATGGGCAAGGCAGAGAGTGTGCGCGTGTGCGTGTGTGCACGTGTGCATGTGTGTGCACGTGTGTGTGTGTGTGCACATGTGTGTGTGGGTGCTTTTTGCTCTCCTTATAGAAGAGGTGGGGAGAAGGAGAAATACATTGGAAGGTGCGATTGCACATCTATATGAGTGAAGGTGCACGTGTCAAACACGCATTTGGGTCCATGTGAGCAGTTGTGTGCCCACATAGGGGTAGGTTCTTAGGGCTGCGTGGACATGAAATGTGCATGCAACTTTGAGCGTGCAGGCGTGCAAGGGTGTGGGTGTGTTAGTGTCTGGGGAACATGGAATGCCTGTGCCCTTGTACAGAAGTGTTCGCAGCTGCATGTGAACATGTGACGGGCCGCACGTGTGTCTGGGCGTGTCCTTATGAGATTGGCTGTGCGCACGTGTGACCGTGTGTGCACATTTGTGAAGTTGCTTCGGTCTGCTTGTATCTGTGTGTGTGTGTGTGTGTGTGCAGTGCTGTGTGAGTGCTTGCATGCAGGGGTGTAACCCTGTATGCATGCGTGTGAGGTTCGTGTGCATGCATACACATACTTGCATGTTTGTGAAAGAGAGAGGGCATAAAGTAACAACCTGGAAACAGGGGCCTCCAGTCTGATTAGCAGCAGTGTCCCACACTGATTACCTGGTTTGGACAACATCTTGTAGTTGGGGGAGGTGTTACTACTGGGGGAAGCTGCATAAAGGGCAGTACTGTCTGTACTATTTTTGCAACTTCCTGTTGAATCTATAATTATTTCAAAAATAAAAGATTTTTTTTAAAATTCTGGGCATGAGGGCAAAAAAATCCCATGAGTTTCAAACATGGTTATCTCCTCAAAACAAGCAGGACACAATGGAAAAAATATCTAAGCGATCCCCCTCCCCACAAAATGATCTTTTAGAAGATTTTAACTGGGAACATGGATGGATGACCCCCAATTTGCCAGGTAATGGAAACTGGGGGTCTGTGTGTATGTTGGGAGGTCTGAGTGGGGGTGTGGGCTGTGCAGCTCAGACGTGCATCCGGGAGTGGGGGCGGGGTCTGCCCTTGTTATAATGCATGTGCCGGTTGGGTGATCCGGGAGGGGTCTGGGGATGCACAGAATGGAACACAAGAGCCAGCCCCCTCAGCCAACGCGTGGGACTTCACAAGTGAGCGTGAGGAAATTTAATCAAGGTAGAGTGGAAGAATCAGCAGCACCAAATCCCTTGGGGCGGCTGGGGGAGTGAGGGGCAGAGCAGCTAATCCCCAGGGGGTGTCAGGTTGTCTGACCACCTGCCGCCACAGGGGGTGGGGGTGGGGGTGGGGGTGCTCCCCAAACTCACACTCCAGGGTCCCAGGCTTAAAGGGATGTGGGGGAGGGGAGCGATCCAGTGCCAAGGAAAGTTGCAGAGACATGTAGGAAGAATGATTCAGGAAGGGAGAGAGACAGTCAAGATGGAATACCCAGAAAGACAGAGACATAGGGAGAGAATGGAAGATATCAGGCGGTAAAGAGGAAACTATCTCCAGAGAGAAGCAGAAGAGGCCAAAACATAACCAGAAATGGGGAGAATAGATGAGAAGGGGAGGGATGAGTCAGGACCTGGCAGGAGGTTAGGGGCAGGGTTGCAAGGTGCCAGTAGCGATAATGACAAGGACATTTGTCTGAGACGTCCCCAAAGAGATGTCCAGATGCACCACATTTAGGGACAGACCATGCATTCCTTCAACAAGTCTTTGTTGGGCACCTACTGTATGCCCAGGGATTAACACCAAGCCTGGTGGGCCGTCCCTGAAATGGGGAGGCCAGCGGGCAGGGAGCTTTGTCCTACACTCCTCGCTTTCCCCTACATTTATCTGCATCCCAAATCTAAGTCTTCTCCTGCTCTCCCCATCCCTCATGCTACTCCAGACACTCGAGATTCCTTGCTAGTCCTTGAATATATTGAGACGTCAGTTATTGCTATTGCGGTGTAACAAATGACCCCAATCTTAGTCATATAAGACAATAACTATTCATTAGGAGCATGGACTCAGTGAGTCAGAAATTTGGGACGGGTGCAAAGGAGATGCTTTGTCTCTCTGGGGCTGCTGCTGGGAAGACTTAAAGGCTAGGCTAAGCAAGGGCTACCAATCAGAGCACGTTCCTCTAGGTTCCTCATGCGGCTTAAGCCTCCTTGTGGCATGGTGGCCTCAGTGTAGTCAGACTTCTTACAGAGTGTCTTAGTGCGCTAAAATCTAGTGTTCCAGGGAGGAGGTAGCTGCTGACCTCTTACGGATTAATCTCAGCAGTCACAAAGCTTCACTTCTACCAGACTCTACTGGTTAAAAGCATCACAAACATACCCAGAGTCAAGGGATCCCAATAGCCGACTGAGTAAACAGCTCAACAAAATTAGGCAACAAATCCAACTGTTTTAGCATCTGCTGCTTCTATTGAATCCTTGCCTATATGCTTAAAAGGTGCATTTGATTCACTGGCCCATCTAGTGGCATGCTCTCAAGTGGTCAGTATGTATCAGCTATCTATTACTGCGTGACAAAACACCCTATGGGTTTTTTGTCACCATTCTATGGGTTGGCTGGGTGGTTCTGCTAGTTTTGCTTGGGCTCATTTACGCAGCTGCATCAAACTGATGACTTGGCTGGACCCAAAGGCCCAAGATGGCTGGACCCACATATCTGGAGCCTTGGTGGGCTAATTGGAAGGCAGGAACCCCCTTCACTCTACATGCTGCCTTGCCATTCAGCAGTCTAACCTAAGCTTCTTTGCATAGTGGCTCACTTCCAAAGTAGGCAGAACCAAAAGCTACAAGGCTTCTTGAGCCTTGATCCCAGAAAGCACAAATGCCATCTATTTGTCAAAGCAAGCCAGGTGGCCAGGCCATGTTCAAGGGAAGAGAAGTCTACTCCATCTCTGGATGAGGGAAACGGTATATGAGAATAAGGCTGGGAGAAATTCCTGTAGTCATCCTTAGAAACAAATTACTGCAAGCAAGTTCGAAAGACCGGTCAGTGTCTGCAAATCTCTGCCTAATCATCAGGTGAATTGATCAAATGCTTGGCATGATCCATCAGGGTCCTTTGTTTCAAGCAATAGAAATCAAACTACTCTAGCTAACTAGACCTGAGAAGGAGTTTACCAGAGGTTGGGAGAGGAGTATAGGGGATGATCTGTCTGGCATCTATTCCTTCCACCACATTTGGCTGTACTGATCCGACTAGAAGGCTAGAAAGGATAGTTCCCAGAATCTCTTGCAGCTAAGTTCTGGATGTGAACTCAGTTCTTTTAACAGGATTCAGTCGTGCAACATCCGAGACGCAGGCAGCCTTTCTGCCACATCCGTGCTGTAGTTCTGAGCAGGTGCAATGGTGATGGTGATGTCAGCAGAGGACCTGAGCATTGAAAGGCAGGGCACGGGCAGCCACATTAAAAAAAAATTTTTTTTTTAACTTTTTAATTTAATTTTTTTTAAATACCAAAAACACCAAACAAACGCAAACATTCCTATTTTGATCATTCCGTTCGACATATATAATCAGTAACTCGCAATATCATCACATAGTTGCGTATTCATCATCATGATCATTTCTTGGAACATTTGCATCCACTCAGAAAAAGAAACAAAATGAAAACAGAAAAAAAAAAATCCACACACACCACACCCCCCCACCCCTCCCTCCACCAACCACCAGCACCTCAAACCAAATTCACTCCGACATTTCTTCCCCCGACCATTCACCCTCAGTCCACATGTTCTACTCGTCTGTTGACAAGGCAGACAAAAGGGGCATCAGATACAAGGTTTTCACAATCACACAGACACATTGTGACAGCTGTATCATTATTCAATCATCCTCAAGAAACATGGCTACTGGAACACAGCTCTACATTTTCAGGCAGTTCCCTCCAGCCTCTCCCTTACGTCTTGAATAACAAGGTGATATCTACTTCATGTGTAAGAATAACCTCCAGGATAACCTCTCCACTCTGTTTGGAATCTCACAGCCATTGATACTTTGTCTCATTTCAGTCTTCCCCCTTTTGGTCGAGAAGGTTTTCTCAATTCCTTGATGCTGGGTCTCAGCTCATTCTAGGATCTCTGTCCCATGTTGCCAGGAAGGTCCACACCCCTGGGAGTCATGTCCCACGTAGACAGGGGGAGGGTGGTGAGTTTGCTTATTGTGTTGGCTGGAGAGAGAGGTCACATCTGAGCAACCAAAGAGGTTCTCTTGGGGGTGACTCTTAGACCTAATTTTAAGTAGGCTTGACCTATCCTTTGTGGGGTTAAGTTTCATATGAACAACGGCACCCACATTTTTTGTTGCTGTTGACCAGTTGAACCTGTTCAAGACAGGCTTTCTGTCATGTGTGACCCAAAGCATCCTAACCGATGTGGTTAGAGAAGGTGAAGTCTGCATGGATGGATTTTCATGCAGTATAAGGAAAAGCATTCTCTGAGGCCAGGTTCCCAGCTCAAACAAAGCAGAAAGCAATAATGCTGGGCCCCATGTGGAATAGCTGAGCCAGAATAGCCTTCAGAAAAACTTTTATGAACCCCAGTGAGGTAAACTGAGTTCAGAAGAGGCAGAAGGACTTGCCCAGGATTGTACACACTAATGGCAGATGAGAATCTTTTCCTGCTGGTGGCCATGGTGAGGGCAGAGAGGAGAAAGGTGTGGGAGGGAATGGGAGAAAATTTCTCTGTGTGCAGGATTGCAAATAGAACAGCAATCAAAAATGAGTCATCCAGCAAGATCAGTCAAGGGCAGAGTCTTCAAATGTCAGAGAAAGACTGGAGAGAAAAACAGGAATGTGATGTTGTGTCCACTTTCAAAGGCGACAGTATTCATGGCAGTATGTGGGGGTCAGAGAATTCCTTTCTGGTAACAATGTACAGACATGTAGGGGACACAGTGGTGGATGATTGATGATGACTTTTTCAAAGTCATCTTCAAATCAGCCTTCAAATCTGTCTTTGAATTTCTGGATGAAGAGCAGACAGTGGTTGACGTTGCCAGGGGTCTTAGGATGCAAAATTATCCATATTGCCCCAGATGTAGAGGTATCTTCAGTTTTGGCATAATGTATCAGACAGGTAATGCAGAATCTTTGCTAGTGTCTGTGCTGGAAGCAATGAGATTTTAGCATCCAAGTTTGCATCAATCAGAGAAAGCTAAGGTTATGCTGCAGTAATAAACATTCCCCACATCTCAGTGGTTCAAAACCCCAAGATGTAGTTGTTCTTTGTGTTACCCCTCCATGGGGGTTGGTTGGCTGAGGCCTCTACGTGTGCTCATCTAGGATCCTGGCTGATGGAACAACCATCATCTCAAACTTTGGTGGCCGCTGTAGCCAAGGGTAAGAAAAAATGTAGCAACTTGTGCCCTAGATATTAAAGCTTCCACCTGGGAAGATCACATGTCACTGCAGCTCATATGTAATTGACCAAAGCAAATCACACAGCCTCATCTGATTTCATCAGGGTCAGGAAAGTGAAGTTCTAGCACACATCACAGAGAAGAACTGGAAATATTTGGTTTCCAATGATTTAACCAATGGCTAATTAGGAGTTGGGGGTGTTATATACAGCTCCAATACAGCCTTGTCATTTTTGAGCCTACCGCTATTCCCTTCTCTCACTTGATGTGTCCCCTTCCATCCTGGAAAGACTTTCCATCTGGCTAGTTGCGGGATCAGCAGGATAGCTGCCCTTCCCCCCAGTCCTTCATCTAATGGGTTTCGTCTCCCTGCCAGCCCACAACGAGGGTGTAAAATGGAGGTAATAAAACCATATTTCATTGATGCTGAGCTGTGCATTTTTTTTAACATCTCTGAAAGTCAGATATGTCTTATAACCAATAACTCATCAAGGCTTGACTGGATGTATATTTCTTTTTTTAAGGTGAAGCCACACCTTAACTAAAAAAAAAAAAATGGCATCTTCAGAAGATCCTATTTGCAATGGGTTCACATATACGGCATGGGATTAAAATTAAGAATATATTTTTCTCTGAGGAACATAAATCAATCTGCCACAACTGGTCAGGTGTTTTGTAGAATGACCCTTATTGTAGGTTTGTGTGATGTTTATGCATAATTAGATGGAGATTGTGCATCATAATTGGAGATGGTGCTGTGTCATTCTCAGAGCATAATTTCATAAGGCACACAATATCAATATGTTTCATCTCCAATGGACTTGACTTTGATTGTTTGGTCACCTGGCACAATCCTGGTAGCTCCACTGGAAAGTAACTACTTTTCTCTTTGTAACTAATATGTATCTTGGGGGAAAGACATTGAAACACTGTGGCTATCTTGTTTCTCCTTGAATCTTTGCCAGCTGAGTTTTTTCTGTTGTTGTTCCCTGCTGTCTATTAATATTATTAAGGCAAATTTGGACCAGTTTTCTCCATTTCTACTGAAAATGAAACACGAACAGATTCCCAAAATGAGTCTGGATAGATTTACAGAAGAGTTTCTTTCTCTTAAAATTCATTAAGAGTTCAAAATAGCCGATGGGGGATGGTGATAAATTTTCTATTTTCAGAGGTAGACGAGTTTGCTTCGGATGGTCTGCAGTTACAAAGATAAAGGACTTTCTCTTTTTTTACAATTGTACATGTGCTCTGGGAAGTTTTGCACTCTCGGTTCATTAATTCATTCAACGAATCTTTATTGAACACTAGGTTTTAGGCTCTAGCCCACCAATTTCAGCATCCATCTGTGGATTTTGCTAGAGACAATGATTTCTGTAGTTTTCCCATTTCCAACATAACTTTGCCCACTGATTTTAGCACACAGATAGTTTTTTTTCGGGGTGGGGTAGGGTGCATGGTCCGGGAATCAAACCCAGGTCTCCTGCATGAAAAGCAAGCATTCTATTTATTAATTAATCAATTTATTTTTATGAATAGACTTTGAAGGAAAAGCCTTGTGATTCCCAAGTCTCTAATATATTTTTTTGGCACTGTTGGTACTGTACTTATATCCTCCATCCCACCACAGATACCTCCTGCTGTTGGTTTCCCTGCGTATCTATGGTTTCTTGCATTTTGCCACTTGAAGGTACTCAGGTCAGGTGGTGGAGTTAATGGCCAAGCGTGACTCTTAACCAGGGAGACATGAGAATGGGTGGCTAAATATCCCCCACTTCCTTGCCTCTCGGGAAAGAACACTGAGGCACGTTCTGCCCACAGAGAATGCTTCCTCGCTGCCCCACTCCCCTCCCGGGGTGGGGTGGGGGGTCCTGGCTCCCCCATGGAAGACCTTCCCCAAAACCCTCATTGCAGGGGCTGCTGGAGGACCTGGTGTCTGGAAAACTCTCATGAGTTCCAACTTGACTCTGGGGATGCTTAAAACAGAAACAGCAGCTCTAATGAGACATAAGTCACATACCATACCTTTTCACCTCTTCAAAGTGTATTTTTTTTATTAATTAAAAAAATTAACTAACACAGCATTTAGAAATCATTCCATTCTACATATACAATCAGTAATTCTTAATATCATCACATAGATGCATATTCATCATTTCTTAGTACATTTGCATCGATTTAGAAAAAGAAATAGAAAGACAACAGAAAAAGAAATAAAACGATAATATAGAGAAAAAAATAAAAATTAAAAATTAAAAAAAACACTATACCTCAGATGCAGCTTCATTCAGTGTTTTAACATAATTACATTACAATTAGGTAGTATTGTGCTGTCCATTTCTGAGTTTTTGTATCTAGTCCTGTTGCACAGTCTGTATCCCTTCAGCTCCAATTACCCATTATCTTACCCTATTTCTACCTCCTGATGGTCTCTGTTACCAAGGACATATTCCAAATTTATTCTCTAATGTCGGTTCACATCAGTGGGACCATACAGTATTTGTCCTTTAGTTTTTGGCTAGACTCACTCAGCACAATGTTCTCTAGGTCCATCCATGTTATTACATGCTTCATAAGTTTATTCTGTCTTAAAGCTGCATAATATTCCATCGTATGTATATACCACAGTTTGTTTAGCCACTCATCTGTTGATGGACATTTTGGCTGTTTCCATCTCTTTGCAATTGTAAATAACGCTGCTATAAACATTGGTGTGCAAATGTCCGTTTGTGTCTTTGCCCTTAAGTCCTTTGAGTAGATACCTAGCAATGGTATTGCTGGGTCGTATGGCAATTCTATATTCAGTTTTTTGAGGAACCGCCAAACTGCCTTCCACAGTGGTTGCACCATTTGACATTCCCACCAACAGTGGATAAGTGTGCCTCTTTCTCCACATCCTCTCCAGCACTTGTCATTTTCTGTTTTGTTGATAATGGCCATTCTGGTGGGTCAAAGTGTATTTTTAGTATATCCACAGCTCTGCAACCATCATCAGTATCAATTGGAGAATATTTCATCATTCACACCCATTAGCAGCCCATCCCCATCCCCTATCTTCTCCCAGCCCCTGGGCAACCAGTAATCTGCTTTCTATCTCTATGGATTTGCCTATTCTAGACATTTCATGTTTGTGGAATCACCCAGTACATGGTCTTTTGTGTCTGCTTTCTTTCACTCAGCAGCACATTTTCAAGGTTAATGCACATTGTCACATGTATCAGGATTTCATTCCTTTTTTTTCACATGGGCAGGCACCAGGAATCGAACCCAGGTCTCTGGCATGGCAGTTGAGAACTCTGCCTGCTGAGCCACCATGGCCCACCCAAAACTTCTTTCCTTTTTATGACTGAATAATATACTATTCCGTTGCATGGATAGACCAGTGTTTGTTTATCTATTCAACTGTTGATGGATATTTGGGCGGTTTCCACTTTGGGGTTATGGTGAATCATGCCAAACAAACACTCATGTACAAATCTTTGTGTGGATGTGTGTTTTCCTTTCTCTTGGGCACAGTCCTAGGAGCGGAATTGTTGAGTGCTATGGTAACTCCATGTGTCACGTTTTGAGGATGGGGATGATTTTGAGCTCCCTGGCTGAACAACTGTACCCGCTGTCGGTGATTATTTGCAAGCTATGCATGGAATTCCTGTTCCTTCTTCCCTGCTGTCAGCTCTGCCAGGGCAGGAAGTTTCTAAAGTTGTTCGCTGCCCTGGCACACAGGAGAAGTTTGATGCATTAAGTTAGAGAAAGAAGTTAAAGTAAGGGGCATTTTGCTTCAATGACTTTGGGACAAATTAAAAGTTCTAAACTCTGGTGCCAGAAAAAAAAATAAAATAAAGGGCAGGAAGAGCTTAGCAAGTGTCTGGACAGAGCAGGAACACGATACTAAGTCACTGCTGATTTTATTGCCAAACTGCCCTCCAGAGAGTCTGGGAAGCCAGGGAGCCCACGTCTGGAATTGGATCCCCTCTGCCACCCCACTTCCTGGGGAAAATCCCCTCATCTTTCAGTCCCTCGGTTGTGTCTTTTCTCTCGCGCACTCTCCATCTCACCTTGAGGTCTGTTGGCACATTTCTGTACGCCAGCCGTGAACTCTTTCTCTGTTTATAGTTGCCTGCTTGCTTTTTTTTTTTTTTTTTTTTAATCCTCTCCGTCTCCTTTTCTTTCTCTCTCTCGATTTCCCTGTCTTTCTCTCGGAGTATCTTTTTCTCTTGCTTTCTTTCTGCGTCTCTCTGTTTCTCTCTCTCTCTCCCTCGCCTTTTCTTTTCCTGCTGTCTCTGCCTCTGATTTGTGTTTGTCTGTACTCTGTCTTCCGTCTGTCTCTGTCTCTTTTTCTGACTTTGTGTTTCTCTCTCTCTTTCTCTGTCTCTTTTCCCTCCCTCTTTCTCTGTCTCTTGTTTCTGTCTCTGTGTCTGTTTATTTATATATGTGTGTCTCTCTCTGACTCTCTGTTTCTCTCTCTCTCTCTTTCCTTTCTCTTTTCCTTTCTTTGTCACTGTCTCTTCCCCCTACCTCCTTCTGTTCTCTATCACAGTCTCTTCCTGACTCTACTGTTTTTTTCTCTTTCTCTGTGCCTCTCTCTTTCTCTCTGTCTCTGATTTCTATTTCTGTCTATGCATCTCTCTGTCTTTCTGTCTCTCTCTCCCTTCTCTATTTTGCTCTCCCCATCCTCTCTCCCACTGTGTGTGTCTCTTTCTGTCTGTCTCACCCTTCCCCCTGCTTTCTCCTTTTCTTTTTCAGGTACCTCCTGGCTCCTGTCTCAGTGCATCTGTGTGCGCCCCATTCTTTTCCTGCCTGCCTTCCTCTGATTAACTCTATCTTTTAAACATCCCTTCTGTCTGATTTCCCTCCTTGCCTGGTTTTCTGTCTCTCCTCATTTCTGCCTCTATCCCTCTGTCCCCTTTTACCTCTCTGACTCTGTTGCCCCGTGTCACTGTTTCTGTCTTTCTCTGCAACTCTGGCTCTCTTTGTCTCTCTGTCTTTCTCTTTCACCCTGCCTTCACCTTTCTGTCTCTATGCAACCCTCCTTCTGTTTTCTGTCTGCTCTGGCCCACTGTCTCCCCTGCACACCCCCAACTCCAGGCTCCCTGACCCATCATCTTTAAGTGCAAACAGGAGGAAATGCAGCCAGTGAGTCTGAGGGTACCACATACACACACACACACACAGACACACACACACAGACACACACACACACACACACACACGCGCGCGTGGTTACCAGGACGCCAGGGCAGGGGCGGGGGTGCAGACCTAATAGCCTCTTCTGAGGGGGCCCAGGAAATGGGCCACTTAAGCCTATTGGCGCTGATGGCTGCCCGCGGCCACTTCTCCCACGCTGCATCTGCCTTCCCTAGACTGTGCAGGGACAGGGGCAGAGAAATGGGGGAGAGGAGGAGGATGGGAGAAAGAAGAAGGAAGTGAAGGGGGGAGACAGAAGGAAATGGGGAGGGAGGAGAAGGGAAGGGAAGGCAAGGGTGGGAGAGAAAGCATCTTCATTTGGGGAGCTCATCAGGCCTCCGATTGTCCTGGGAAATGCACCCAGTTTGGGGGGGCACCCCGGAAACAGGCCAGCCCCCTCCCCCCACTGGCATATCCCCGTTACCACTCAGGGTCAGCAATCACACAAACACAGCCTGCTAGCAAACCGTGCTTCACGCACCGCACACGGTTGCAGAGAATCAAAAAGCACACGCGTCCTCGAAATGGATAAACGCTCTCGCCCACAGTTACCAAAAACAACTTACAGGTTGCAAATGCACCTGTGATAAGGCGTGGGTGCTAGCTACAGCTTCCTATGATGAAAATGCCCCCATCACACCCACGTCCACTGGGCGCAATGCACACACACAGATTTGCAGACATGCGGGCATGCGCATAAATGGACACACACACAGTTGTGCACAGCACACGCCACCCCGTTTGCACCCTCACCAGTCCTGGCTTGAGGCCGGGTGTTACTGGGCAGGAAAACGAAATCCGATCTTTTTTTTTTCTAGAGGAGCTGGTAGTCTGGATTTTAATAGGAAACCACTTAAATAGCCAAAGAGAAAGAGAGAGAGAGAGAGTGGGCCAAGCTTATTGAACTAGCCAGAGAGAGGGGGCTCCCTTCATTCCTTTCCTCCAAGAGACTCCCCCCACCCATCCAGCATTGGGGGGGGGTTTGAATCACACACATCCCCAAAAAAGGCACGTTCAGGTCCCATCCCCGGGTCCCTTGGCATGTGCACCCATTTGTAAATAGGACTCTGAAGATGTTTTAGTTAATGGCTGGATTTTAACACCCTCAGCAATATGGCTGAAGCGCTTAGAAGCAAAGGAAACTGGACCCCCCCAAAAAAGAGAAGCCATGGGAAGCAGCCAGAAGCCGGATGTTCAACGGAATCCAGAAGAGAAAGGGGAAGAGGCTGCTATGTGCATCGCCACGTGATGGAAAAGCCAAGCACCGAGGTTCTCCGGCAGCTGCCCCCAGACAACCAGTCTTGGGAAACAAAGCAGATCCCTGCTGTCACTTCCAGTTTGGACTTCTCCTAGCCTCAGAACCATGAGCCAATGACGCCCCAGTGTTCAGGTCATCCCATTGCATGTCACCTGTTTGAGCAGCTGGGAAACGGAGACACAGGAGCCCCCACCCCCACCCTTTGGTAAAACACATGGGGAGCCCCGAGATCTCCAGACCTTCACCCCAGTTGCCCAACGGGATCTCAGCTGCACCCCCGGATAACTGGGTGCCCCTTGGCTTCACAGAGCCTCAACCTTCTCTTCTGGAAAATGCAGTCACAGCATGCTTATCTCATGGGTCTGTTTTGAGAAGTTGCCCTAGGACAGACCAAGCCTTCCGGCCCCCTCTATCACTCTGTGCCTGCTTGTGTTTGGCTGTCTCTCCATTTCTCTGTCCCACCGCAGTGGCCGTCATTTACTTGGGACTTTCTGTCATATGCACACACACACACACACACACACACACACACATGTCTGGTGAGGGCGCTGAACAAGGAGGAGGCAGGGGGTGGGGGGTGGGTGCCTTCTGAGAGGCAGAAGTTTAGCACGTGTGTCTGTGTTTGCCTGGGGGTGTGCGTGTGTGTTCCAGGGTGTTTGCGTGTGCACCTTCCCCAGTACGTCTGCCGGTGTGGACCCAGCAGGGGTGTGAACTGGGTGGGGGAGGGGGGTGGCGGATCTGGGGAGAGACCCGGATTGAAGATGAGCCTTGGTCTCTCCTGGACTCCGCGCAGCTGGCTTTTCATTTTGCTCAAGGACCCTCGAGAGCCTGCCCTTTGTGTGGCCTGGCATCGAGGCCCCTCCGTCCCTTCTCAGGAGCATCGGAACTTCACCTGAGCCCCACGGAGGCTGAACGGAGGGTGTTCCTTCTAGATCTCTAGGGTCAGACTGACCTGCCTTTCAGTGTTGGTTGCAACTTTTTCTTGTTCTATGATCTTGGGCAAGGCATTCCCCCCTCTCTGAACCTCAGTTTCTTCTTTTGAAAAGGGTGAGTAAGAGTCCTTCCTCTGGAAGGGGGTTCGTGAACATTAAAAGGGCTAAAGGAACAATTAAGAGAACCAAGAATTTAAAAGCAAAGGTTCGAATAGACATTTCTGCAAAGAAGATAGACACACGGCCAATAAGCACAGGAAAAGATGGTTTACACCATTTGCCATCAGACAAAGACAAATCAAAACCACAGAAGGAGATGCCAGTTCTCACCCATTAGGAAGGTTAGATGAAAACAGACAGGTCAGTGAAGACGGAGAGCGGCTGGAACCCTGCTACACTGCTGGAGGAAATATAAAATGGTGCAGTTGCCGAGGAAAAGCAGTTTGGCAGTTTCCGGAAAAAGTTAAATAGATTTTCCATGATGCCGCAATTTTACTCATAGGTAGATGTCTACCGAGAGGAAAGAAAACGTACGGCCAAACGAAAACTTGTAAACAAACATTCATAGCAGCATTTTTCATAATAAGCCGACAACCCAAATGTCCGTCAATTGA
Organism: Tamandua tetradactyla; assembly: GCF_023851605.1. Classification (NCBI taxonomy): domain Eukaryota; kingdom Metazoa; phylum Chordata; class Mammalia; order Pilosa; family Myrmecophagidae; genus Tamandua; species Tamandua tetradactyla. The sequence continues at coordinate 77,381,765 of NC_135337.1, forward strand.
TGAATGGACACACAAACTGTGGCATATGTACGTGATTGAATATTATTCTCCCACGAAGAGGAATGAAGCTCTGATACATGCTGCAATATGAACAAACCCTGAAGACAATGTGCCAGGTAAAAGAAGCCAGACACAAAAGGACACATATTATATGATTCCATTGATATGAAATGTCCTGAGCAGAGGCCACAGAGAGCGTTATCAGTGGTTATTTGGCTGGGAACAGGGGAGCATGAAGACGGGCTGCTAATGGGTACCAGCTTCTTTGGGGGATGATGGAAATGTTCGAAACTTAGATAATGGTGATGTTTGCAGAGCTCTTCGAATATACTAAAAAAACACTGAATGATACACTTTAAGCGGATGAACTTTATAGCATGGGAGCATCTTAATAAAGTGGTCTGGACAAAAGAACAGCACACACGTAAGGCGGTTGGTAGGGGACCTGGCATATAGTAGGTTCTCAAGGAATGGGGGTCATTACTGTTTAGTTATTATTTGGAGATTCCCGCAATTGACCCTAAGAAATATAGAAGGATATGGACACTGACTGCTGGCTAGTGAGACAATCAAGTTCTAGAGATTACTCTCTTTTTGCAAAAAAGTCTCACAGAGAAAGTTCTCCAACCCTAAACCTGGAACCAGATACAATGCACAAATGAAAACGTGGGGTCCCTAGTTCAGGGAACAGGAAAATGTGCCAAAATATGCTGCTTTTTTCCCTTGCCTCTGCAAAACTCTCTCGCAATTTCTCGTGCTGTCCCTCTGTTTGCTCTTCAACGTTGCTCTAAATAAAGAATGAGGAAAAGTTTACATTATTAGCACGAATTTTACCATCCATCTCTATATTTGGCAATGCCGGCTCGAAAAACCAAGGTGAGAGCATAGCATCTGTTTGCAGAATCGCCAAAACTGCACCATTCGTAATTTCGTAGCTCCTTTATTCCAGATGGATTTAGTTCTTACTGGAACAGCCGAAATGCCGCACAAAACAAACGCTTTTGTTTTTATTCTACTTCTGGCTTTGAGTAGCTTCTACCAACACCCTCTGCTCTTAGCTCAGCGATGGGCAAGAAAGGACTGAAATAAAAAGGGACCGTGTGACTTTTCTTTCCCTTTGCTTCTATGTCGTCATTTTCTGTGTGTTTGGCTTATGTAGAGAAGCAACACAAGAACGAGAAGATAAGAAAGGGCCCCCTGGTGTGTGTGCGTGTATTTATATAGAGAGAATTATATAAAAGCATAATTTAAGTAAGTATAATATAAAATTATATATAAATACAAAATATTAAAACGTCCCGGAAGCCAGCATTTTGAGTGAAATAAGCCAGACACAAAAGGACAGAAACGGTTTGATTTCTCTTTTGCAAAATACTTACAATAAGCAAATCCATACAGACAGAAAGCAGAATAGCGGTTACCAAGGGTGGAAGGGGCGGGGGAATGGGGAATTTTTGCTAAATGAGTACGACTTTTAGGTTTGCAACGATGGAAATCGTCTGGAAATTGGTTGTGGTGCAAGTTCCCCACTCTTGTCAATATACTTAATGTCAAAGAGCTGTCCACTTAAAAATGGGTGAAATGATTTTTATGTGATGTATATTATGCCACAATTAAAACTGACAGATAGCTAGATAGCTATGGAGAGAGAGAGAGAGAGAGAGAGAGAGAGAGAGAGAGAGAGAGAGAGAGAGGGAGAGAGAGAGAGATAAGGAGACATAAAAGACTCAGCAATGTCTCCATTTGCTCAATTCCAATCCTTCAAACTCCCCCAAAGGTAAGCACTTTTTCTTTCATTATTAGGAAGACGTATCCTTACCCTTTTCCTGGTTACCTAAAACATAAGGCTACCTACACGCTGCTCTGTGCCTTGTTTTATTATTATTATTATTATTTTAATTTTCACCCTTAAAAGCAACCCATTTTTGGAGAGTTTTTCAGATCCCTTCAGCAGGAGCAAGAGAAAAAGTTCCCAAAGCCAGTTTAGCCCCTTCCGAGTAGTATTTAAAATCCAGCGCTCAAAATGTTAAAACTGGTGAATCTGGCTATGGGGGGAAGGGTACATCGGTGGGGCTATGTTGAGTTTCTTGGTGTGCTGGTTTGAAAGGATGTATGGACCCGAGAAAAGCCATGTTTTAATCAAAATCCCATTTCATAAAGGTAGAATAATCCCTATTCAATAATGTATGTTAGAAACTATAATCAGATCATCTCCCTGGAGGTGTGATTTAATCAAGAGTGGTTGTTAAACTGGATTAGGTGACGATATGTCTCCACCCATTTGGGTGGGTCTTGATAAGTTTACTGGAGTCCTATAAAAGAGGACACATTTTGGAGAATGAGAGATTCAGAGAGAGTAAGAGAATGCTGCAGCACAACGAAGCAGAGTCCATCAGCCAGCGCTATGGAGATGAAGAAGGAAGATGCCTCCTGGGGAGCTTCATAAAACAGGAAGCCAGGGGAGAAAGCTAGCATATGACGCCATGTTCACCATGTGCCCTTCCAGTTGAGAGAGAAACCATAACTGTGTTTCTCTCGGATGAGAGAGAAACCCTGAACTTCATCAGCCTTCTTGAACCAGGGTATCTTTCCCTGGATACCTTTGATTGGACATTTCTATAGACTTGCTTTAATTGGGACATTATCTCAGCCTTAGAACTGTAAACTAGCAACTCATTAAATTTCCCTTTTTAAAAAGCCATTTCTTTTCTGGTATATTGCATTCCGGCAGCTAGCAAACTAGAACGCTTGGTATGGGGTTTGTATCATTTTTGCAACTGTTCTGTAAGTTTGAAATTACTTCAAAATAAAAATTGAGAAAACAAAACAAAAACAGCCCAGCTGCTGTTGTGATCACTGAAATTCACGGACAACAGGGCAATAGAATTTCTATAAGGATGAGACCAAGAGCTGTCACCTTCTCTTTCAGAATGTGAAACTTCAACTGCAAAGAAAAAAATGGCCAGTTGCTCCAGTTGCAAAATTTCAGTCCCACCTCTGCAGCGATGGTTTTCCTGACTTACCTCTTTTGTTAATTTTTGGCATAAAAAATGTGATCGAGTTTTCCTCTGACAGATGATCAATTAAAAAAAAAAACCAGTAACAGTAACAACAACAGAATATTTTTGGCTATTTCTAAGTACACAATCAGTGGTGTTAATTCCATTCATGATATGACTGTCACCACCATCCATTACCAAAACCTTTCCATCACCTCAAGCAGAAATTCTGCACCCATATGTCTTCAAGTCTCATCCATATTGCAACATGTATTACAACTGCATTCCTTTCTACCACTGAATAACATCCCATTGTATATTGATGGACGACATTTTGTTTCTCCATTTCTCTGTTGAGGGGCACTTGGGTTGCTTTCACCTTTTGGCAGTTGTGAATAATGCTACGATGCAAATCAGTGTGCTATTTTGAGGCTGTTGTGTACCCCAGAAGATCCATGCTCCTTTTCCTAATCCAATCTTGTTGGGACAGATTTATTGTAAGGTGGGATCTTTTTCATTAAATGGTGTCCATGGAGGTTTATCTCCACACATTCAAGGTGGGTCTTAATCCACTTACTGGAGTCCTTTAAGAGGGAACCATTTGGGAAAAAGCTCAGAGCCAACAGAGAGAGACATTTGGAGATGTAGAAAGAAAACACCCCCGGGGAAGCCGTTTGAAATCAGAAGCCAAAGGACCAGCAGATGCCAGCCACGTGCCTTCCCAGATGTCAGAGAAACTCCGAACATCATCGGCGCTTTCTTGAGTCAAGGTATCTGTATCTGGACGCCTTAGTTTGGACATTTTTATAACCCTAGAATGATAAACTTGTAAGTTAATAAATTCCCTTTATAAAAGTCAACCCATGTCTGGTAGATTGCATTTCTGGCAGCTTTAACAAACTAAAACAATTGGTGTATAGGTATTTATCCAAGTCCTTGCTTTAAATTCTTTGGGTATACACCTAGAAGTGGGGTTTCTAGGTCATATAGTAATTTCATGTTTAACTTTCTGAGGAGCCACCAAGCTGTTTTGCCACAGCGGCTGCACCATTTTTCATTCCCATCAGCAATGTCCGAGAGTTCTTATTTCTCCACATCCTCACCCACACTTGTTATTTTCCTTCTTAAAAAAATTATAGCCATCCTAGAGGGTGTGAAGTGGTATCTCACGGTGTTTCGGGAGGGTGGGGAATTGGGTAGAAAATTATTTAATTTGAAGGAATGCTACCACTTGGTGGATGTCGAAGCAACATCTAGAAAGGGTAAAGGTATACACTTTTACATACAGTGCCCCACGGTGACCCTGGAAGCCAGCCTAATGCTGAGCTTCTGTCATAGCTGTTTTCTAAGGGTGCTTGTCAAAGAGACACTCTTCCAAGCTAGATTCCAGGGTCCTTGTCTTGGGCACCCAAAAATTGGTGGACCTCACCTGCTCATTCAGATAATGACGTCAAACAAGCGGGGGGCATTTCTGCCAGTGGCCACTTTGTGCCATTCTAGTAGTGCCAGATTCAGCCTTTTTTTCTAAGTGTCAGGCTCACCCTGTTGCATTCAGCCCACTTTCCCGGTCATTGCATCCTGGCTTCTCGGTTTCCTGCAGGAAGGAAGATATGCCACATTGTTAGTTCTGCAGCTCCATAAGTTTCTCAGCAGGCTCCCTCTCCTTGGGAACTCGATGAAGAAAGTATAGGGTGAAGTTCTTCAAAGCCTCCTCATTAAGGTCAAAGTGATAAGACATCGACATTATTCAATTCTCATCAAAGAGGCTCTGCAGCTCCAGAAGCCTGGGCATTGTGGCCGCTGAGACCTTCTCTATCCTGGGCTGAGCTAAGGATGGTGGCTCAGAGTAGCACAGCAAGGCAGGGACATCGGATTTGAGTGTCACCTGTTCCTGCTTCCTCCTTGTGACCCCTTTTTTCCACACAGCAGCCAGAGAGACCTTCGACTTTACCTTCTTTTATTTTCAATTGAGAAATACTGTGCACAAAATAAAGCAGACAAACCTTCATTGTTTGGTCCCATCACTTTGAAAAAGTTTTTCATTGTAAAATATAACATATTTTACATACACAAAGCAAAGAAAGAAAAAAGCAATCATTTTTCAAAGCACACTTCAACAAGTAGTTACAGAACAGATCCCAGAGTTTGTCATGGGCTACCATCCCACCATCTCAGATCCCTTCTGGTAGTTAGATTTAGTTGTCAACTTGGCCAGGTGAAGCCACCTAGTTCTGTTGTTGTGAACATGAGCCAATGGTATGTGAACCTCATTTGTTGCTGATTACATCTGCAGTCGGCTAGGAGGCGTGCCTGCTGCAATGAATGATGTTTGACTTAATTGGCTGGTGCTTAAATGAGAGAGCTCAACGTAGCACAGCCCAAGCAGCTCGGCATTCCTCGTCTCAGCACTCGCAGCTCAGCCCAGGCCTTTGGAGATGCAGAAAGGAATCACCCCAGGGAAAGTAAGTTGTCGGAACCCAGGGGCCTGGAGAGAAGGCCAGCAGAGATCATCCTGAGCCTTCCCACGTAAGAAAGAACCTCAGTGGAAAGTTAGCTGCCTTTCCTCTGAAGAACTAACAAAATAAATTCCTTTTATTAAAAGCCAATCCGTCTCTGGTGTGTTGTATTCCGGCAGCTAGCAGACTAGAACAGGTCCCTACTGGAGAGACCTCACAGCCAAACCAACAGTTGTCATAAAATTCCTGTTATGAGTGAAAACGCCCTGGAATTAGCCCCATTCCTTTTTTTTTTTCACTTCCATTAAAAAAATTGAGTAACATTAATGTAACGTGAAATTGGCCATTTTAACTGTTGTTTTTAAGTGTACAATCCAATGGCATCAATTACATTCGGTGTCTTGCCATTGTCACCATCATCCATGAACCAAACTTTCTCATCACTCCAAACAGAAAAGAGAACAGAGACAATGCTTCCCCATTCTCTACCTACCCTGATTCTCCAGCCTCTGACAAACTCTGTGCTAGTTTGAAGCTGTTATGTACTCCAGAAAAGCCATATCCTTTTTCCTGATCCAATCTTGTAGGGGTAACCATGTTTCTTTTGATCCTAATTCAACATTGAGGGGTGGAAACTTTGATTAGATTGTCTCCATGGAGATGTGGCACACCCGATTGTAGATGCAGATGTGACCCCACCCATTCAAGGTGGGTCTTGATTAGTTTACTGGAGTCCTTTAAAAGTAGGAACATTTTGGAGAGAGTCTCAGAGCCGACAGAGACGCAGATATTTGGAGATGCTTGGAATGCCGACAGAGAGCAAATGCCTGGACACAGATGTTTGGAGATACAGAGCCCAGCAGATGTCACCATGTGCCTTCCCATGAGATGCTAAGCAAGCCAGCATGCAGAGTTGTGTCCTGGAAGGGCTAAGTGATGGCCCATAGATGCTTAGAGAGGAATTCCTTTTTTAAAAGCTGCTCCATTTCTAGCATATTGCATTCTGGCAGCATTTAGCAAACTAAACAACCTTCAATCTGCTTTCTGTCCCTATGAATTTACCTATTTTGGACATTGCATATAAATGGAATCATTTAATATTTGTATTTGTCCATTTAGTGTCTGGTTTATTTCACATAGCATAAGAATTTCAAGGTTCATCCATGTTTTCGCATGTATTAGAACTTCATTCCTCTTTGTGACTGAATAATATCCCACTGCCTGAATGGACCACATTTCGTTCATGCATTCATCTGTCAATGGACACTTGTTTCCACCTTTTGGCTGTTGTCAATCATGCCGCTATGAATATTGGTGTGCATTCCACACACATACCCTTTAAAATCCTCTCAATACCCCCTATGACATAGTACTAATGTTATTATTCCTCTTTTACAGATGAGGAAGTAGAAGTTCCGAGAGGGACAGCCACCTGCCCAAGGTCACACAGCAAAGGCGCCCTTACCACACCACCCAAGAGAGACTGAGAGAGAAAAACCCAGTGCTGGGGAAATTCCAGCAGGTTCTGTGTGTGGGGAAGAGATGTAGGGGTGTGGGGTAAGTAGAGAGGCCTCACTTTCTTCCTTCACTTCCCCCCTCAGAGGGCCCATCTCTTCCCACGTTTAGCCTTCAGGATAGGTGGTGGTTTGGTTGCAAAGTGCTAAGAATATCCATGAACAATTGGAAGTGGCCTTGAGGTGTCGGAGGTGCAGAGCAAAAGGTGTGTGTGTGTGTGTGTGTGTGTGTGTGTGTGTCTCGCTTTGTTCATGCACCTCCCCTTCAATGGTCCCCTCCTGTACCTTCTGAGATGTATCTGCAATCCTTGGGACGCCACGATTTGGAGCTGGGGGCGGGGAGGAAGCCACGTGGTCATCAACTTTTTTTTTTTTAATACAAATGAAAGTTTATTGTATAAAATTAAGGCTTTGGTATTCCACAGCTCATCAAGGCTAAAGAAAGACTGGATTATTTCCCAGTGCTTCACAAATATTTTGCTTTCACTGTGTCCTGTCCTTAACTATTAAAAATGGCCGGACCAAAACGTTATCAAAACAAACGTTAGAAATACCACGAGCCTTTCAAAGAAGACTGTCCCGATGTTATTTCTTGGTGTAGGTGATCTTCATGGCATCGGATGGTGTGATTTTTGTTTGTTTTCATTCATTCAGATGTGCAAATCTGGAGTTTAGGGTTATCGGTGAGTCTGACGCCCTGGTCAATTCGTCACTGAATCTTGTCAATGTACCTTCCCAAATTGCACTCAGATCCATCCAGTCTCTCTATCTTCACTGCCAGCCGCTTAGTTAAGCTACCATTATCTTGATTAACTATTTGATCTCTCAGGGTGAGTTATATATGCTCAATCTGGGTACTGTCAAAGAAACAAAAAGTCAATATATACTTCAGGTATGACTCAATTAATTAACTAATTAATCTATTTATTTTATACGATTTATCATTTTTATTAGAGCATTAGTCACACTTCCGAAGGTCTAGAACTTTCTTCTGCTGACTTGGACACTTAGGTTTCGTGGAAAACTAAAGACATCGTGCTTGAATAATTGTTTTCCTTTCTGGACTTTGACCAGCATTACTTGAAAGATCGTACTAAATATAGCCTCAACTTTTTCATTAGTTTCTTAGAAGATCTAGTAAAATTTTCAAAGAAATTTATTTATATTTAGATCTTCCTTTCAGATGTTTCTTTCAGTACCAGTCTTTCCATTCATCATTTCTTAAAAGCTTTTTTATTGTATAGTATAACAAATATACAAAGCAAAGAAAGAAAAAAGCAATAGTTTTCAAAGCACTCTTCAACAGGCAGTTACAGGACAGGTCCCAGGGTTTGTCATGGTGTGATTGTAAATCCTTGTAACGCATCTCTGGCAGCATCAACCTGCCTATCGTTTTCAAATTCAACCAAAGCAATGTCATGTCTTCCAAGTACCAAACGAGCTCCCTTAAAATCAGGGAAGTGATGAAATAGCATGGATAACATCATCTCGTTTGTCTCTTCTGGTGGGTTATTAAGGAATAAAATATAGTTTGGAGGATCATCAGGAATGTGAAGATTTGGTGTTATGGTTGAATTTTCTGTTCCCAGACCAGGTTTTTTTTTGGAGGGGGCGCTTTTTTCTTTTCCTTGTCAGTGAACGTGCCACGCATTTTAGATATTATATCAGTGTGGGGTTTTTTTATTTGTTTATTTTTTTAAATACCAAAAGACACAAAGCAGCTGCAAACATTCCTATTTTGATCATTCTGTTCTACATATATAATCAGTAATTCACAATGTCATCACATAGTTGCATGTTCATCATCGTGATCATTTCTTGGAACATTTGCATCTATTCAGAAAAAGAAATAAAAAGACAACAGGAAAAAAATTTATACATACCATACCCCTTACCCCTCGCTTTCACTGATCACTACCATTTCAAACTAAATTTATTTTAACATTTGTTCCCCCTGTTATTTATTTTTATTCCGTATGTTCTACTCATCTGTTGACAAGGTAGGTGAAAGGAACATCAGACACAAGGTTTTCACAATCACATAGTCACATTGTGAAAGCTATATCATTATATAATCATCTTCAAGAAACATGGCTACTGGAACACAGCTCTACATTTTCAGGCAGTTCCCTCCAGCCTCTCCACTATATCTTGAATAACAAGGTGATATCTACTTAATGCGTAAGAATAACCTCCAGGATAACCTCTCGACTCTGTTTGGAATCTCTCAGCCATGGACACTTTGTCTCATTTTACTCTTCCCCTTTTCGGTCGAGAAGGTTTTCTCAATCCCTTGATGCTAAGTCTCAGCTCATTCTAGGATTTCTGTCCCACGTTGCCAGGAAGGTCCACACCCCTGGGAGTCATGTCCCACGTAGACAGGGGGAGGGTGGTGAGATTGCTTGTTGTGTTGGCTGGAGAGAGGGGCCACATCTAAGCAACAAAAGAGGCTCTCTTGGGGGTGACTCTTAAGCCTAATTTTAAGTAGGCTTGAACTATCCTTTGTAGATATTATATCAATGTGTTTTTGCGTGCTGGATTCACATTGGTTTTCCATAGCATGGAAATCCTTGTAACTGGCTCAAGGCATTTGTGCACGAACCCAGTTCCTCAAATATAATGAAGGCCTACCCCCTCAAGTTCATAATCTTTAAAGCTACGCTATTTACCATATGGCCAACCTGAGAAACAGCGCATACAGGGATCCCTTCAATTCTTTTTGTTGTTGTTGCATTGGCCCATTTATTGGTAAGAAAATCGGGACTCAATAACGTTCAGCCTAAGCTCCACCAATTCTTCTTTTTTAATTTTGTCATTCATGGTGTTGATATAAATTGTATGATTGGGTCTGATATCCATGTTTTTGTTTAACTTGTCCCAATAACCTGAGGCCTGCGCAGTCTCGTGCAGGCCCTGTCATCATGTTTTGGTAGGGAAGGCCATTTCTGTATTTATAGGCACTCCATTGACTGTGGAAAGAGTGGGATGTGCCCTCTGGAATCAGACTGCCAGGGTTAAAATCACCCCTGCACACCCCCTCCCCCTGGCCGAATGTGCGACTTCACCTCTCTGGGCCCCAATCTCCCCATCTGTAAAATGGGTGTCTGGGAGGTAGAGATGTGTTATAAGCTTACCCAGTGCTCAGGAGTTCTGTAATAAATGTTAGCTCGTGTTAGGATTGTAGGTGGCAGAATTTAGGGGCTCCAAATGGCACGAGTCGTGGTGCTGGTAGGAGGTGGTGCCAGTGTGGGCTGCAGACAAAAAAAGGATCATTTGATAAATCAATGACAATGGCAAAGATTCAGTGGAATGGGGGAGTTGCCAGCTTCCGTGAACCTCCGAGGCTAATCAATCAAAGAATTGCCGTTGTGAACTTGAGGATAGATATGTTTCCTGTGGTTATGACACTGAGGGAACAAGTCATTTAAAAAAAAAAGGACTTGTCAGTAGCAAGAATTCCTCTTAGTTGCAACAGCACTTTTGCAGGGGGCTGGTAAGTGAGATTGTTTATGAAAGTCCTTGCTCTCTCTCTTTCTCTTCCTCCCTCCCTCTCTCTCCTTTTCTCCCCAGTGCATGGCTCCTAGAACAAGCTAAACTCTCTGAGTCTCAGTTTGTCCACCTGTAAAATGGGCATAATGAGAGTCCCAACATCTGAGAGTTATTATAAGGTAGGGATTAATCAGCCGGATCAATACCTGGCACCTTTTCTGTGTTGATTATCATGATTTTCTTAATTCATTATTTTTTTTTGGGGGGGGTGCATGGTCCGGGAATCAAACCTGTGTCTCCTGCATGATTAATTCATTTTTAATTGATAATATGTCATTACAGTTCATGGAGGATGTCAATTACATAAGAAATGACTTACCGTTTTAAAATGGTTTGAAACAAACGCTATCTATTCTTGTAATTTTTAATGAGCTTTAATTATAAAATGAACATCTGGTTCATCAAAATTCAATACAAAAGGGGGTACAATATTCAACAGGGCTCTCACTCACCCATCATTACTATCCTTGCCAGTTTTTTTTTTTTAACATGGGCAGGCACCGGGAATCGAACCCGGGTCCTCGGGCATGGCAGGCAAGCATTCTTAGCGGCTGAGCCACCGTTGCCCACACTTGTTTTGTTTTTTTGTTGTTTTTTTCTTTGCATGGGCAGGCACTGGAAATCGAACCTGAGTTTCCCGCATGGCAGGTGAGAACTCTGCCTGCTGAGCCACCACGACCCCCCCCCTCCTCGAGAGTTTCTTATATCTTTTTCTCCTAGCGATTTCCCAAGCATGCTTATTTTTTAAAAAAACATTTTTTATTATAAAATATAACATATGTACAAAAAAAAGAAAGAAAGAAGGAATATTTTTCAAAGCCCAAGTCAAGAAGTAGTTACTGAACAGACCCCAGAATTTTTCACGGCCACAATGAAACTATCTCAGATTTTTCTTATGCAAGAAGCTTGCATAACAGCAGCCTCCAGAATAGCCTCTTGACTCCATTTGATCTCTCAGTCACTGACGCCTTATTTCACCTCACTTCTTTTCCCCCTTTTTGGCCAAGAAGGTATTTGTTGATCCCAAGTCCAAGCATGCTAATTTTTATGCTCCGGATTCCACCATAAACAAGGTGCCATTCTTTATTTAAACCAGTTGTAGAAGAAAAGAGGTTTTAAACAGGGTAAGACAATGGGTAATTGAAGCTGAAGGGATACAGACTGTGCAACAGGACTAGATACAAAAACTCAAAAATGGACAGCACAATAATACCTAATTGTAAAGTAATCATGTTAAAACACTGAATGAAGCTGCATCTGAGCTATAGGTTTTTGTTTTGTTTTGTTTTGTTTTGTTTTGATTTTACTATTATTACTTTTATTTTTTTCTCTATATTAACATTCTATATCTTTTTCGGTTATGTTGCTAGTTCTTCTAAACCAATGCAAATGTACTAAGAAATGATGATCATGCATCTATGTGATGATGTTAAGAATTAATGATTGCATGTGTAGAATGGTATGATCTCTAAATGTTGGGTTAATTTCTTTTTTTCCGTTAATTAAAAAAAAAAAAAAAGAAGGGATAATTGGAGATGAAGGGATACAGACTGTACAACGGGACTGGATATAAAAACTCAGAAATGGACAGCACAATACTACCCAATTGTAATGCAATTATGTTAAAACACTGAATGAAGCTGCATGTGAGGTATAGGTTTTTTGTTTTTGTTTTTTTTTTCTTTCTATTATTGTTTTAATTCTTATTCTGTTGTCTTTTTATTTCTTTTTCTAAATCGATGCAAATGTACTAAGAAATGATGAATATGCAACTATGTGATGTTATTAAGAATTACTGATTGTACATGTAGATTGGAATGATTTCTAATTGTTTTGTTAATTCTTTTTTTAATTAATAAAAAAAAATACAAAAAAAAAAAAAAAGAAAAGAGGTTTTAGTATGAAAGCAACAAATCTATTGCCCCACATATTTATGTGCACGTTTGAAATAGATGAAAAGTTCGACTTGTATAAAAGCATATAAGCAAATCCTCCAGCCAACACAACAAGCAAACTCACCACCCTCCCCCTGTCTAGGTGGGACATGACTCCCAGGGGTGTGGACCTTCCTGGCAACGTGAGACAGAAATCTTAGAATGAGCTGAGACCCAGCATCACGGGATTGAGAAAACCTTCTCGACCGAAAGGGAGAAGAGTGAAATGAGACAAAGTGTCAATGACTGAGAGATTCCAAACAGAGTCGAAAGGTTATCCTGGAGGTTATTCTTACGCATTAAGTAGATATCACCTTGTTATTCAAGATGTAATGGAGAGGCTGGAGGGAACTGCCTGAAAATGTAGAGCTGTGTTCCAGTAGCCATGTTTCTTGATGATGATTGGATAATGATATAGCTTTCACAATGTGACTGTGTGATTGTGAAAACCTTGTGTCTGATGCTCCTTTTATCTACCTTGTCAACAGATGAGTGGAACATATGGAATAAAAATAAATAATAGGGGGAACAAATGTTAAAAAAAAAAAAAGTATATGAGTAAATCCACAATAGCCAGAAGGTGGAAACAAGCCAAGTGTCCATCAGCGGATAATGGATAAACAAAATGTGGTCCATCCATGCAATGGGATGTTATTCAGCCATAAAAAAAGAAGTGAGACCATGGTGGCTCAGTGGCAGAGTTCTTGCCTGTCAAGCCAGAGACAGGGGTTCGATTCCCAGTGCCTGGCCATGCGAAAAAGAGGGGAAAAAAAGCGACGTCCTAATATACGTGACAGCATGGGTGAGCCTTGAAGACATGATGCTCAGAGATTTCCTTAACGTGAAATATATAGAAAGGGCAAATTCATAGAGATAGAAAGCAGATTGGAGTTTAGAGGTGACGAGGGTGAGGGGAAAGGGGGCGCTTATTGCTTAAGAAGTATAGAGATTCTGGTTGCACAACTTTGTAAATGTAATTAATGCTGATGAATTCTACACTTAAAAATGGTTAAAATGAAAAAGCAACTAAAGAGACAATGACAATGAAATGCAAAACATGATCCTGTACTGGATTTAAATAGTGAAAGAGGAAAGGCTGAAGGAATATTATTGGCTCACATGAAAAAATCGGAATATAGACTGTAAGCTTTAGATCAATGTTAAATTTCTTGAACTTGATAACTGCACTCCAGGTGGTTACATAAATTCATTTCCTTGTTCTTAGGAAATGTGCCTGGAAGTATTATGAATTTATGCAGCATGATGTACGCAAGCTACTCTTAAAGATTTACAAAACAGGTACATAGAAGGATGGATGGATGGATGGACAGATAGAATAATATAGCAAATGTAACAAAACATTTAAATTGGTGGATCTGGGTATCTGGGTGGGAGCTCTGCCAGAGTTCTCTGTATGGAATTTGCATTATTTTTGCAACTGTCCTGCACATTTGAAAGGATTTCAAAATAAAAAGTTTAAGAAAAATATGCTTAAAATGGCTAAGTGTATATTTCATAGATTTTACCACACATGCACACACCTGTATGAGTGCAAAATCCCTCCCGGACCCCAGGTCCCCATCCAAAGGCCACCACTAACCACCCTGCTTCCCATTTCATAAATTATTTGCAGGGATAGTCTGTGCATTTACCCAACAGTATTACCTTGAATTTTATCTTCATAGATGGCAGTTTAGTTTCACAGTTTAAGAGCATAAATTTTGGAGTCAAACCTCCTGGGTTCAAATCCTCTTTTCGCTACTTAGAAGCTGTGTGGCCTTGGGCAAGCCGCTAAACTTCTCTGTGCCTGGTCTACTGCCCCGTAAAAGGGGGATGGCATAGCAACGAGGTTGGGGGGGGGGAGAGTAAATGAGTTCCAAATGTGACATTTCCTTAGATGTCTGGCACCTAGTCCCTTTATTCCATGCATGTTATTCTCGGACATAAAAAGGGATCTGACGCAGCCAGTATTTGCAAGAAAATTTTCCCAGACTGGGATCCCTATGTGATTTTGCACTTTTCTTCCCTTTTCCTCTTTCTTCCTCGTATCCTTGCTGGAGGTTCCTGGAATGGCTAGACCCAGGTCCACCAGCCCTGCCCACTGAGAAGGCCTGTTTGGGGCAGGGGCACCTCTGCAAACACAGAGATGTATGGAGGGAGGGGCGTGGTCTGACGTTAGGGCTGAGGCTTAGGGCCCAGAGAGGAGCTGATGGGGAGGGGGAAAGGGAGCTTGGGGCTTTGGGGGCAGCTGGTGATGCCCAGCTGTGCTCCTGCTGACACCTAATGGTAAAATGGTCTTATGGTCCCTTAGGGCCCAGGCAGCTCTCCGAGGTGGTAACTCCTACCCCAACACCCAACTGCCCCCCCCCGCACCATCCTCCAATCCCCACCCTCTCTGCAAACATCTTCCCAACCCCAGGATGACAAAACAGGCTCAGAGAGGGAAAGCGACTTGCTGGATGTTACACAGCACTGTCACAAACCCGTGTGGGTTTGAGAGGTCCAAGAGACCATTTTAAAGGAGTGGGGGGACCAGACCTCTCTTCCCCATAAGTGAGCTTTAAAGGCTTTGACAGGGCTCACAGAGGAAGGTGACAAGTCCTCCCAGATTCTCCTCCTCCACCAGGAAGACCACACATACCTCTCCCTCTCCAAGCATTTTCTCCCCTTCTTGTTCACAATCTCAGCTAATGTCTACTGAGCCCCTAGAGACACTGGGATGAGCAAAATGTATTAAAAACAACCACAAGTAAACAAATAATAGGAAGGAAAAAATCCTGTCCTTGTGAATCTCACAGCACAGTGGGGGAGACAGAGGGGGAAAAAGTATAAAAATCTACAAAGGGGGTTGCTTCCATGACTAATAAGCCATTGAAAGAACCGATTGGCCCTGAGTTTGTGGGTGCTGAGATAGGGAAGACAGGTTCATGGGTGTCAACATTGCACAAGATGGGGTTGAAAGCCCAAGAATGGATGAGGCCATCTGGAGGGGTGTGGGTGGAGGAGCGATGAGATCCGAGAACCCAGCTTCTCTGACAACAGAGAGAAGAGGGAGGCTAAGGAGGGGTCACCAGGGAGGAGGGAGGGAAGCTGGGAAGTGGGGTTCCAAGTGAAGACGGTACTCCCAGGGGGAAGAAAAAACCAGCCCGGGTCAGACACAGGCAGGGGGCTGGGGAGGATACGGGACTGAGGTAGTGAGTGCAAGAGGGAGCACAAAAGGGAGCATATGCTGGGCTGTCCCAGCCAAACCCTAGGGCACGGTCACCCTAACTCAAGAGAGACTGAGGGAAGGGGAATTCAAGACCAAGGATGGAGAGCACTTGTTCAAGGAGTCTTGTTGTTAAGAGAAGCAGACAAATAGGGCAACACTGTGTCCTAAATGTAGCAACATTGCTGTCCAGAGCAGCTCTGTACAGACAGTGAAGAACTGGAGTAACTTAAATGTCCAGTAAGAGGGAATCAGTTAATTAATTGCAGTTCTTTACGCAATGGCTCTGCCTCCCTCTCTCCAAGGTGAATCCCTTCATTGCTTCAACCTTCTCTGAACCTTTTTTCTGCTCTAGTTGTTCCTCCAAAACAACGCTCACAGAAAACCTTCTCAACCAAAAGGGGGAAGAGAGAAATGAGACAAAATAAAGTGTCAATGGCTGAGAGATTCCAAACAGAGTTGAGAGGTTATCCTGGAGGTTATTCTTATGCATTAAATAGATATCACCTTGTTAGTCAAGATGTAATGGAGAGGCTGGAGGGAACTGCCTGAAAATGTAGAGCTGTGTTCCAGTAGCCATGTTTCTTGAAGATGATTGTATAATGACAGAGCTGTCTGATGCTCCTTTTATCTACGTTATGGACAGATGCGTAAAACATATGGATTAAAAATAAATAAATAATAGGGGGAACAAATGTTAAAATAAATTTAGTAGATTGAAACGCTATTGATCAATGAAAGGGAGGGGTAAGGGGTCTTGTATGTATGAATTTTTTCTGTTTTCTTTTTATTGCTTTTTCTGAATTGATGCAAATGTTCTAAGAAATGATCATGATGATGAATATACAACTATGTGATGATATTGTGAATTACTGTTTATATATGTAGAATGGAATGGTCATATGGTAAGAATGTTTGTGTCTGTATGTTGGTACGCTTAATAAATAAAATAAATTAAAAAACAAAGCAAATAAAAAATGCTCACAGCTGTTACCAGTGGCTGCCATTTTTTCCAAACCTAACTGAAACTGGTAAGTTTTCAATTATTTTACCAACTTCTCAGCAGTCCTTGGCCCTGCTGACCCCTTCCCTTCTCCTGTCTTTAAGAAGACATTCTCCGGGTCCTCCTCCTATCTCTCTGTGTCCAGTTCTCTTTCTACTTTGCAGACGCATCCTTCTACCTTGGTGCTCTTTAAGGCTCAGGTTTTGTTTTCTTTTACGAATCGCTTCTTGTCTCACACTCTGCACTCCTCCTCGGGCAATCTCATCTTCCCCCCAGAGGTTCAACCATGGTCTCTGATGATTTATATTTGCACTGTCGGTCCACATGATTCACAGATTCGTGGTCATTCGTGGATGCGAACAGAAGTGCAAAAAAAAATTGAGTCACACAATGACCTCGTTCCCATTTGAGGTTGAATCAGGCTATGCCCTGCCTTTCTGTCCCAGTTCTCAGGCTGTCGGCGAGTGCCCTTTGTGCAATCTGAGTGCCATGCTCTTATTTTTGCATTTCTGTGCTTTTTGTGGCTGGTTTTGCTGTTTAAAATGGTCCCCCAGAGTTGTGCCAAAGTGCTGTCTAGTGTTCATAAGTGTGAGAGGGCTCCGATGGTCCTTGGAGAGAAAATGAGTGTGTTAGAGGAGCTTCCGTTGGATGTGAGTGTTGGTGCCACTGGGTGTGAGTTCAGCGTGAATGCATCCACACCTTATTTAATGCGCTCCCATAACCTGGCCCCCTGTGATTTATGATTAAATTTGCTTACTTATATGTTCAGAGACTTTGTTTAAATGCTGCTCTAAATGTTCAGAAGGTGATGATACTGTTTCCAGATGGTGTTACAACGCAGCAGCCTCTCAAAGGCTGGTGAAACAAGGATCTGCCGGGGGAACCACTGTTTGAAAATTTAAGGAGGAAGCTAAATATATAAAGTAGCTTTAAACAGTAATCCACATAAAGCAAAGTTGCTTCTAGATCGTTCCATGGTGAGGCTTGCAGGAAGTATCCCTGTATTTCTCCCTGGGAGCAAGTGTTCAGTATTCACCAACTCAGGGTTTGCATAACTACCCCAAGTAATGACAAGCAACTGTCTTTCAACAATTCTGACCCCTCTATGGCCAGGACTTGATTTTTTTTTTTTTTTGTCTCAAAGGCACCTCTAACTCAGTAAGTCACAAATTGTCCACTTCCCCATACATTTCGTCATCTGGAAGGATCACTGCTGCTGCTGACGTCTTATTTATGTTGCAAACCCAGTCCATCACCAAAGCAGTTTGACCCTTTCATTCCTCCTACTTTCTTTCTCCTCTCCTGCCCCCCTCTCCTTCTACTGTCTTTAAAGAGAAACTGACTGGTTCTAAATGCTAACAAAGTATCTCCCGGTGATGAGACGAAAAGCCATTGAAATTCTCTTCTTTCTATTTTTCTGACTTTTTTTTCCCTTTCCGATTTTCTTGCACCTCATGTGCAAAAAATACATAAAAATCTTTTTTTAGAAAGTTCTCTTGGAAAGTGGTTTGGAATGAAGCAAAATGGAAAACATATAGAAACAGACTTAAGGGACTCTTAAACGTAGCTTCTCTCTAAGAACTGAACCAATGGCTTGATTAAGCGTGGGTTGCTGGGCAAATTTTTGTCTTGAGCTGTTTAGATAGAGAGTTATTGATGATAAAGTAACAAAGGTGGGTGTGTTTATCGGATCTTTTCTTGTTCATTTTCCTTCTGGGCATTCAGGAAGGATGGAAATGAGCTGGAATGATCGCCAGCAATACTATTTATATCACAGACTACAAAGTAAGCAAGTGAAACATGTTTTTCTTTCTACAAGAGCATCAAAAAATGCCGACATGCGTAGGTTTCTGTGGTGTAGCGGTTATCACGTTCGCCTCACACGCGAAAGGTCCCCGGTTCGATCCCGGGCGGAAACAACTGTCAGTTTTCAGTCTTACCTTCCACCCCTAACTTACTTCCCACTTCAAAATTGTTTCAGAAAAAACTTGCAGATGAATTCTGCTTCATGCTTTTATTTGGAATAATAGTTTCAGCGAGCTGCTGCAAAATAAGTCCCTTTCTTGCGTTGGCCGGGAATCGAACCCGGGTCAACTGCTTGGAAGGCAGCTATGCTAACCACTATACCACCAACGCTCCACGACAGTGATAGCTTGCCTGTCTACTTTCCTAGGAGTGTCACTGGTTCGACCAGGTTATACCAAGTTGCGTGGGGGTGTCTCCCTCCCGCACCGGAAGACGCATCTCGTGGGATGTTCCACGCTGCTGGCGAGGGCCGGCTCGAGTCCCCCACCACCCCCAGCACCGCGGGTGCTTTGGTGCCGCCCGAGCGGTGGCCAATCCCAGGCCGCCTCCTCGGTAGGTCGACTTCCGGGTCAAAGGGGCCGGAGCCGCTGGGTCCCCAGTGTCCGCTGCCGCCGCTGTCCCCCGCGCCCGCCACTTCCGGGGCCGCAGTCCGGGGCATGGAGCCGCGAGCCTGAGGCGCCACCGGCCCCGGACGCCCTGCCCAGCCCGGTCGCCGCCCCGCGCGTTGGTGAGCAGCGCCCGCCCACCCCGTCCCACTTGGGCTCCCACCCAGGACCCGCCATTGACCGGTCCCCTAAGCCTTCCAGCCCCCAGGGCTCGGCCTCCCGTCCTTGGCCACTTCTCAGCCTCTCCTCACCCCAGCTCGACCCCGATCCCCACCCTATCCCGTTGCTGCTCAAGCCAGGCTGCCAGCCACCTACCTTGCTTTGGCCCGTTGGAGGATTGACCCTCTTCCAGCTAAAGCCGGTGACCGCCTCCCCTTTCTCTGCTGCCTGAGGGCCCCACCTGCCCCTCTCTCCGTTCAGCCACATACACGATGTGTGAGAGCAGAGGCCATCTCTGTGATTAGTAACCTTTCCTGTAAGGTCCAGCCCCAACTCTCAGCTTCCCTTTCCCAGGCCTGTCCAGACGCCCATCTTTTTCCCACCCAGGCTTAGGCCCGCCCTGAGTGGTGCAGCTGAACCCTCACCAGTGGCCTTTTCCCTTTGATCACCCAGGACCCCTCCCCTGTCACAGGCCAGCTGTGAGGAAGTTGCTTGCCTCCGGCCCAATAAGAAACATGCTTTTAAGGAGCTAGGAGTAAAGTCCCAGAGGTGGGGGCTGTGGTCATCCCTCCCTCCCCCCCCATAGTTCCTGCTTGGATCCTGGGGGATTCCGGTCTCGTGGAAAGGTTTTTTTCCAGTGTGCAGCTCAGACTTGTAAGGACTGCACTGCAGGGCTGTGAGGTGTTAGCTGTGGTGTGTCCAGGGAGAGAGAATTAGGTCTGACAGTTTGCCACTCCCAAGTGGAAAGAGAGCCGTTGGTTAGTCAGTTCCTCCAAGCACTGTGTTAACAACACTTTTATTCCATCAAGGTCGGTGTCTCACTCCTACAGCTGAAATGGAAGCTACTTGGACCATTTAGAAGGTCAGTTGAGCTGGTGTTGGGCAGCCTAAAAAGGCTGGGATGTGGGCTGGTGGGATTCATTTGCCTGCCCTGGGACAGAGAACCCAACAGAAAATGCTTTTCTATGGCTCTGGAGGTGCTGCCCATTGCAGTGGCTGCAGCTTTCTGTCGCTTGCTGGAGTGCTACTTCATGGTTACATTTTGCCTCCCCTCTTCCATCATGATTTCTGTCCTGTGGCCAGAAGTGTGCTGCTTTGTCTTTAAGCACCTGGACAGCTGCCCTGTCACGGGATCTGGCTTGTCGAGAAGGTGGTTGGCTGTCAACTAAGCCACGGTCCCTATGGCTTTAGATTGCGTGCAAGGGAGGACGTTGACTCATTCATTCCACCCAGAAGGTTTAGTGAGCACTTCCTGTGTGCCAGGCATAATTCTGGGCTCAGGGAATTCAGCGGGGACAGGACAGATGCCAGCCCTGCTCCCATGGGGCTGACGTTCCAGCATGGAATGCTCACTCACAGGGAGTAGGATCTCTCTGCCTCGGAGCCGATGGCACTTGGGACCAGATTATTCTCTGGGGTGGGGGCCATCCTGGGCACTGGAGGGTGTTGAGCAGAGTCCCTGGGCTCTACCTATCAGATGCCAGGAGCTCCCCCCTTCCCCTATTGTAATGATCAAAAATGTCTCCAGACAACTCTGCAGTCTCCTGTATGGCAGAATTGCTTCTGATTGAGAGCCTCTGGGTTAGGGGAGTCCACTGACCCTCCCTTCCCCCATAAGAGGCGCTACATCCCATAATCATCCTAGCTACTGACGTTCTAGAAAGCTTCACATGTTTAAATGTACTAACTGAGTAGGGGGTAGGGCAAAGAGGACCAGAAGCTGGGGGATTGCCCTAATTTATATTTTCTAACCTATCAGACACCTACTCTGGTGTATAGTGTGAACTAGGAATAGAATTCAGTTTTTGTCCCAATTAATTAATGCAGAGTTTCTCTCCCTTGGTACATTGACTTTTGGGGCCAGGTAATTCTCTGGAGTGGCGCTGTACTGGGCAATGGAAGGGGTTATGCAGCCTCCCTGGGCTCCCCCCACTCAATGCTGGGAGCACCCCCCCCCCCCCCCCAGTCATGAGAACCAAAAATGTCTCCAGACACTGCCCAATATCCCATGGTGGGGGTGGGGGGGTGGTGCAGAATCGCCCCCGATGGGGAACTCCAGTCCTGGAGCAATGGGGTATTGGGATGGGAGTGGCGAGGTAGTGTCTGTGGGTTAGGTATCCAGGGAAGACCTTGGAAAATGTGATTTGGGGACCCAAAGGATAGGAAGGCACAAATGATACCAAAAGCAATGAAAGAGACTGATAGATGCCCAGGCTCTGAGGTGGGATATGCTGGCATGTGGAAGGGAGAGGCCATTGTGACCGGAGGTCAGTGGTCAAGGGTAGAGGGTCGGAGGTCAGGTCAGGAAGGCTGTCAGGGACCTGGCTATGGTGAGGAATTGGGGATGATTCTGCTTCTGGCAAGAACCCTGCACATGGCATCCCTGGAGTCATTTGAAACTCCTGTCGGCTCAGGGCCTTTTCACCTTGGGAGAGCCGTCTGGAGGAAAAGATGCCAGTTTTTGGCAAATGCCCTGCACCCTCTCACATTTCAGGGCAGGGCCTGAACCATCTGCTTCGTCAGAAGGCCCTTGGCATCGGGGCACCCCCATGGCTTAGAGTGCGTGCTCCTGGCCCCAGAGAGTTGTGGCCACGCAGTCTCTCATCTCACTGCAGGCTCCCACCCTCTCGAAGCCAGCCGAGTGGTTAATGCGGAAAGTTAAGAAGTTACGCCTGGACAACAAGAACACAGGAAGTTGGAGAAGGTAAGAAGCACGCCTCGGAACCAGAGCTCTGATTTGGGGCAATGCCGCAAAGGTTCCTGCGTTTCCAGCAGAGTCTTCAATCTTGGGGGAGCACCTTCTCTGCCCCCTCACTGCAGTCCCCCTCGCTCCCTTCTGGCTGTTTTGCATGAAGCAGCAGCACAGCCCTGTGCAGGGTCTCACCTCAGCACGAGGACCATTTGGGGCTGGAACGTTCTATGCAGTGGGAGTCCCCCTGTGCATTGGAAGGTGTTGAGCCGTGTCCCAGGCCTCCGCCCTGTAGATGCCCATTGCATCTCCTCCCCCCTGCCCTGAGCCTTGACAGTTGTGTCCATTGGTGACAACCAAGATGTCTCCAGACATGACTCTGTGTCCCCTGGGGGCAGAGAGCCCTGGCCTAGCAGCCAGGACATGGGTTTTGGGATCTAGCAGACTTTGCTGTGGGACATCAGCGAGGCCATTCAACCTCTCTGAGCCTGTTTTCCATTCTCCCAAATGGGGCTGATCTCATAGCCCCCCAAATGTAATGCAATGCAAAACTCTTATCAACCCAGATGGCCAGGCCTGGCTTGGGAGGAGAAGACCACTGCTGTTCCTGAACTGGACAGACTTAGCTCAGTATCAGTGCCCTCATACTCTGGGTCGTTTGCTCTGTGAGAAAACAAGAGCTGGGGGAGGTAAGAAGGGGATTGAAGAGAAGTTCTGAGAAACAGGGGTGGTATGAAGTTCAGCGGTTCCCAGATGCCCGGTCTGAAAAGAGGTGGTCTCCTGGGTCTCAGTGTCCCATGTGTAAACATGTCAGGTGGGCTGCTGCCGGAGGTGAGCACAGTCTCACCTCTGCGCAAGGTGCTGTGTGGGCACAGGCCGTGAGCTGACTCAATGTAAAGGTCCAGGTGGGTACCAGGGCCAGGCGGGGTGCTGCTGTTTCCCTGGGGAACCCCGCTAGCCGGGACTCAGCCCCAGGGCCCTATCCGGACCAGCCGCCCCGGGCTACTTTGAGGTATTTGCTTCCTCCGCAGAGTGGTGGGCGCCCTGGCCCAGTGCGTGCTGGGCATCCGCCGAGTGTCCACCTTCCTTCCTTCCTTATCGTTGCTCTGTGGTTGGACTGTACTCTCAGAGTCACAGTCAATACTCAGAATCCACGGCACACTCTTGGTCCCCCTCTGCTTCCCTCCCTGCAAACCCGGCTGGGATCTCTTTTTTTTTTTTACATGGGCAGGCACCGGGAGTCGAACCCTGGTCCTCTGGCATTGCAGACGAGCATTGCCTGCTAAGCCACCGTGGCCTGCCCTGGCTGGGATCTCTTGATGGTTGTTCAGGGGAAGGTGAGGGTCCCCACTCGTGAGGCGCCTGACAGAGGTCCCAGAGTCCCAAGCTAGCCTTAAGGAGAGATGTGGGGCTGTTTGTCAGGGACACCACGGGCTTCGAAGGCCTCCTCCCCCATGTCAGAAGAGTGAGGGTGGACTTGAGTCAAGGGGCTTGGAATCTGCTTGCATTTCCCCAGCTGTGTAAACTTGGACAGGGAACTCCCAGCCTGGCATTGGCGCTGGGTTGGGAAACGGCTCATCGTCGACTCGCTCCTTGAGAGCCACGTCTCAGTCACCTGCCCCTCTTCCCAGCCCCGGCGGGCAAGACTCTGCTTCTGGGTGGGAGGGCAGCCGGGAGCCTGGGCCAGGAAGCCTCACCGAGCTTAGCCCAGCTGGCTTGGAGGTCTGATCACATCGAGAAGGATCTCCTGATGTTTCACTTCATTTCTCACCTCCTGGATTGCATTTTTGCTCCTTGGGCTATCTGTGGCGATCAGAGGCAAGATAAGTTCATGGTCATTTGCTTGTGAAAGAGGCTACTGGTGTTGTCAGGGACCCTCCCAGGTTTTTGCTTGTGATGTCCCATTGGGGAGTTTGGGGAATAATGTTGTTGTTTCCCCCTATTGCAAGCAGGGTTTGAATTGGGGTGCTGAAGTTTCCAGGAGGGGGAGGTTTGGCAGCTCCCAGGAGTGAGCTCGGCTGGGTTTTCTGGGCTTGTTGCCAGCAGTGCTTCAGGTCCTGTGGGTTCCTGATCACTCAGCCGCTGCTGGGCTTGGCCTTCTCTTTAGCACCATCTGTGGCTCCTCACCACCCCGGGGGGTCAAACCTTGGCTCTGCCGCAGGCCATGTAGTCTGTGGGGGGCCCTTAGCCTGTCACTTTTCCTCCCTGGACTTGGTCTCTTTTGATAGCTGGAGCCCCGGAAGCTCTGATGTTCCCTGGCCTGGGTCTTTGATGGGTCCTGCTGGGCAGGCCTCACTTTCCCCGCCTGAAATGTTCCATGACCTTCTGGGGCCCTCTGGTGGGACACAGGTGTCAGGAGGGCAGCGGGGGATGTGCTCTGGGGCTCCACCAGGGCTTCTTCCCCAGTGCGGCCACTCAGTGGGCCCAGCTGTTGTCCTGGGGTCGTCTTTCCCTGGCTCATCCTAGAGGTCTCAGTGGGAGGCTCTGCCTGGGGATGAGCCCTTCTGCCACTCAGCCTCGGTCTCCCCACCTATACCTGGGGTGTTCAGACCTCATGGGTCACCACAAGGTCCAAGGCACACGATGCTCGCTTGAGTCCGATTTGTTTTAAAGGCACGTAGCTGTGTTCTGGGGTCTCCTTTTCCCCTTGCCTCTTGAAGTAGGCCTGTGTCCCTTGTCCTGTGGGGGCTGCCTTATGGGGGTTCCTTGTCCACAAGGGGCAGAGTCTTTTGGAGATTGGGTAGCCCGGTTCTGCTGTCCATGACTTTAGAACCCATGGCCTCCATGCTGTCCTGTTCCGTGGGTGGACAAGTAGTTAAATCCTACTTCTTGCGAGTGAGCTTGGACTTCTGTGAGCAAAGCCATTAATCCCAGGGAACATGAAGTCTAAGCCCAGGGCCAAGAACAGCCTGTGGCTTCCATCATTCAGTGTCCATAGAGGTTTGTATGCTGTTTGGTGGGGGTCACATTTCATTCTTTTTCCCATGTGACTATCCTGTGATTGCAGCACCATTTGTTGAAATTTTTTTTTTAACGTTGTTTTGTTGTTGTTATTTTGGGGAAGTGCATGGGCTGGGAATTGAACCTAGGGACTCCTGCATGGTAGACTATCCTTGTACCCATATCCCAGCTTACCTTTGCTTCCCTAACTTCTTCGCCTGCTTGGCCACTGGTGCTCTTCCGGAATCGGGTCACCGGGGCCATATTTAGATTTCCTTAGAACAAATATTTACCTGGCCAGTCCAGAATAGTCAAGAAGTGTGCTAAGCGATGCGGTTGGGGAAGAGCGGGGGACAGCCCAGCAGTAGCGGCTGCTGCTTCACGCTGGGGGAGGGAGTGGGAAGGGCCAGGGGTCGAGTGTCTCTTCCTCTTCTTGCCCTGACTTGTTGAGTCCCTGTGGCTCGGCGCTCCTTCACTGAATCACCACAGTGTCTCCCTGCTCAGCAGCCAGCCAACGGCACAGACACAAGGCCTGGGTTCTAATCCCTCCCCTCCTGCCCCGGCCTTTGTTCCGTGAGCACGCATGTCTCCTGGCAGGCCCAGGGCGAGGGGTTCACTCTGCAGCTGCTTGTGGCCTGCTGTCCAGTATGTCAGAGGCCCTGTGAGGTCCGGGGGACATAGCTGGGGGCTGGGGGCAGGCATTAAGTGAGGACCCATTGTGGCAGATCGCCCGAAGGAAGGGAGAACTGGGAGGCACATGCCAGGTGAGTAGAGAGGCCGACTTCAGTATAGATGGTTATGGAAGCTTTTGGGAAACTAACCTTGATTTAAGCCGAGCTCCGCTTAGGAGTTATTGAAGCAAAGAGAAGGAAAAGTGCGTTCCAGGCGGCAGGGACAGCAGGCACAAAAGCCCCGGGGTGGACAGGAGTTTGCCCTGCATGATCGTGAGCACGCGTAGGGTCCAGTGATCCAGGGGGTTGGACAAGCCTTGCAGCTGGCGATGAGGCCTTTGGTTCTGTCCAAGTCGCCGTGGAAAACTGAGGCAAGTTTTAAGTGATGGGGTGCAGATTTGCGGTAGGTATGGGAATTCCACTTAGGGGGTGATGGAAGGCATTCAGGAGAGAGGTGACAGTGACTCAGACTCTGGAGGGTCAGTGGGGTTGGAGGGAAGCTGAGAGAGTTTAGAGATATTTAGGGGACGGAGCCAGGGAGCCCGGCAGTTGACGGGTTTGGCACGTATCCGAAAGATGTCAAGTGTCCGACGGAGGGGCAGCTTCCACGTGCGACACAGACACGCCTCTCCCGGCTCACCTTCTTCCCACTTGTCCCTTCTTGCAGCTTCCCGCTGAATTCCGAGGGGGCGACCAGGATGGCCAGTGCAAGCCCAGCACCCGACCGGAGCAATGCGGTCGACATGGAGGACCCGGCCCCCCGCTTCCAGGTGCAGAAGCGCTCATGGGACGGGCTGCGCAGCATCATCCATGGTAGCCGCAAGTACTCAGGCCTGATCGTCAACAAGGCCCCCCACGACTTCCAGTTCGTGCAGAAGACGGACGAGTCCGGCCCCCACTCCCACCGCCTCTACTACCTGGGTGAGCCGGGGTTCCCCTGGCTGGGCGCTGTTCCCAAGACAGGCTGTCTGCTGGGCAGCTGCTCCAGAACGTCAGAGGGTCCATCCTGAGCAAAGCCAGGCCACTTCCCTGTTGACAAGGATGATCTGGGGCAAGCTTGAAGGAGGCAGGAAGGGTTCCCCGAGGGGGACAGGTGTGAGGATTAGCTTTGCAACTTTGCCCTGTCGGAGTTACAGTTGGTCCTGTGGTCCAGGCCGGTCCCGTGAATCTAGTCCCTGAGCTTGTCTCCAGGCCAGTCACTGAGTCACTTCCAAGCCACCTGGTCCCAGCGGGGTGGGATTTGTGAAAAAGAGACCTGGGCTTCAGGGTTAAGGGTGGGAGCTCTCAGTAACTCTGGTAGTGGCTCGCCTTGGAGCAATGGGTTGGAAAGATCCAGAAGCTCGAGGAAAGGAGCCTTGTCTGCACCACTGCACCTGCCATGGGCTCACCACTGAGGGTGGCATGTTACATGCCTGCTGTCCCCGCTCCAGATGCTAGGATGA
This sequence comes from Tamandua tetradactyla, assembly GCF_023851605.1. NCBI lineage: Eukaryota > Metazoa > Chordata > Mammalia > Pilosa > Myrmecophagidae > Tamandua > Tamandua tetradactyla. Next base: position 77,408,740 of record NC_135337.1, read on the forward strand.
TTTGTTCCTTGCCTCCTCCGTCTGTGCACCTTGCAAATGGCACTTTCTGTATAATGGGCTAGTGTCTCTGTTGGACTGCAATTGCTTTGGGTCATGGGTCAGATCAGTCACTTTCACACCCTTGGCAGCTGGACCAGCGCCCTGCTCCGAGCAGGCTGACAGTCACTACCTGGCAGGTGACTCGGTGGTGACCTCTGCCCGAAGGCCTACCCGAGCAGGAAGGAGCAGCCCCCTGCAGGAGTCAGCCAGGGACATTCCTTTGAAAGCAGCCAAGGTCATGGACCCCAGGCAAGGATTTGCAGCCTCTGAACACTTGACATGCAGGCTGGATCATTCTTTGTGGCCGGGTCTGTCCTGGCTTTGTAGGACACTGAGCAGCATCCCTGGCCACTGCCCACTTGGTGCCAGTAGCAGCCCCTGTCTGTCCATCCCCCTCAAAGTTGTAACAGTTAAAAAATGCCTCGGGTGCACAGGTGGTTCAGTGGTAGAATGCTCACCTTCCATGCAGGAGACCCGAGTTCAGTTCCCGGACCACGCACATAAAAAAAAAAAAATGCATCTAGGTATTACCCAGAGTCCTCTGAGGCCTTCTGGGTGAGGATGCTGCCAAAGCAGAAGGGGCAGCACTAGAAATGATCTCCAGGCCAGGATGCTTGTCTAAAAGGCTATTGGAGTAAAGCCTACACTCAGGAAGCCCTCAGTCTTTGAATGAGTAAAAGCTGTCCTCTGCCATGATCATCCTGGGTCTGTCACTCATGGCTGGTCCCTGCAGTAAACGTACCCACAGATGCCAGGAGACCGTCCTCTGCTCACGGGAGCCACACATGCTCCTCACAACACAGACCTGTGTGGATGTCAGACAGCCTGACGGCAAGCCCAGAGATAGAAAGAGGAATGGTCTAGAACAGGGGCCCAGAAATGGTGGCTGTCTGGTTTCAGAAATGAAGCTTTGCCGGAGCGCAGTCATGCCCATCTGCTTCCTGTGTTGTGTACAGCTGCTTTTGGGTTGTGAAGGGGGCCGTCTGACCCACAAAGCCAAAAACGTTTCCTCTCTGGCCCTTTATGGAAAATGTCTGCCAGTTCTGCCCTCAAAGAAATCAGTACTGGAAAGACTTCCAGTTTTACGTGCCCAAGAGAGCGCTTGGCTTGTCAGGCCTAGAAGTGTCCCTGTCTGGCTGCCAAGCCTCCTCACCAGTGATTGGTTGACCTGCCTCCTCTCTCTGCTTCCAAGGCTCTGCGGCTGCCCAGCCCCCTTCTCCTGACACATTGTCTCAGGCCACGTGCTCACAAGTTGCAGTTCCAGGCAGGGTGCTTCTGTGAGTCCTGTGGCTGCCCTGACAAATTACCACACCCAGGACCGCTTAGGAAAAACAGGCATTTCTCTCACAGTTCTGAGGCCAGAAATCAGTTTCACTGGGCCAAAGTCAGGGTGTTGAGGCGTCCATGATCCCTCTGGGGGCTCTAGGGAAGAATCTCTTCTTTGCCTCTTCCAGCTTCAGTAGCAGCTTGCAGTCCTTGGCTGGTGGCGCATCCCTCTGTGGCCGTGTTGCTGCCGCCTCTTCTGTCTGCATCAAATTGACCCCTGCCTCCCTCCCATAAGGACCATTGTGGTGGCATTTAGGGTCCTCCTAGATATTCCAGATACCCCCTCCTTCTTGAGACCCTTAACCTCATCCCCTCTGCAAGGTTCTGTTTTGCCACATAAGGTAACAGATTCACAGATTCCAGAGCAAAGTACCTGGCATTGCATATAGGAAAAGGCCATTATCAGCTGGTGGCAATGTTGCTGAAAGGAACCTGGGCCTACCACAAAGGGCACCTCAAAGTAACAATATAGAGGGGTTCTCTGGAGCCCGAGAGCTGGAAGTCCAGCCGGACCTCCTGAAGTAGCCCCTGGGAACCTGGAAGCAAACTCGGGCAGCTGCGCTGCATGCATTCTCACCTCTCCTCGTCCACACTGTGTGCCTGCCTTCCTCCACCGCCCTACAGCTCCAGAGGGATATGTCTTGGGTTCCAGCCACTGACAGCAACAAATCAGCTCTCTGTGTCTAGGAGACGGAATTGGATTGGCTCCACATTGGGTAGATGTCTGCTCCTCGTCCAGATATCTGTGGCCCGTGTGTATGTCCTTGAGGTGCATAGCAGGCTGCTGAGGGCGTACCCCAGGGAGAAGGGGTCAGGGACCGTGGGTGCGGATGAGTAGAGAGCCTGAAACCTCTCCAGAGCCCAGCCCACCAGCCATTCTGTCTCTTTCGGGGTGACATTAGTCCCTTGAATCGATCCAGTCTGTGTCACTCAACACCCCAGGGATGGTCCTGGTGCCATTTCACACCCAAGTTCTGGGGGAGGCCTCACCACAGTCCCTGAGGATTTACAACACGTATTGGTAGCCTTTGGATCTGCAGGGTGATGCTGGCACCTACTGGGCATTTGCCAGTGGAACTGAAGGGGAGTTCTGAGGACCACCCAGCCTGCTGCTCCAAGGATGCGACTGTCCCCTCTTCCCTCCAGGGCCCCAGCTGCTTGTTCCAGGAACCTGCCTCCTTGGTTGGAGGGTCATGTGCCGTAGGAGGCATGGTGAGCTAATTCCTGGGCTAGCTCCACAGTGTGAGTGAAGGAACCTGATGCAGACTGAATCGGGCGAAGAAGGGGAAGTGTTGGCACCTATCCACCAAAATGCCAGGAAACTCCCTCCATCTACCTCTCCCCTGCACTGTATCCTGCCCTCTCCCTCCACAGGCCTCTCCTGAGTCCCCTGGCAGTTCGAGGAGGCCCTCAGAAAGGAAAGCAAAGACTCTTCCCTGCCTGCATCCTGCCCAAGCTCCAGGGGACGTTCTAACCCAGCCTGGGTTGCAGTGTACAGTGATTAAAAACAGTGTTTGCTCAGGCCTGAGTCACCAGCCGCTTTTGTGGCTGGGTCACAGGCCACAGCTGTGTGTGTGTGTGTGTGTGTACATGCGTGCGTGCTGGAGGCTGGGTCCACGTTTCCCTAAAGCAGGGGCGCGGCAGCCCTGGTGAGGCAGGGGCACAACCGCGAGGGCAGGATTCATTGCTGCCCTCGGCGTCTCCGCCCCGCCGCGCCCCTGTCATCCTCACTGTCAGCACCACTCATCCAGGGAGTGCCGGCCACGCCAGCAGGTGTGATCGCTTATCAGTCCGCATGACAGGGAAGATGGCTCCAGCGTCCCTGGCAAGGCTGCTCCTTTGACTTCCTGTTTGGGACATGCTGGCTTTTCCAGGGAGTCCCTGTGGACAGGGGCAGTCCCAGAGAAGACAGCACAACTACCGCCTGCTCCCTCTCAGCCTTCCACGTTGCCGTCTGCTTCTTTCTTTTTGAGATATAATTCATATCCCAGAAACTCACTCAGCAGTGTCTTTCATATATTAGATTTTAGTATTATATAGCCATCACCATACTCTGTCTTAGAAGATTTTCATCACTGCCCAAAAAAACACCATGTGAGGAGGATTATGGGAAGATGATGGAGTAGAAGCTGCAGGAATCGGTCCCTCCACCAAAACCAGCTATTGAAAGATAGTAACTGCCTGAATCAACTGTTTAAAAACTGTGGAGTCTGGTGGAACACTGTGCAGCATACAGGAAGAGCACGAGGAAAAGGCCATTAACTATCAGTGAATCACACCTTTGTGCAGCAGCTTTGAGTCCCCAGCCCCCAGCTGGAGGGCAGGCAGCCGTGGAGACCACAGCTCGGGCTCCTGCTGCAGCCTGCTGGGCCCAGGGTGGGCTGTAAGGACCTAAGCCTCCAAAAGCAAGACGTGTGTGGTCTGGCTGCTGACTGCTGCTTTTGACCAGCTCCTCCCGATCGCTGGGGTTTGGCTCTGAGGTGGCCACCCATGTCAGGCAGAAGTGGCATAGCAGCCTGTGGTAGTGAGATTCAGGTGTCACTTGGCCAGGTGAGTGCACCTAGTTCTGTTGCTGCGGACATGAGCCAATGGTACGTGAACCCCATCTGTTGCTGATTACATCTGCAGTCGGTTAGGAGGCGTGCCTGCTGCAATGAAGGATGTTTGACTTAATTGGCTGGTGCTTAAATGAGAGAGTGCAATGTAGCACAGCCCAGGCACCTCGACATTCCTCATCTTAGCACCCACAGTTCAGCCCAGGCCTTTGGAGATGCAGAAAGAAGTCACCCCCAGAAAGTTGTTGGAAACCAGAGGCCTGGAGAGAAGGCCAGCAGAGACCATCCTGTGCCTTCCCACGTAAGAAAGAACTTCAGTGGAAAGTTAGCTGCCTTTCTTCTGAAGAACTAACAAAATAAATCCCCCTTTTTTAAAAAGCCAGTCCGTCTCTGGTGTGTTCATTCCAGCAGTTAGCAAACTAGAACAGAGCCCTTCAGAGCGACACCTATTTCTACTTTTCTCTTTTCTCTTTCCATTCCCTGGATGGGGGCAAAAATAGTTTAGAAAAGTCACAGACTGACAGCTCCCACCCTGAATAACAGCAGCAGCAAATAGCAATTTCAGAGATGTGGGAGAACTAGATTTCCAGAGTTTTTACAGCATAATACTCAGAATGTCCAGCTTGCAACAAAAAATGTCAAAGACACAGGAAAGTATGGCCCATTCACTAGAAAAAAAGAATTTACTAGAAACCATCCCTGAGGAAGCTCATACATTAGAACTGTTAGTCAAAGACTTTAAATCAGCTGTCTCAAATATGTGACGTGAGCTGAAGAAATCTGTATACAAAGAACTAAAAGGAATTAGGAAAACGTCTGAACAAAATGAAGAGATATAAATAATAAAAAGGAACCAAGGGCAGTACGACGGTAGCTCAGCAGGCAGAATTGCCGCCTGCCATTCTGGAGACCTGGGTTCAATTCCTGGTGCCTGCCCGTGTGAAAAAAGAAAGGGAACCAAACAGAAATTTTGGAGCTGCAAAGTACAATAATTGAAATGAAAAACCCATTAGATGAATTCAATAGCAGATTTGAACAGGCAGAAGAAGGGATCAGCGAGTATGAAGACAAGGCAAATGAAATTATCCCTTCCCACTTGCACCACTCTAAATTTACTCCACGTTTTTCTTAAGCCCTTCTTAAAAGGAAACCTGTTAACTTAGTGTATTTCTTCCAATCTGTTCTCTTTTGCTAATGATGCGTCACAACCAAAGCTTTATTAAAAATGGAAAACCCAGGCCACTTGCTCTGAGAAGAAGCGACCTATAAAAAGAATATGAACAGACAGACATTGTTCATCTCTTCATCCCGGGCTTGGGGCCACCCTGTTCTGCCATTGTGTGTGAGGAGGTCTTGAAAAGATAACAGCACCGCACTGAGCCTCCCTCCTTGAGAAACTTAGGATGGAAATAGGATCAAGAGGGAAGAGAGAATTGTGTTCTCAGTAAACCATCATTGGCCAGCCTCACCTTCAGATCGCACATCGGCATGCAAGCTACAGTGCGGTTCCAGCCTGGAAGCACTTCCTTGGTCTCCCACCTTGTTGTGCAGAGAGAATCATCCCAGTTCTGCAGACGCTTTATTAATAACCACAATGCATTCATCCCCCAGATCCAAGTCGGGCATTGTTGGTAAAATACACCGTCATTTTGGCCACCAAGAAATAAAAATGACTGCACATTTGGTCGTAGGACCGATCCCAAATTCAGAGCTATAAGAATGTGGGAACTTGTGCAACCTCCTGTTGAAATGTGGTGATAATTTAATATATTGAAGGTCCTGACTGTGTAGATCCTATTATCACTGTCATAGGTAGGGTTAGATTAAGTCAGTGGTTCTCAGGTGATTCTGCCCCACCCCCACCCCCAGACACTTGGCAGTGTCTGGAGACTTGGTTATCATGATTGGGGGCAGGGTGCTGCTGGCATTGAGTGGGTGGAGGCCAGGGAGACGGCTTAACCCTGTCCATTGCCCAGGACAGCCCCTGCCAGAGAATGATCTGGCCCCAAGTCTCAGCCCTGTCAAGATTGAGAAATCCTGGATCAGATGCGTATTTCACAGTCCCTTTTCATCACTTTTGCCCCTGCCCTAGTCCTAAATTACCTTCATGCCCTTTGCAAAAGCATCGAGTAGAGAAGAACATTCAAGAACTGCTCTTTACCTGAGTTGGCTATCACCCACTGCTCTTTTTCTGTTCTCATCTGTGATATTTCTTCAGTATTGTAGGGCCTGGTCTATAGCACAAGTAGCCCAGAGGTGAAAAACCCCGTTGCTGGTGTATTTAAACCCAGGGTCGGAAACCGGGCTGGAAAGGGATGTGTCACCAGTAACTTGGGGAACGATGAGATGGGGAGAACCAGCTCAGCCAAACTGCCGGGGAGCCGGGGCCGCGGACCCAGCTGCCGCCCGACACCCTCTCCCTATCCTGGGCGAGGCCCCTCATGAGCTGTGCTGGGTTTCTCTGTTCTCTCCATAGGGATGCCTTATGGTAGCCGTGAGAATTCTCTCCTCTACTCTGAGATTCCCAAGAAGGTTCGGAAAGAGGCTCTGCTGCTCCTGTCATGGAAGCAGATGCTGGATCATTTTCAGGTGAGCCATGCCAGTCCAGGCAGGCCTGTGAGCTGTACCCCGTGGGCTCCCACTGGGGTTTCACTCCATTCAGAAGCCTTGGCCGGGGCCCTGCTGCTGTGAACAAGGCAGGTTAGGCCCGGGGCCTCTTGGTCAGGCTGTACGCGACGTCCCTTAGGATGTGGCCCTTGAGGGGCCGCAGAGCAGAGAGAAGGCTAGAGCTCGGGGTTCCTGGGCCACAGTCATGCCCCCTCCTCCCTCCCATTTGCGCTCAAGCTGCAGAGTTTAGGTTTCTGATAGGAACTCTTATCAAAAGCATCTGTTCCTTTGAAATGCATTGCTAAAGATTTGGAATTAACTTGAGTTAAGGCCCTTTTATGGAGACTGGCTAATAATTAATGTCATCCAAAGCTTGCTCTCTCCTGGAGAGCAGATACTGGGGCAGGGGGAAGGTTAGAGAGCATTTGCCATCAGATTAGTTGTATATTTTTTTGTAAACCTTTTATTTTAAAATAATTTCAAACTTACAGGACAGTTGCAAAATAATACAAAACCCATACAGAGAACACCACCGTATTCCCTCCCCAGATACTCATTTCTACCAGCTTTTAACATTTTACTACATTTGCTGTATCATTTTGTCTCTCTTATCTGTCTGTAGGTCTATCAATCATTTATCTGTCTATTCACCTATACTTTCTGAACTCTGAGTATAGGTTGTTTGTGTCATGCTCCTTGAACACATAATAGCTGCCCTGTACATTTCCTCAGAACAAAGATACTCATTTGTGTAACCACCTTAAGTGTAGTTATCAAAGGAGATTTAACATTGTCATAAAGCTTACCGTCTTTTCGTTGTTTTTCATATACACCAATAGTGTCCTTTGTAAAAATGGGCATATTTTGGTTGTAAAAGTAATTTAACAGTGTCAGAGTCACAAGGGGCACGGAATTTCTCCAGGCCAATCCGGTAACTCTGATTCTTGCCCTCGCCTGTCCCTTTCATCACACTGTGATGAAAGCCAGTAACTTTCATCACAGTGTGGGTGGACTTTTAGTTTTGGTGCCGCTTTTTTTTTTCCTTAAACTTTTTATGTAAAAATCATTTCAACTCAGAGGACAACTGCAAAACTAACCCGAAACCCGTAGGGAGTACTCTAACATCCCAACTCACCCACCCAGATACCCAGATCCACCGATTTTAACATTTTGTCCCATTTGCCTTTTACAATTTTGTCTTTCTGCCATCCTGTCCCTCCATCCATTCATCCGTCATCTCTATCCATCTGTCTGTACATCTGTCCATCCATCCTTCCTGCCTTCCATCCACCCATCTCTGCCTCTCCATCTTTTTCTGAACACATAAGAGTAGTTTGTAGGCGTCGTGCTCCTTGAACCCTTCGTGCTTCCACGTATACTTACTGTGAATGAGAAGATCCGCTTCTGTAATGGCTCAGTTCTTTTCAAGTGTCTTTCTTCTTGGCAGCACTTCTTGGGGCCTTCACCCAGGTTCCGAGTTCTGCTCTGACAAGCCATATGCAAACCCAGTAATCTACCTCCCTGGCCCCCCTCGGGTTTGCACCCGCTCCCCCCTCCCCAACCTGTGCAGGGATCAGGAGTGTTTGGCAGCCCGCTGTCTGGGTCTGGAATGACTGCTCCTGGGTCTGGAATGACTGCTCCTGGCGGGAAGGGGTAGTGTGTGGGAGGGGGTGGCCTGGCAGGGCAGGTGGCTGGGCTGAGGATTCACGTTGGGACCAGGGAAGAAGGCTCCAGCCGTGTTTCTTTTGCTGGGGGACAGAAGACTCCTGCCCCAGGACCAGTGTTGGCCTTAGGGAAAGACTTTGATTTGTCCGCTGCTTGGGCCACAGGAAAGCCCAGGGGAGGGAGGGGGTGAAGGCAGCCTCTGTGCGGGCCCTGGCACCCTTGTTGCCCACCATCCTTGGATGGCCGATCCAGCCATTATCACAGCACCCCAGGGCCTCCAGGTGCAGGGAACTCTCCCCCCCGCCCCGCCAGCTTCCTGGCCCAGCTCAGGATGGCCCTGCCCCTCAGCAGCTCCCTCTGCTGTGGACCAGAGTCAGAGCCCCCCAAGAATCCCCAGGCTGGGGGAGGGGGGACGAGCAGGGCCCTGTAACCGCCGACACCCGTGTGTCCCCAGGCCACGCCGCACCACGGGGTCTACTCGCGGGAGGAGGAGCTCCTGCGGGAGCGCAAGCGCCTGGGCGTCTTCGGCATCACCTCCTATGACTTCCACAGCGAGAGTGGCCTCTTCCTCTTCCAGGCCAGCAACAGCCTCTTCCATTGCCGCGACGGCGGCAAGAACGGGTTCATGGTGCGCTGGAGCCCCAACCGGGAGTGGGGGCGGGCAGGGGCGGTGCCCGGGGCTTTCTCCCTGAGCTAGGCCCGTGTCCTCAGGTGTCCCCCATGAAGCCGCTGGAAATCAAGACCCAGTGTTCAGGCCCTCGGATGGACCCCAAAATCTGCCCTGCTGACCCGGCCTTCTTCTCCTTCATCAATAACAATGACCTGTGGGTGGCCAGCCTGGAGACGGGTGAGGAGAGACGGCTGACTTTCTGCCACAGAGGTGAGGGCTGGCAGAGGGCACCACGGGTCCCTCCGTGGCTGGGAGGGACGGAGGGACCGGGACCTGCGCCTCCAACCCCCGCCCTGGTGTGGTGGGTTTTGCCGGAGCCACCAATCCAGCGTCTAGCCCCCCATTGCCAGGAGTCTTCCTGGCCCTGCTCTCCCCATGCCACGCCTCCATGCGCAGACCTCTGGTGCCCTCTTAGGGTGGCAGTGGCTTTCCCTGCCTGGCGTGGCGTTTTCCTCTGCATGATCTGGCCCTCCTTCTGCCGCCTGCTCATCAGGCCCCTCCACTGACCACACACCCTCCCTGCTGCCTCTTTGCCTCCGCCCTGCCACCTTCCAATCACATCTGCTCTCTGGGGTCTCCTGCCCACTCTTTTTTTTTTATTAATTAAAAAAAATTAACAAAACATTTAGAAATCATTCCATTCTACATGTACAATCAGTAATTCTTAATATCATCACATAGTTGCATATTCATCATTTCCTGCCCACTCTTGCCCGCCCATGATGGCCTCATCCTCCTTTGGATGTCAACCATTGGGTCATAGACCCCTGTCTCCCCACTCCGGCTCCCTAGCCCCAGCCCCGTCTGTCAGCACCAGTGCTCAGTTGGGTGCGTCCAGGGAATACCTTGCAAAATCCAGAGACGTTTTTGGTTGCCGCAGCTAGGGGTGGGTGTTACTGGCATCGAATGGAGTGGACACCACAGGTGCTGCTCAACCTCTGATGGTGCAAGGACGTACCCCCACCCCCAGGGGCGTTCTGGCCCCAAACACCCAACGGGGCAGGAGTGGAGAGGCCCTGCTGTAAAGGAGCCTCGGGACTCCTCCATCTCTTCTGTGCTCTCCCACAGAGCTCCCGGCTTCTGCCCCGGTTAGAGCACTGCCCATCTTTCCTCTCTCTCCAGGTTTGTCCAACGTCCTAGAGGACCCCAAGTCTGCCGGTGTAGCCACCTTTGTCATCCAGGAGGAATTCGACCGGTTCACTGGTTACTGGTGGTGTCCCACAGCCTCCTGGGAAGGTAGGGGCTTCCGCATTTTCCAGAAACGCTTCTGCGCCCATGTCTTTTCAGTCGCCCTCTCATGTTTTTCTGCTGTTTGCTTTTTTCACTTAAAATGGACCTACATCTTTTACCATCAGCCCGTAGAGAGCTCTGACGATTGTTGACACCCCTGTGGCACGGACGGACCTTCATTTATTTAACTAGTTCCACGACTCCCAGCACTGGTTGTTTCCAATATTGAGTTTAGGTTTTGCTTAGGTGTTATAAACAATCCTATAATGAGCATCTTTGCATATTGTGGTGACGTCTGGTAGTGTGTCAGCGGTTCTCACCTGGGGCACCTGGCCTCTGGGGCGGGGGGAGTGGGGGGGGCATGTTTGGCATTGTCCGGAGAAGTTTTTGATCATCACAGCTGGGTGGGGGAAAGTGCCCCTGGCATCTCACGGGTGGAGCCCAAGGATGCTGCTCAATACCCTACAATGCCCGGGATAGCCCCTGTCCCAGAGAATTCTCCAGCCCCTGTGTCAGTAGAGCTGAGGCCGAGAAACCCTGCTGCGGAGAAGATTCCCCACTATAGGAGACCTGAATTGAAGTTACCTGCATCTTGAAACTTAAAGGTTATAGCCAGCCTGTTCTGAAATAAGTGAGACCAGCGGGTCCTTCCCATCTCCCTGGTTCTGTCCGCATAGGAAGGGGGTGTCTGATTCCCTCCATATGCAGGCGACCAGAGTCAGCCTTGTAAGCACAGGGGAGTCATTGCCCAGGAGGCACCTCTGCCGGGATGGCCTGGTGTGACCTCGGGGTTTCCACACTTCCGGGCCAGGGCTCCCCTGCGGGGGGCGGGGTCAGGGCCAAGTCTCTGCTGCCAGTGGACGGGCTCCGTGGCATTAGCATGTCTGGATTTCTGAAGAGAGACCATAGCAACCCAGACCAGGTGTGCCCCCTCGTCCCTGCTCCACTATTTGCCTTTAGATCAACTTGCCTTTCACTGAAACTGATTGGAGAAGATAAGCTTTTATTTCTCCCATAAGTGGAAAGGCAGGGCCACTTCCATACCCAGGAGGTTGCCAACGAATTGGTGCCGTTGCCTTCCTGCAGCTCTTAGGAGAGCAGGTGGGCTGCCCCAGCAGAGACCCCAGCCCCATCAGGCAGCCTCCTCTCCCTTCTTTCCTCAGTTTCCTGCTTTGTAAAACGAGGCGGGGCCCAGGGCAGGGTCTCCGCATCTCCGCATTCCTGGCACAGGGGTCTTGGTCATTCTCGGGTGGGGTGTGCCTTATTGGGTGATGAGCAGCAGTGTCCCTGGTCTCTGCCTGCTGGAGGGAGACCAGGCACACCCCCCTCCCTCTGACACCCACAGGTATCTCCAGACTATGCCCAGTGTCCCCGGGGCAGAACTACCCCCGGGTGAGAACCCTGGCCTTGGATGCCACCCAAGGCCCCAACTCTGGCCTCTGGTGTGTAAGTGGCCCCAAAGCCTTTGACCATGTTGCCTGAATGCTGTGGCGGCCAGGTGCTCACCACTTCTGTTAAACCCTCCCCTGGAACGTATACCACGGGCCGCCTCCGTGCCAGTTTGCAGGGGGCACAGCCCTGTTCTCAGACCCCGGCTGCCCGAGAAGAGCCTTCCTGGAGGACAAACCCTAAGGGCTGCAGAATCCTTTATGTCCAGTCATAGAGCTGAGCTAGAATGCCTGCACCGCTCCTTCCAAGCGGCAGGATCTCAGGCCCGTTGTGCAGGCTCCCCACCCTGGCCTGCCATCTGTGGCGTAGGCACACAAGGTCCTACCCGCAGGCTGCTTTAGTGTGCGGCCACTTCCTCCCAGACACCCGCTGGTCAGCCTGTGGGGCAGTGTACTGGAGGGTGTGGGAAGGGTGGGCCTGGCCTTCTCAGCAACTGAGGTAGAGGAAGGAAAGGGCACAATGAGGAAGGGAGGGCTATGACTTCCTTGCTGTCTGCCAGCTCGTTTCTCAGCCACTGGCCTGCATGATTTCCACGCAGTCCTTCTCCTTGGATCCTGTAGCCACCAGCCGAGCCATCTGGTGCTGGGAATTGCGCCGTTCTTGTTACCATGTTACTTACACAACAGAGCACAGGCCCCTGTGCCCCCCGCCAAGGCCTAGCGTTTGACAGAGGCTGGCTTCCAGCTTTAGTGGCTGCCCTGTGTCCCCAGTGGTCCCCTGCGTGGGCTCAGTGGCTCCCCCCACCCCGTCCCCAAGGTTCCGAAGGCCTGAAGACACTGCGGATCCTGTACGAGGAGGTGGACGAGTCCGAGGTGGAGGTCATTCACGTCCCGTCTCCAGTCCTAGAGGAGAGGAAGACGGACTCGTATCGTTATCCCCGGACAGGTGGGTCAGCCCAGGCCAGGGGTCCAGGGGCCTTGGGGTGTGGTCGTGAACCCCTGGAAGGTTCCTTTCCTTCTTAAGTTTATAACACACCCCCGAGACCCCTCCTTCTCCCTGCTCGCTGACCCTCCTCATGTGAGTCAGCAAACTGCCCCTGTACAGGGCCAGAGAGCACCTGTTCTCAGCTTTGCAGACCAGTCTCTGTCCCAGCTTCCCGATCCAACCGTTGCAGCACGAAAGCAGCCACCACCAATACGTGAATGCCTGGCCGGGCCACAGGCCAACAAAACCCAAGCAAGGGCGTGGACGTTAGAATTGCACAGAATTTTTCCAAAGCAGCGTAATTGCATTTTTCTTTTGATTTTCTTTGTAAGCCATTTAAAAAGGTAAAAACCCTTCTGAGCATGAGAACTGTTATAGGTGAAGGAGGCAGGTGGGATTCGACCCGGGCTGTCATCTGCTGAACCCCGGGGAACTGAACAGGCCCATGGTGCATGCAAGTCAAACCCCTGGGAAACGGTTGTCCGGCCGTCCCCACCCAGCCCACTCGAGCCCTCACCTGGCTTGGGACAGGGGCCGCCTCTTAGCACGGCTAAGTGCTCTGATTGTGTCTGCGGTCAGCATCTGGCCCTCCGAGGGCAGGGGCTGTGTCTTCCCCGTGTCTGTGCCCCACGACCTCCCTTCCCCACCCCGGCACAGCATCTGTCCTGTTAATGTCAGAAATAAGCTCCAAAGTCCAAAACTACCTGACAGACTTCCTGCTCATGCCAGAGAGGGCAGCTGGCCTACAGACAGACCTTTGGACACCCGCTCCCCACTTCCGCTGATGCTGTTGTCTTTCCATGGGCGACACCTACAGTCTTGGCCCCAGGCCAGACCAGCCCCAGCCCCAGGCCAGACCAGCCCTGGGAGGCCCTCACCACACTTTCCCTTTTTCTAGGTAGCAAGAATCCCAAGATTGCCTTGAAACTGGCTGAATTTCAGACGGACAGTCAGGGCAAGGTAAGAGGGCCCAGCGCATCCCAGAGAAGCTACAGGATGAAGGGGTTGGGCCCTGGGTGTGCTCCAGGATTTGAGTAGACACTTAGGTGGGGTCAGCAGGCAGTTCTGTCCTTTCCAGGGCAGGTCGGTCGTGAGGCCCAGCGATCCAAGCATCACAGGTTCTTCTTGAAGACCTGGGCTCTGGGCTGGCCGCCACCATATCTGCCCCCTAGAGTGGTACTGAGGTACGAGCAAGAAACGAAGTGCCTCAAGCTGCAGCCCCCCACCAGGGTAGAAGCAGCGGGGTGTTTCCTGGCTTCCTCAGGAGGGTGGCATTGGCAGGTCTGAGCTTCCGGAACAGAGGGCTCCACAGAGCAACCCAGGCCCCAGCCCAGCAGCCCCCGGAGCAGGGAAATTACCCTGCTGCAGCATCTTGGGCAGGTCCCCATGTGGCATTTTCCTGGACCCTTCAGCAGTCGTGGCTCTCTTCTGTCACCTCACGTGATCTGACGGTGGTCAAACAGCGCCCAGCCCAGGGGCCCCGTCCACCTCGTGAACCGCTGCTCAGGTCCTCCCAGCCCGGAGGAGGTGACAGGCAGCAAAGGCATCACGGCGCCAAAGCTCAAGGCATCCCTCCCGAAGCGAGCCCCGGGCAGGGGTCCCGCTCAGAGGTCCCGCTCAGGCCCTGCCCTCCTCAGCATGGCTGTCAGAGCCGTGGCTTTGTGGGCTCCTCCTCTCCCCTGTGCCCTGTCTCCTGGCTTAGTGCTAGTTATCGAGAAACTGCCCCTCTCACAAAACTTAGGATCTCACCAAGTTTGGCCAGGTCACACCGGGGAACTACACAGATCCCACACATGTCCTCGTAGGTGTGGGAAGACCGCACGTCAGAGGGGGAGATCTCGGGTTCATTTGCAGTTTTGTTTTAGGCACGGCACACCACCACCCCCTTCACTCTTTCCAGAACATTCTGGCAGATTGTACACAGATCCACCATCAGTGACTATCTCACCTTCCTGGCTCTGCCGAGCCCCATGTAGATGTGTCCATTGTAGTATTTTAGGTAGTTCCTCCGCCTCTCAGACTTGCGGGGTCACGAACCGGGCAGCTAGGGCACACGCTGGTATTGATGCAGGCACACGTCAGACTCCGTGACGCCCTTCCTCCGTGTCTTCCTTTGGGCCCCTCGTGTCGTCACGTCGTCTCCACGGAGGCTCGAGGCCGGGTCTTGCCCCTATTGCATAGCTGTCTTTGCAGACGGCAGTGTGACCCAGGTCTGGTTTTGCTTTAGATCGTCTCAGCGTGCGAGAAGGAGCTGGTGCAGCCTTTCAGCTCACTGTTCCCGAAGGTGGAGTACATCGCCAGGGCCGGGTGGACCCGGGATGGCAAATAGTAAGTGTTTCTGTTCGGGGCGACCCGACTCTTTCACAGTGGGGCCCTCAGACCCGGACAGCCCCACCACCACCTCCCTGCCTTCCTGCCTTCCCTGCCGTTCGTTTGTTCGGATATTTTCTCTTCGTGGTACCAGTGCCAAGGCTGGTGTCAGCCCAAGTAGAAATGGCCTCCCCTTGTTTCCGAAGTTTTCTTCCAAGCTGCAGCCAGAGTACAACAAATAGATTTTTTTGAAGTCCTGGTTTTGGTCCCACTGGAGTTTTGACAGTATTTTGCAAACTGGTGTGCAAACATCCAGAGAGCAATTTCAAGTGACACCAGGCTCCCCATTGTAAGAAGCACTGACTCACAAGATAAAGGCATCCCCTTCTCCGTCACTTTCCAGCCCCTCGGCTTGTGTCAAGGAGAAAAACCTCATTAATACCCATCTGAACCAGAGCCCATACAGTCGTCTGTGGGCTAAATCCAGCCACTGCCTGCTTGCTTCTGATCTTAAAATTTTTATTATGACATAAATACAACATAAAATTTCCCATTTTAACCACTTTGATGTGTTCAATTCAGTTTCGTTAATTACATTCAGAAGGTTGTGCTGCTTTCACCCACTTCTGTGAGCAAAACACTTCAGTCAACCTGGTTAGAAACTGTCTACCCATTTATCAATAATTCCCTGTTCCTTGCCCCCACCCTAGCCCCTGGTAACCTCTAATCTACATCCTATCTATGTGAATTTACCTGTTCTAAACGTTTCATCTATGTTTTTTCCTTTTATTTTTCCTCTTGTATCTGTATTCTTTCACTCAATGTGATGTCATCCAAGTTTATCCATGTTACAGCATGTATCAGACCCTCATTCATTTTGACGGCTGCATAATATTCCATTATCCATTCTTTTTTTTTTTTTTTGAACATGGGCAGGCACCGGGAATCGAACCCGTGTCCTCTGGCATGACAGGCAAACATTCTTGCCTGCTGAGCCACCGTGGCCCACCCTCCATTCATCTTTTGATGGGCACTTGGGTTGCTTCCACCTTTTGGCTATTATAAATAATATTGTGATGAATGATGGCATTCAAACATCTGCCTGAGTCCCTGCTCTCAGTTCTTTTGGGTATATACCTAGGAATTGCCAAGTCATATGTTATATGTTTATATAAACATATAGTTGTATGTTTAACTTTCTGCAGAACTCCCCAACTGTTTTCCACAGTGGCTGTACCATTTTACATCCCCGTCAGCAATGTGCAGGAGTTCCTAGTTCTCTGTGTCCTAGCTGACACTTATTTTAGTTTTATTTCCGGTAATCACTGTACTAATGGGTGTGACATGGTATCTCATTGTGGGTTTGCTTTGCATTTCCCCAGTGCTTCCTGCTTTTGGATGGCCCACAAGCTGAGGGTGGTTTTTACAAATTTTAAATGATTGGGATGGGGGACAAGGGGGAATCAAGAGAAGGGTTATATTTCATTGCACTTGAAAATGATATGAAATTCACATTTCAGCACCCATAAGTAAATTTTTTATTGGCTCACAGCCACTTACAAATTATCTGTGATGGTTTTCATGCTACAGAAACACAAGTGAGTAGTTGCTAGAGACACCACCACCCTTGATAGAGGTTGCCCACTGCTGCTCCAGCCCCTTGCTGGCCTCCGTTTTTAACAGAGAGAGCCCAGGTTTCTGGCTCGATGGCTTCGGTAGCCAACATGCTCTCTTTATGTTGAGGTGCTGGCTCTCCCTTTGTGCTACATTTCCTTTTAAAATAAAGCTAAAAGTATTGCCCATTAAACAAAAAATTTGAAATTAACGGTAGCCCTGGAGGCCAAGGATGTGGCAGAAATTAAGACATTTGTGAAATGCAGCAGTAAGATCAGCAGTGGATAACATTTGCAGAATACTCAGATCAGAGTCAGGTAAACCATCCTGTGGCCCTTGGCAGCTTACTCAGTCAAGTGTAGGCAGAGTCCGGAAATAAAAAAGACCAGTTCTGACTCCGAGTAGGTTTGGAGAAAAAGGTGCTGCCCTGGGGGTGGGTGCTGAGGGCACGCAGGGGGCCAGCCTCCTCCCCACCTCTCCCTTTCAGTGCCTGGGCCATGTTCTTGGACCGGCCTCAGCAGCGGCTCCAGCTCGTCCTCCTGCCCCCAGCCCTGTTCATCCCGGCCACCGAGAGTGAGGAGCAGCGGGTGGCCTTTGCCAGAGCTGTCCCCAGGAGCACGCAGCCGCACGTGGTGTATGAGGAGGCCACCGACGTGTGGATCAATGTAAGGGCGGGAGGGTCTGAGCCAACCCCCCTGCCCCCCACATCTCCTACCCCACCCCCAGATTCCCCACTGGGCAGCAGGCCCGCAGCAGGCCTAGGGGCCCCTGGGCGGAGATGCAGGCTGAGAGCTGAGAGCCGCTGGCCTGGGTGAGGGCAGCCCACAGGGGCTGGCCTCTGGCCTCCGTCTGTGCCCGCCTAGCTGAGGACCCCCCATCTTCCTCGACAGGGCACAGCCTGGTGG
Source organism: Tamandua tetradactyla (assembly GCF_023851605.1). Lineage (NCBI taxonomy): Eukaryota > Metazoa > Chordata > Mammalia > Pilosa > Myrmecophagidae > Tamandua > Tamandua tetradactyla. The sequence goes on from NC_135337.1 coordinate 77,426,034, forward strand.
TATGGGGCCCCCCCACCTTCTGACGTGTGTTCTCTCTTCTACCTTGCCCAGGTTCATGACATCTTCTATCCCTTCCCCCAATCAGAGGGAGAAGAGGAGCTCTGCTTCCTCCGAGCCAACGAGTGCAAGACGGGCTTCTGCCACCTGTACAGGGTCACCGCAGTTCTGAAGCAGAGCGACTATGACTGGGCGGAGCCCTTCAGCCCCGGAGAGGGTGAGGACAGTTAGTCGTTTGTTGTCCTGGGGACCGTTTTTATTCACTGCTCCAGCCCACCCCTACCAGGCACACCCATGGGCGAGGGGGCACCAAGGAGTAAGAAACCAGCCTTGCTTGCTAGCAATCATAACCTGGTAGGGGCTGTAAATGGCTGATGACGCATTTATCCCATCAACAGTATTTATCAAATGCCCACTATGTGCCAGGCCCTTTTGTAGGTCAGGGGTCAGCAAACTATGGTCCCAGGGCCAAATCCGGGCCACCTCCTTTTTTTGTTTTTTTTTTTAACATCTATTTTTATTAATAAAACCAATCAACATACACCATGAACATTCTTAACAAATGAACATTCCATACTCGGTATACAATCAGTGGCTCACAATGTCATCACATAGTTGTGTACTCATCACCACGATCATTTCTCAGAACATTTATGTCACTCCAGGAAAAGAAATAAAAAGAAAAAAAGAAAAAAACTCATACATGCCATACTCCTTACCCCTCCCTCTCATTGACCACTAGTATTTCCCTCTACCCAATTTATTTTAACATTTGTTCCCCCTATTATTTATTTAATTTTAATCCATATTTTTTACTCATCTGTCCATACCGTAGACAAAAGGAGCATCAGAACAAGGTTTTCACAGTCAACATGGTCACTTTGCAAAAACTATTATCATGGTACGGTCATCTTAAAGAAACATGGCTACTGGAAAACAGCTCTACAGTTTCAGGCACTTTCCTCTAGACTCTCTAAAACACCTTAAACTATAAAGGGGATGTCTGTATAATGCATAAGAATAACCTCCAGGATAACCTCTCGACTCTATTTGAAATCTCTCAGCCACTGACACTTTATTTTGTCTCATTTCACTCTTCCCCCTTTTGGTCGAGAAGGTTTTCTCAATCCCTTGATGCTGAGTCTCAGCTCATTCTAGGATTTCTGTCCCACATTGCTAGGAAGGTCCACACCCCTGGGAGTCATGTCCCACGTAGATAGGGGGAGAGTGGTGAGTTTGCTTGCTGTGTTGGCTTAGAAAGAGGCTGTATCTGAGCAACAAAAGAAGTTCTCTGGGGGTGACTCTTAGGCCTTATTTTAAGTAGACTTAGCCTATCCTTTGCAGGGATAAGTTTCATATGAACAGACCCCAAGATTGAGGGGGCTCAGCCTATTGATTTGTTTGTCCCCACTGCTTGCGGAAATATCAGGCCTTCTGCAAATGCGGAATTTGAATTTTCCCCCTTTCTCACCATTTCCCCAAGGGGACTTTGCAAATACTTTTTTTATTCACTGTTCAAATCACTCTGGGATTTATCAGAGCATCACTCTGGACAAACCTACAAAATCTCATGCCCTACTCAAGAGTCCATGTGGTTATGGTGTTCAATTAAACTGTCCATGTAAGTTATATTAGGAGATGTACTAGTCAAAATATAAATTTTGTACAAAATAAACAGTTTTTGCTTTAGTTTCACACATAAGTTAAGGTTTTAAAATATGGATTACTATCTATTTTCAACACCCTGCAATATTGACATTCCTTTGTTCTTCCTCATGCAAAAACATTTTTAATTTGTACATTTAGTCACTATCATTGTACACTTCAGATATTCCTAGATTATACCATCTCAGTCTTTATCTTCTATCTTTTCTTCTGGCTTCATTTGTGCCCCCAGCTCTCTTCCCTCTATAATTCATATGACAGTTAGGTAGTATTATGCTATCCATTTCTGAATTTTTTCAATCAGTCCCATTGCACAGTCTGTATTCCTTCAGCTCCAATGGGCGGTGCGACGGTGGCTCAGTGGCAGAATTCTCACCTCCTATTTTTGTAAAAGTTGTGTTGGTACGTGGCCATGTGCATGTCCATTTATGTATTGTCTGTGGTGGCTTTTGTGTATAACAGCAGAGTGGAGTAGTCAGGACAGAGCCAGTCTAGCCCACAAAGCTAAAAATACTTATAGCCTAACCCTTTCTAGAAGAAGTTGCCAACCCCTGTTCTAGGTGCTGGAGATAGAAGTATAGAAAAAAAAAAGAAAGCATTCCTGTCCTTGAGGGACATTCTAGTGAAGGAGACAGAAAATAAGCCCAAAACAGCAATGATCATTGCGGGTGATGAGCAAGCCGGCTGAGGGGTATGAGAGGGAGGGTCCTTCTTTCTAGATGGGGTGAGGGGAACGCTGTCAGGATGAGATGCTGGTGAGCAGACACCTGGGCACAGTGATGGAAGGAGCCACACAGGTGTCTAGGGAAAGGGCGAGCCAGTCAAAGGAATAACCTGTGCAAAGGCCCTGCAGCAGGGCCAGGCCTGGTTTTGCTGGAGCTGGGAGGGCAAGGAGGCCACAGGGGTAGTCACACAGGACCCTGTGGGCTGTGGGCTGTGGGAAGGACATGGGCTTTCACCACGAAGGAGGTGGGAAGGATTTAAAATGAATTCTCTGGCAGCCACATGGAGCGTAGACAGAGAGGTAAGGAGAGGGATGGCCGCTGGGGTGATGGCAGGAGACGTGTGTCAGGCTCTGGGTATGCCCACAGCAGAGCTGACATGATTTGCTGGTGGCTTAGAAGTGGGGTCCGAGAGAGATAAGAGGCAGGGCTGCCCCAAAAGTTTCCAGAGATCTGATGCAAAATGGTAAGACTCTTGGAGAGACAGGTTTGGGAGAGAAAGATCCAGTGTTTGGTTTTGGACACGTCTGAGTTGAGATGCTGGGTGGTGGAAACGTCACATGGGCAGGTTGTTGAACTCAGAAGAGCGCAGAGTACACTGGCAGAGAACATGGGCGTTACTGGCAGACAGGGGGCATCTCAGCCTCGGGAGTGAGGTTGGAGAGCTGGAGAGAGAAGAGATGTGGTCTGAGAGCCAAGTGGGATGCCTCCAGGGTTAGAGCAGGTCTGCCCAGGGTCATGAATGGGCTGGCTGGATCGCCCTCTGTGACGGGGGCACCCATGAGACTGAGGGGAACCACAGTCCCCCCAGGGAGGGTGGTGGCCAGAGGCTGGGAGCCAAGGAGAAAGAGTTTCAGGAAACAAGCTGTGTCACAGCAGCTGAGGGGACAAAGGTGAGCCCACTGGCTAGGGCGTTGTCTTAGCTGCTCAGGTTCCCTGGCAGCTGCTCCTCGCTGGCAGAGCCCATCTCACAGGCAGGCTTTGTTTGACTCATTGGCTTTGGGTATTTTCAGTTTGTCCGTCTGTTGAAGTTAGCTGTCCCTGCCTAACTCAGGGAAATTTCTCTTTAAAATCCTCAATTCTGCCTCTGTTTGGAACACGGGTCGGCCTGACAGCCCCAGGCTTGTGTTTGCCTGGTGGTCACCAACTGGCACGTGCAGCAGCTGCACTTTAGCCGGAGCGCAGGTTTTCCAGGACTTCCCAGGGCTTCATGTGCCCCGCAGGCTGGCTTATGCCCCCAGAGCCACCTGCCAGGGCTGTGCGTTCTCCACGCCTGGTCCAGCCCTGCCCCTCGCACTCACTCCACGATGGAGGTCCCTGCACTCAGCAGACGGTGATTAAACAGAGGAGAAGGTGAGGCCGCAGGTAGCTGTGGAAACAGGAGACAGGTCAGGAAGCTTCTGGAAGCTTCCAGAAGTGGTCATATTTAGGTGGAGCCTGGAAGATGGGTGGGGTAGAGGAGTGAGGGACAGTCACGCCCTGGCACAGGGAAGTGTTGAGATAAAATGGGGCTTTCTCACTGGAGAAGAGTTGCACAAGAAAGGGCCGGGAGGTGTGCTCGGCAGATCCCTCTGGGCACGAGCTCCCATCTGGATCCAGAGGGAGCTCTAGGAGGCTCTGGGAAGGGGGAGCAAGGAGGTCGGAGCTGATTTGGAGGCCAGAGGACTGAGCAGTGGCCTAGGGGAGGCAGGAGAACCTAGGGGGACAGGCCGGCCTCAGGCCTAGGGACCCAGTGGAGGGCAGGCTAGTCCGTGAGCGCCAGCTCCAGCTGTGTTGTCATCAATTCCCCCTCCCACACCTCTGCCTCCAGGGGCCTGGCAGGCGGCTGGCATAGTTTTAAAGAGCTCCGAGTTGGCCCTCTCCCTGCCTTTTGTGTAGGCTCTTGACCCAGAGAGGGAAGCCAGGGCAAGCTGTGGCTGTAGGGACCAGGGGCACCTCTTCCACCCAAGGCCACACCTTGTACCACGGTGACTTCCCTACACCTGGAGAAGTTCCTGTCTACCCATCCTGTTTGATTATTGCCCAGGAAATTTGTCCCTGTGTTTCGGGTAGTTGGCTTTAGACCCGAAAGGATGCAAGAGAAAATGTAGCCACCATCCATAAACTGTCTTAAAAACTCCCAATCTGGGGCAGCAGATGTCCTGTATTATTTCCCCGGCGAAATCTCCAAGGAAGGTGAAAATGCCACTGAGCTTTTGCCTCCGACCAAAGGGTTTCATCAAAGCTTGTTTTTCCGATTTTCCAAAACCCCAGTGCGTCCCGAGATTGCAGGGCCAGAGTTCAGCAGTGCTGGTTTCCTGGCCATGTGCCACGCAGACACGCAGAGTTCTAAAACTGGGAAATTGCATTAAAAATCCAGATCCCTGGTTTTTCTTGGAAAACACTGGGCCCACCGTCCCACGACCCGAACCACCTCTGCAGCCCCTTGAGCCATTCCATGGCCACCTAGCGTGGCTGGGTCCCACAGTCTCGTATTCTGGACCCTGCCGCCCTCCCTCCTATTACCTGCCTGGCCACGTGGGCATCTGCACTGGCCATCGGGGTGGCTCAATATCCCGGCGTTAGCCCGGATGGAATTTGGCCTCAGAGCCCCTGGGTCCACACAGCACAGTCCCGAGTTTCCCCTTCACCTCTTTTCCTTTCCTTACTTCCAGATGAATTTAAATGCCCCATTAAGGAGGAGATCGCTCTGACCAGCGGTGAATGGGAGGTTTTGGCAAGGCACGGCTCCAAGGTACCAGAGTCTCCTGGCACCCCCACTGCCCCTGCACGCGCGCGCACGCTCGCTCACACATGCCCATGCTCATATACTCATACATGCAGATACACCATCACATGTGTGCACAGATGCTCACGCACTCAGTCACATTTGCACTAACACACACATGCATGATCTCACGACACGTTGACCCACCCCCATGCGTACTCACATGCACGCATACGCTCACCTGTGCACACAAATTATACTTTTACACACATATGCACACTGACACCATCGTGTGTGCACACACATACACGCATGCTCATACTCAGAGACATTTACACAGTTGCTCTTACCCGTGCGCAGTCTCACACACTGACACACCCTCACATGCACACATGCTCATATATATCCTTGTGCTCCCATGCACACTCATATGTTATTATATGCACGTGCAATGGCAACCCTTACACACATGTACATGCTCACACTCACACACACACATCGGCACCCACATTCACACACTCACACCTGCACACACTCCTGCTCGCACACACCCTCCTACTCCAATCCAAACCCTATGTGCCTGTGGCTTCTCTCCCCTCCTGGCTGCTCCTCTCCTGCTGCTGTGCCCCCTCCCCTGCTCTCCCCTGAGGTGCACACCCAGGGCCCCAGGGAGCTGTGGTTTCCATCTGGCTGGAAACCACAGCCTAGGCCCATGGAGAAGGGGCTGCTCTGAGCACCCGTTGGTTGGCCCCTGCTTTTACCCATGGAGGTCAAGGCCCCTGCCTTTCCAAGAACCCTTGGGACATCCAGGGAGCCCTCCTGCCACTGGTAGCATCCTCTCCCCCAACACAAAAGTTTGTGGGGCCGTTCACGCAGCTTCCCACCCAGCCCACCTCCAGGCCCCCAGCCCCCAGCCCACAGGAGGTTCTCGAACAAGAGACGCAGCTGCGGAGTCGAGAGGCCTACTGTCCTCTCACCCCCAGAGCATCTACATAATGTGCCCAGCCTTTGCCTCCACCAAAGGGTCTTCATCACAGTCCACTTCTCTAGAGTCCACAGTTCAGGGAGCGACCCTAAGAGCAAACCTCCCAGCTCCCTGCCGCATGCCAAAATGGATCCTGCTGGTTCATAGATAGGTTCAGCTATAAAGAATGAAACTGTACAAGCAAGAAGAGAGCTCGGTGAATGTTTTTATAGTCTTGAGGTGGGGGAGCCAACGGAACCCCCTGCCCAGAGTTGGCAAAAGAAGTGGAGCTGGGCACCCCATCAGCATGGCTGGGGCAGCGTGGCTAAGCCTTTCTGAGTGCCCAGGCAGCGTATGTTATGATGTCCGTGTGCTTCTCCCGTGGCCCGGCACCCCCCGTTCTAGGCAGGCCCTGCAGGTTCACCGCAGTGTTTTCTGGATATTGTACACAAGTGTGCATCACAGGGTTGTTCTCAGTGGGAGAAAACAGCGCTCGAGTGAGTGCTGGTCGCTGAATACTGGTGATGTAGAACCGTGCTGTCCGTTAACTCCAAAAGGCTTCACCGCACGCTGCTAGGAAGGAGGCACGTAAAACTGCACAGCACGTTCCCACTTCAGTAAAATCCCCTCTTCATGTCTCAGGGTGCGAGGTGGGGCAGCCAGGAGGTCGTTGACAGAAACCTTTCAGGATGGCCCTTCTGGGGTGTCTGCGTCTGGGCCTCAGCGTCACCCCTGGGCCCTCGGCCCCGCCCTGTGCCTCTCTCACAGGGCAGCTGTTACTGCATTTCCTCCTCTGCCAGGAGGGGGCGTCAGAGAGCTCTGGCCCTTCCTCTTTCTATCAGGGCATCTCAGCCTCAGTTTTCTTGACAACACACCAGTGGGTCATCCTTGCTGGCTGGAGGTGGGCTGGGAGGCATTGAGCAGCCTCTCTGGGCTCCCCCAACCCGCTGCCAGGAGCTCCCCTCCCCACTGTTCCTAGCCACTGCCTGTGGCCCCTGGGGAACAGAGTCACCCCCAGGTGAGAGCCTGGGCACTCTGTCAGCCTTGGGTCCAGGCTGCCCACGAACCCCGGCATAACTGGTTCCTCTATTGTTTGAATGTTTCACCATTTGTATGTCTTTAATTTTAAAAATCAAAAATGAGAAAGGGTGGGCTCGAATGTCCCCTCCAGGGCCATGCAATCCCGTTCACCTTTGAGCCAGACCTCACTGGGGTGTAAGCTCCCGTCCCCAGCCCTACCCCACCCCTGCCTTTTGGGGTGTTCCCAGGAAGGCCCCGAGGCTCTGGAGGGTCCCTGCCTGGAAGGAGCTGGGAGGGGCCTCTCGCTCCTCTTGGTTAGGACAGAACCAGCACATAACCACATGGAGCTGCCAGTGACATCCGCTATTTCTAGAAAACCTCCATTTAGAAAGTCTGGTAACAATGAAACTTCAGGGTGTGTGCTGCAAAAGGAATTGTTCTGGGTAAGACTAAAGCTGGCCTCCCCCACGCTCAGCAACCTCTTCCCCTCCATGGAGGTGTCTGCTGTGAATCTTCCTTCCTCTTGACACAGCTCACAGGAAAACAGTGCTGCTTTATTTTAGGGGTTTGTGGGTTGCTTTGAAGATACAGTTTATACAGCCACAGAGAATTGTGCCGCCATTATGTAACCAACCCCTATTTTTGGACATTTAAGTTACCATTCTGAAGTATAATGGAATGCTCTGAGAGTCTTTGCTTGTGCAGTTTGGGTGCCTCTTGGATGACTTCCTCAGAGAAATTCCCAGGAGCTTAGTTAGCTGGACAAAGGGTACTTCCTTTTAGAAGTGTTTTGCCCGCATATTGCCAATTGGCCCCGAAAAGTTGGTTCTGGAAGGTGGCTGCACACGAGCTCGTCTCCTCGCCCTTTCCCCAAGAATCTTTGCCCCTTTGTGGGTGTAGGTGTTTGCATGTCTTTTTTTTTTTTAAATTGAAATATCTTCATGCAGCATGCAGTCCATCCAAAGTATACACATCAGTGGCTCACAGTATCATCACATAGTTTTGTATTCACCATCATGATCATTTTTAGAACATTTGCATCACTCCAGAAAAAGAAATAAAAAGAAAAAAGAAAAAGCGCATACATCCCATACCCCTTAACCTCCTCTCTCATTGACCACTATTATGTCTACCCAATTATTTTTTACCCCTTAACCCACCCCCATTATTTATTATTCTTATTTTTTTTACTCATCTGTCCATACCCTGGATAAAGGAAGCATCAAACACAAAGTTTTCACAATCACACAATCACATGGTCACATTTTAAAGCTCTGTAGTTTCACAGCCATCTTCAAGAACCAAGGCTATTGGAACACAGTTCAACAGTTTCAGGTACTTCCCTCTAGCCCCCCCAATGCACCGATATCTATAAAATGCAAAAGAATAACTTCAGGATAACTTTTACTCTGTTTGAAATCTCTCAGCCACTGAAACTTTATTTTATCTCATTTCTCTCTTCCCCCTTTTGGTCAAGAAGGCTTTCTCAGTCCCATGATGCCAGGTCCCAGCTTGTCCTTGGAATCCTGTCCCACATAAGGGAGTCATGTCCCATGTAAGGGGAAAGACAGTGAGTTCACCTGCTGAAGTTGACTTAGAGAGGCCACATCTGAGCAACAAAAGAGGTTTTCTGGGGGGCAGTGATTCTTAGGCATAATCATATGTAATGGGTAGGCTTAGCTTCTCTCTCTCTCTCTCACTCTCTTTTTTTATATATATACTTTTTTATTTTATAGTATAACATATGTACAAAGCAAAGAAAGTAAAAAGCAATAGATTTCAAAGTACTCTTCATAAAGCAGTTACAGGACAGATCCCAGAGTTTGTCATGGGCTACCATACGATCCTCTCAGATTTTTCTTCTAGCTGCTCCAGAATATAGGAAGCTAGAGGGCTTGAATATTTTTTATCATCACAATCGACTTTTTTCTTTTTTGTGAAAAGTAACATATATACAAAAAACAATAAATTTCAAAACATGTATCACAATTAGTTGTAGAACAGGTTTCAGAGTTTGACATGGGTTACAATTCCACAATTTTAGGTTTTTACTTCTAGCTTCTCTAAGATACTGGAAACCAAAAGAGTTATCAATTTAATGATTTGACATTCATATTCATTTGTTAAATCCTATCTTCTCTGTAAAACTCCACCATCACCTTTGATCTTTCCATCCCTCTCTTTAGGGGTGTTTGGGCTATGGCCATTCTAACTTTTTCATGTTGGAAGAGTCTGTCACTAATATGGGGTAGGGGGATGGAAATGTCTGATGTTCTAGAGTGGCTGGACCCTCTAGGTTTTAGGGCTTATCTGGTCCAGGGACCTATCCGGAGGTTGTAGGATTCTGGAAAGTTTTAGCTTCTCTTTTGCAGGAATAAGTTTCATAGGGGTGAGTCTGAAGGTGAGGGCTCAGTGCTTGTTTCTTGTGGTTTGACTAGCAAAACTGCACTCATCCCCCACTCCCCCGTTCTTGGGGAACAGTTGCGATGCAGAATGCAGGCTGGGTCTCAGGGTTGAGGCCATGGTGGTGGCTGGGCTTTGCCAGGCAAAGATTCCGAGAAAGAATTCCCGAGCTACAGGTGAGGTGTCCTGCTGGTTGCCAACAACAGCCCTCTCGGACTAAAGTCAGAAGGGGTGCTCGTGCCTTCTCTGCACCCCCTGCCCTGGGGCTCTCTGCTGCTCCTGCCCCTGCCAGCCATCCCCTTCGGCACACCTGCCAGTGTGTCATTACCGGCAAGTTCTCGGGGATGCCAGGGGGGCTCAGGAAGAGTCACAGCCCAGGTTAGAGCCTCTGCCCTTGCAAGGAGGGTCGCAGTCATACTGTGCCCTCCTGCCTGTCCATCTGTCCTTCCTGAGTTGCACCCCGCCCTGCTCCCCCAGCAGGCTGCCTTGCCCTTGCCCTCGGTTCCCTCGTACTGTGCAGGGACTTCCCAGATCTCCAGCTGCTCCCACCTGGCCCCTCGGCCCTGGGCGCTGGGCAGAGCCCTCCCTTCCACACAGTCCTTGATCCTGAGGACTCCTCTCCCCTCAGTTACTTCCCGGGCAGACCACCAGGCACAGCTCTCCTAGCACACACTGAGGAAAAGCGATCACCTATTGGCAGGTCCTGGGCCACCCCCAGCACAAGGAACTCTTCCTGCTGCTCCTGATGGTGTCACCCGAGAGCCACACCAGGGCTTAAGTGGGTCCCCCAGAAAAAAAGGGGGCAGGGCAAGTTACCTATTAACCCCTGAGAGCCTGGGTCAGAGGATGGACTGACCCCCATGGGGCCATCGGGCATCACACGTCCCTCCGACTCAGGCACTGCGGGAGTTGCTGGGTGGGCATTTTGGATCCAAACCCCTCCCGAGCCCTGGGGTCAGCGCGGCCAACTCAGGGTCTGCCTTTAGCCATGGGGTCAAACCAGCACCTCCCTCAGAGACAGTTCTCCAGTCAGTTGGAGCCACGTGGGGGAGAAACGGCCCCTCCTGCCCTTCACATCCTTCAGACAGGGCCCCTCACTGTGCCAGGAAGCCCCTTGGGCCCATCCTGGGGTAGGGGCAGGGAGGGAGACGGTCTCAGAGAAGGGGGGCCTCACTGCCCCGACCCCAGGAGCACTCCTGCTCTGCATATGGCCAGGGAAGTGCACGTGGCGCCGGGAGCCAAGTCTGGGAATGTGACAAGGGGTGCCCGTTCTTCTTGCAGATCTGGGTGAATGAGGAGACGAAGCTGGTGTACTTCCAGGGCACCAAGGACACGCCCCTGGAGCACCACCTCTACGTGGTCAGCTACGCAGCTGCCGGGGAGATCGTGCGCCTCACCACGCCCGGCTTCTCCCACAGCTGCTCCATGAGCCAGGTGGGCCCCTAGCTCCCGCAGCTGCACGGCAGTGGGCTGTCCTACCCTCCCAGCGAGGGGAGGGGAGGGAGCACATGTCCACGAGACCTCAGGGTCAGCAGCAAGACTACCTGGAGCCTGGCCAGCTGCCCAGTGCTGCCTCTTCGTGCGCTGTGGGCCCGGCCCTCGGTCTCTGGGGCATGGGTTCTAGACCCGCAGGCGAGTGGGGAAAGGGGCCTGTGCTGGGTAGCAGCTGCCTGGCTGTGGAACTGGTAGAATGGGTGAAAGATCAGCATCCAAGACTCAGGCTCTGGCTCCAGCAGTCACTTGTGGCCAGGGAACGAACAGCCTTCTCCCAGCCTCAGTTTCCTTATTTGCAAAGTAGGGCCGATGGTCATGGTACCCCTCGTGTGAGTCACATTCTGTGGTTTCAGTGCATGAGCACAGAGAAACATAGCAAGTGGTTGATGAGGATTCGCAGATGGTGGGAGAGTGTGCAGGGGTGGGGGGTGGAGGTGGATTCCTCCCCGTTGCCAGTGGAGGGGGCGAGCCACCTGGCCCCCCACGGTGCTCAGTGCCCCCTGCTGCTCCCCACAGAACTTCGACATGTTCGTCAGCCACTACAGCAGTGTGAGCACACCGCCCTGCGTCCACGTCTACAAGCTGAGCGGCCCTGACGATGACCCCCTGCACAAACAGCCCCGCTTCTGGGCCAGCATGATGGAGGCGGCCAGTGAGTGACTGCCTGGGACCGTCCTGGGTGCCCTTTGCTGAGCCCGCCCCCCCTTCAGCTCCTCCTAGGAGCCCCTGAGAGCTCATCCTGCAGCCTCACCACTGGCCTGACCGTCTCGGGGTCTCACCCACTCCCGGGAGTCTGAGTCGTGAGCTTCAGGAGAGGGCTGGACCATGCAGGGCAGATCACAGCTCAGGCGCAACTGCCCAGCAGAGGACAGCAATGGGAGCAAGAGTCACGTGCAGACACAGTCCATGCCTTCAGAAAGCTCTCCAGCTGCTGGGGAGAGTGGCTCCTAAAAGGGAGGTAGCTACAGAGATGGGGACACCAGTGCCCACTGGCAGGGCAGGCCGGCAAGTACCCCAGGGCTCAGGCATCTTTGGGCCCTGAGACTGCCATCTCCCGGAGAACCTGGCCTGTGTCCCAAAGCCTCTGCTTGTGGAAAGAGCACAGGCGTCATGAGCAGGGCCTCAGGGCAACGGGAGGCATCAGCTTGTTTTGGCAAAGAGGGGGGCAGGGTTCTGCCCAGGTGACCCCAGGTTTGAACTCTGGCTCCATGAGAGGCTATGGGAGCTTGGACCCAGCAGTTCCTCGCCCTTCGGTGTTTGCTTATCAGTGACATGGTACAGCAGGAGTGTGCAGAATGGAAAGTAGGCACTTAGCACTGCGTCTGGCACCTGGGAATCACTCAGTAGATGGGGTCGCCTTTCCTGACCACCCCTGGATTTCCAGACAGTGCTGGACAATAGGAATGTCTGGCATTCACGGGGTGTGTGGTGGGCTAGAAGGCATTTTAACGTCCCATTACCTGTGGGAAGAGAAAGAGATAAAATGTTGTCTCCCCTGTCCGGTGGCTGCGTCCCTCCTGACCTCACCAGTGAGGCCACCGGGAATTGGTGCCCTAATTTTACAGATGGGGTGAGCGAGGGTGAGGCAGGGAAGGGCCTAGCCGGGGTCCCCCATAAAGCAGTGTCCTGACGCCATGTGTTGGGTTTGCAGGGAGGAGGGCCTGGGGCTCCATAGCCCAGAGCATGGTCCTTTGCAGTATTCTGGAAACCCCCAACCTGAGCCCTGTTTGAGGACCCCTAAAGCAGAGTCAGCAAATCCAGCCACCGCTAGTCAGTGACAGGTTGCCATGGCTGCCTGCACATGGGGTAGTTGTTCCACTGACCCTCTGCCCGTAAAACCAAAAATATTTACCATCCGGCCCTCTACAGAGAATGTTTGCTGAGCTCTGACCTGTTTTCCTGTCGTCCCCTTTCTTTTAAATCGGCACTATTGACCTAAGTAAACTCACCTTAAAGAAATACTGCCCCACTGTTGTGACGGAAATCCATCGTTACTCTGCAAAGATACAGGTAGCCATAAAAATCAGTGACAGCAGTGAGAAAATGAAAGATGAACTATTCATTAAGTCCCAGTAGGCGTCACCATCTCTGTAGGGCATCAACACATGTTAGGGTGCTGCTTCAGGCCAAAATGAGTCCTTCTCAGGGTTCCCAGAAAGACTGAAGAGAGGTTGAGGGGGGTCACTGCTTGCTCACCGGGAAAGTCTGTGCTCGAAAGGCCAGCTGTGGGACCCGCCTGTGTCTTCACCCGCGTCCACCCGGGCAAGTTCCCACGCTGGACTGAGGTCTGAGTTTGTTCCTCTCCTGAATCATTTCTGGCCCAAGGAATCTGTTATGTAAACTATTGGAAAATGCTTCCAATTTTCCAATAGTTTACATAACAGATGGGTATAAGATGGGAGCTTCCTGTTGACCCTTGCCTCAGTTTGCAAGTACCCCACATTGGTCGGCTTAACCAGCAGGAAATTTCTTGCCTCACAGTTTGTGAGGCCAGAAGCGTGGCATCAGGGGCTCCTGATACTGGCCCTGGGTTGCTGCGGTCTTGGGGGTCCCTGGCGGCATCCCTGTCCCCCTGCCCCGAGGTGCGTGTTCCCTCTCTCTTTTTCCTTGTCTGGCTTTTGACTTCTGGCTATGCCCAGATTTCCTCTCTTCATAAGTCTTTCAGACCAGGGTCCGCCCCAATGGCCTCATCCACACAGGATCTCTAATGGCCCTTTTCTCCAGCATGCCCACACCTTACCAGATCAAGGCATCTTCCAAGATCCTCTTCTCCAGCGGGTCCCCACCCACCGGGCCTGTGGTTAGGACTTGAGCACGTCTTTTGTCGGGGGCACAAGTCCATCCCCAAAACCCCCCAAGGCTTGGGGCGAGGCAGCAGAGTGCAGGCATCAGTCGACATGTCCCCCCACCGCGGCCCACCTCAGCCCTGTCTGGCCTGTGGGTCTACAGTGCTCTGTCTTCCCCTGCAGGCTGCCCCCCTGACTACGTGCCCCCAGAAATCTTCCACTTCCACACGCGGTCCGACGTGCAGCTCTATGGCATGATCTACAAGCCGCATGCTGTGCAGCCAGGAAAGAAGCACCCCACGGTCCTCTTTGTCTACGGAGGCCCCCAGGTGGGTGCCGGCCCTGCTTCTCAGCCCGCCCTCCCCACCCCCCCACCCCCACACACACTAGACTTGGACCCTGCCTGCCACCCAGCACCCCACCCCACTCCGCCACCCTCCATGTCCGAGCATCTGAGAGTCTCAGGGCCCCTTGGTTGCGTGCCTTGGCACACATCCCACCCTTTCCTGCCTACCCACTCCTTCGTCTCTCTGTAAAGACTCCCTGACTCCCATGGGTCCATCTGTGTTACATGTCCCAACCCCAGCAGTGACCAACACTCACTCCCTTCCAGCCAGCTCCCAGCCAGGGCCAGGACCTTGTTCACCAGCTAAAGGGGCAGATGGGGCCTTGGGCCGCATCCTCCTAGAAGGAGCAGGCCAGGCCAGCGGATTGGCAGATGGACTCCTTCTAAGGCAGTGGTTCTCAACTACTGGGGATTCTGCCCCCAGGGGATATGGGGCAGTGTCTGGAGACACTTCTGGCTGTGACCACTTGGAGGGAGGGGAGGTAGTGCTGCTGGCTTCAAGTGAGTGAGTGGGGGTTGGAATGTTGCCACACAGTCCACAATGCTCAGAGCATCCCCACATGCAGAGAATGATCCGGGCCCAATGTCAGGCCAAAGGGAAGACCCTGGGAGAAGTCTGGCTGCTCAGAGTAAACAACTGCCCACCACCCCTGGCCTCCCACCCCACCAGAGTTTGGTGCTCTTTTTTTTTTTCCTTTTTAAAGAGAACGGAATGGTACAAAAGAGGGAGAATGAGGAAGAGGGAGCCTGAGCTGGGCCTTTCTCCCAAGCAGAGGGCCCCAGTAGAGTTCACTCCCCCTGATCCCAGAACCCATCTGGGCCATCCATAGCCCTAACGATGAAATCCGGATGCTTTAATCAGGCCAGAGGTCGCCCTCTGCCCATCCTGCCTGGAGTCTGCTGGAGAGGAGATGGATTGCACTCAGTACCCCACCTCTCCCAGCATGTCTTCCCTCCTCAGGTGCAGCTTGTGAATAACTCCTTCAAAGGCATCAAGTACTTGCGGCTCAACACACTGGCATCTCTGGGCTATGCTGTGGTGGTGATTGACGGCAGGGGCTCATGTCAGCGGGGCCTTCGATTCGAAGGGGCCCTGAAAAATCAAATGGTAACTTCACTTCCGAGTTGCGTCTGTCCCCTTCCTGTGTTGTGAAAGGAGCCCTGGGTTAGGTGGGCTTGGGGTTCACAAGTGGCTCTGGGAATACCACCCTCGGAGGTACAGTCCTGGCTAGGATACCACAGGTGTATGTGGGTAGCCTTTTGGAAACCAGGAGAGACATCCCACGTTGCTGCTTAGCTCTGGGCTGTGCCCGTGGGGCAGCATATCTACATCCCCCCTGGCCCTGGAGCACAGGGAGAGGGAGAAGTTGTCACTGAGACTCATCCAGATTCTCCAGTGCCAGCAAGGTTGACAGGAAACCTTGAAGGGGATAAGAGCCCAAGGCTGGGGGGAGAGCAGAGATACATGGCCAATAAGTAGTAGTGAATGATGATGGTGGTGATAACCATTGTGGAGATAGAAGTGTGATAGTGACGATGAGGTGATGGAGACGATGACAGTGATGATGGTAGTAATGGAAGTGGTGACCGTGGTGATGGTGGTGGCGGAGGTTGCGATGGTGATGGTGGTGATGGAGGTGGTGATAGTGGCATGATAGTGGTGACAATGATGGCAGTGATGAAGATGATATCAGTGATGAGGGTGGTGATGGTGATGACAATGGTGGTGACTGATGATGGTTGGATGACAGTATTGGTGGCGTTGGTGATGGTGGTGATGATGGAGGTGATAATGGTGGTGGTACTGGTGATAATGGTGGTGTAGGAAGTAGTAATGTTGGTGATGATGCTGGAGGTGGTGATAATGGTCGTGATGGTGATGATGATGATAATGGAGGCAGTGATGAAGATGGAGGTGGTGATGATGGTTGTGATGGTGATGATGATAATGGAGGCGATGATGAAGATGGAGGTGATGATGGTCGTGATGGTGATGATGGTGGAGGTGGTGATAATGGTCTTGATGGTGATGGAGGTGATGATGGTGGAGGTGGTGAAATGGTTGTGATGGTGATGGAGGTGGTGATGGTGGAGGTGGTGAAATGGTCGTGATGGTGGTCGTGATAGAGGTGATAGAGGTGATGATGGAGGAGGAGGTGATGATGGTCATGATGGTGGTGGTGGTGGAGGTGGTGATGATGGTCGTGATGGAGGAGGTGATGATGGTTGTGATAGTGGTGGTGGTGGAGGTGGTGATGATGGTCGTGATGGTGGTGGTGATGGAGGTGATGTTGGTCATGATGGTGATAGAGGTGGTGATGATGGTCGTGATGGTGATGGAGGGGGTGATGGTGGAGGTGGTGAAATGGTCTGATGGTGGTGGTGATGGAGGTGATGATGGTCGTGATGGTGGTGGTGGTGGAGGTGGTGGTGATGGTCGTGATGGTGGTAGTGATGGAGGTGATGTTGGTCATGATGGTGATCAAGGTGATGATGGTAGAGATGGTGATGATGGTCATGATGGTGGTGGTGATGGAGGTGATGATGGGGATGATGGTGATGATGGTGAAGGAGGTGGTGATAATGGTTGTGATGGTGATGGAGGTGGTGATGATGGCTGTGATGGAGGTGATGATGGTGACGATAGCCGTGGTGGTGGTGATGACGATGGTGGTGATGATGGTGGTGGTGATGATAGTGGAGATGGTGCCAGCTGTTTATTGAGCCTCAGCAAGTGCCAGGCTCCACACCTCCCCAGAAAGCAGGAGAGCCAGACGGGGAGCTTCCAGAGAACTGCTTTTGATGGAAGAGGGAGAAGACTCCCTGCAAGAGCAGCAGGACCAGGGCCAGGGAAGGGAAGAAGGCCACTGACAGGTGCCGACCTTGTCTCCCAGGGCCAGGTGGAGATCGAGGACCAGGTGGAGGGTTTACAGTTTGTGGCCGAGAAGTACGGCTTCATCGACTTGAGCCGCGTTGCCATTCATGGCTGGTCCTACGGGGGCTTCCTCTCACTGATGGGGCTGATCCACAAGCCCCAGGTGTTCAAGGTGGGTCCTGCCCTGGGCCCCAGCCCCGCCCCTGCCCATCCGTCCGGCTCCCCATGCCACTCGGAGCCCGTCCCCCTGGGGGAGGCACCTCGGCAGGAGCCTTGCCACGTGGCTGTTTCTCCCCGCAGCAGCCCCGCGGGGACCAGCCCCCCTTCTCATTGCCCGCCACTACTGATCCCAGGACTGCGTCCAGCTGCACAAAACCCCGCCAGCAGCTCTCGGTGGGAGGCTGAGCCCGGGACCCCCGCCTCGGATGGGCAGAGGTGGGGCATGGTGTGAAGAGGCGTCGGGGGAGGGGCCCCCGGCTGGCCGGCACTGTCCAAGGGCCCCACGGGGCGGCGACTGCGAAGAGGAGGAGGAGGAGGCAGGGGGCCAGGAAGGGCCCGGCAGCGGCGGGCCGTAGGCGCTCGTGCAGCTCCCCTGTCCTCAGGCAGCACCACCCTCTGGGAGACAGGCTCTGAGGGACCCCCCACCACCCCTCCACGTGCATGATGGTCCCCAATCTTCAGGGGAGGCCCCGGGTCGGCCGGCCAAGCGCCAGCTCCCAGGACCTGATGCATCTCTCTCTCTCTCTTTCTCTCTCTCTGCCCTGTCTCTGCATCCTCAGGTGGCCATTGCGGGCGCCCCAGTCACAGTCTGGATGGCCTACGACACGGGGTACACTGAACGCTACATGGATGTCCCTGAGAACAACCAGCATGGCTACGAGGCAGGCTCGGTGGCCCTGCATGTGGAGAAGCTTCCCAACGAGTAAGGCTCCCCCAGACCCTCAGGCCTACCTCAGTTGCCCCTCCGCGACCCACCCCCCTCCACCCATACTGAGCTCCCCTGACCCGGGTGGACCCTGCCTCCTTGCCTCCCCCTCTGTGGGCCCCACAGCCCCCCTCCCACCAGCCTGCGGGCCCAGGAGGCCCCTCTTTGCCCCAACAAACAGGCAAATAACCAGTTGCCGCTTGTATCACAGGCAGGCCTCCCTCACTCCCTAAAGCACTTTTCACGAGTCAGCCCCGGAAGAGCACAAGGCAGGCCTCTTCCGTCTGGTGTCCTGAACCCGAGCAGGCTCAGTGTCCTGGGTCCTGACACGTTCCCAGCACCTGGGCTATCCAAGCTCAGATGTCCCATTTCCTGCCTTTTGTGTTCAGTGCTTTCTCTGGTTGAAAGGAAATGTTGCTGGTTTCTGGCGTCCCTCCACCTACTTTATTTTCACCCCTCTCTACCCAGGCTACGCACTGGAATCACTAAAAGTATTTAAAATATGGCCTGCTCCCCCTCCCAAGCATTCTGCTTTCTTTGGCCTGGACTGCCATCCAGGCTCCTCCGAGGTTCTCCCTAGGGGTTGAACACTTCCAGTCAAGACCTGCCGGGTCCAATTCAGGAATTACTGGCCATTTACATTCATTTAATTAAAATGAACCAAAAGAGGAAATGCAGCTCCTCGGCCGCTTTCTGGCCCGTTTCAAGTGCTCAAGAGCCACATGTGGCGGGTGATGACATTGTACAATTCAGATCTGAAACATTCCCTTCGTCACAGTGCCATTCTAGAAGGTTCCCTGTAGCTTGGGCACCGTTCCCTAGGCAGGCACCCAGGCACCCACGCCTACACACCCCTCCCTCCTTTCATGGCAGCAGAGTCCCCGGGGCCTGCCACCCGGGCCCCAGGCCTCTGCGCCAGGGCCCTGCCTTTGTCCACTGCCGAGCCATTTCTTCTGCCCTCACTGCCCTGCTGGGGCAGGGAGGACATGCCGAGCCCCTGAGAACTGGGGCGGCAGGCCGAGCCCTGCACCATGGATTCAGGGCAGGAGAAGGTGGCAGGCAGGCAGGCAGGCAGGCACCCACCCAAGCACCATATCCCGTCCCTGCCCAGGGACTCCTGGCCTCAGACCCCTGCCCCCACCCTGTCTTCCAGGCCCAACCGCCTGCTCATCCTCCATGGCTTCCTGGATGAAAACGTGCACTTTTTCCACACCAACTTCCTTGTCTCCCAGCTGATTCGAGCAGGAAAACCTTACCAACTCCAGGTGGGTGTGCCGGATGCCTCTGGAGCCCTAATGGGTCCTTTATTCAACACATAGGGTGAGCAGTCCTTCACCCCACACTACCCTCAGCGCCAGGATCTCTGTGGCGCGTGGTGCAGGCCCAGCCCCTGCTCCCCGTCCGGCGGGCGGAGCAGACATTCCCACCGTAATGGGACCAGCACAAGGCACGTCTTAGACCGAGAAGTTTGCCTTGATGGAAGGGCACAGGGTGCTGAGAGCCCCTAATAGGGGTCAGAGAAGAATTCCCAGAGGAGGCCATGTGAGACAGACACCTAAAGATGGAATTAGACTCAGGGGAGCCGGATGGATGATGCCAGGCAGAGGGAAGGCATGGGAGAGGGAAACTCAGGGCCCAGGCTAGGTTGGCTGGGGCAAGCAGCAATGAGGGGGCGGGGCCTAGGTGGTGAGGGGCGGTGCCTTAATTGGGGTGGGGGGTGCTCTGGCTACAGAACGGGTCTGTTTATTCATTGTTGCATCCAAATGCTCAGCTGTCCTCAGGGGAGCACCGAGTTGCCTTTAGCAGAAGGGGAAACCAAGGGTCACGGAGCAGGAGGGACAGGGCTAGGCTGGGATCCAGCCTTTGAGTAGTTGGGCAGGCCCAGTGGTGCTGCCTGGATGGGGCAGGTGGGAGGAGGAGTTCCCTTGAGGGGGTGAAGAACTTGAGTGGGACCCACTTGGCAGCTGTCACATACCTCCCCCCCACCCCCGGCCATGTCGCCTCCAGAGCTCGCTCCACTTGCCAGCCCCCTTCAGCTCCAACTCCTTCACTCCAAGCCACTCCCTGTGGCTGTGGGCGGGCCTCACTTCCCTGTCTGTAAAAGAATCAGCCATGGCAGGGGTGGGGTGGGGGTGTGTCTCAGGGTGATGGGCTGGGTGGTGGCCGCGGGCCTGGAGAGAGGGATGGTCCAGAAGCCCATCTCACTGGCAGGAACAGGCAAGGAAGAGACAGCCTGACCCTGCCACCTCTGACTCCAGCATGACACAGGCCTCTTTGGATGTGGCTGGAGCAGGTTTCACACCTGTCCCCCAGCCCCCCAGGAGATAGTGGAGAGCTGTTGGGGGACCTCAGGAGACCTCGTGCAATGTCAGAGGAGAGGCATGTGTCCTGTCACTGTCCACCTGGTGGGTGGCAGCCTGGCCGGGTCTCAGGGGACTGGGTGGGTCCGTGGACGTGGCCCTTGACACCAGCATGTCCCTGTTCCCCAAAGCAAGGAAAGTAGCCTAGAAAACTTCACAAGGCTGAAAGGAGGCCATTCTGGAGGCTGGGAGCCTGGCATGTGCTGCAGACGGCCGGCTCTGGATGAGGGCAGCAAATGTCCGTGAGGCATGAAGCCTCTTCTCCCGGTGCCGAGATGGGCCTGACACACCCTTTGGAAGGACAGCTGGCCTTAGCAGAGGTGGTGGGAAACAGGCAGTACCGTTGTTTTAGTCTCACGGATATGAGTGCTCAGCACGCTATAAATGGTATCTTACTGAACCCCATTTGCAACATGGGGGCTGCTGTCAGAGGTTGTCAGTGGCCCCGAGTCACGCAGCAAGTTGGTGGCAGAAGTGGGATTCAGACCAAGGTTGGTCCCCTCGGAGTGTGGACTCCTTCCTTCTCACCGCCCCCCAGGAGGAGGGTGTCGGGGCATACCTCCTGATGGGGTGGCAGGGATGTTCTAAGCCCGAAGGAGAGAAGGAACCCTAAGGTTTGGGCATGCGATGGGGCAGGGTCCCTCGGTGCCTCTAGTGCTGCCTTCTCTCTCCACCCAGATCTACCCCAACGAGAGACACAGCATCCGCTGTCCCGAGTCCGGCGAGCACTACGAGATCACACTGCTGCACTTTCTACAGGAGAACCTCTGAGCCCGGCCTCGGGGCCCAGCCGCAGCCCGCCCGCCCAGAGCCTTCACGTTCAGAGCACAAGTGGCGCCACCGCCACCGCCACCAGGGGAAGCTGGCGGGAGAGACCGGGTGGTCCCTGAGACCCTGGTGCCGCGTGTCCTCCCGCCCCCCACGCTGGAAACCCACCCCTCTTCCCTGCCAGGAGCCGCTCACCTCTGCCAACTGAATGCCTTTGATTATTTTTGTAATGCTCCTGGTTTTTCGCCTGCTGCCACTTCAGCACCAGGATGGAGAGGTGGCGGCCCATTTCCACCAGGCATCTCCCCAGCCCGTTCCCTCCTGTCCCCTGTCTACTGGTGACTTCTATGGGAAGAGGGGATCGGAGCCCCACTGGGCCTCAGAGAATTCAGGGCCGGGGCCACCAGGGCTGGAAGAGATTTGGGGGGAACTAGACAGGCCCCTCTCGCCCCCCCCAGTGCTGTCCTCCTGGCCCCCAGCCAGCTGCAGCATCCTCTGCCTTGGGGCTCCCGACACCGCCCGGACAGCCGCCAGCCCCAGCCAGAAGCATGCCATTGCCTCCCCCCACCTCTTCTTTGTGGTTTTTTCCTTTTTTTTTTTTTTTTTAATTTGGTGGGGGGCACATTTTTTCATAACTATTTAAAAGACAAAAAGCAAGGGATGCCGAAATCCAGAGTGGGGGCCTGCTGCCAAGCACTGGGGTTCAACCTAGCCCCTGGTGAGCCCCGCTGCCCCTGAAGCCTGCCTGGGGGGGGTCTGGGCCATGCTGGGGGCTCCTGGGAGGCTGCAAGGATGTCTCGAGGTGACATCCACAAGGATGTCACCCCTGCCGCTCTGTACCCTCGGGCTGGCACTGAAACCCACCAAGCTTCAGTTCTCTGCTGGTCAGTGGCTACCTGCCCCCTCCCCAGCCCAGCCCCTACAAAGTGGGGTTCTGAGGCTGAGAGTTGGAAGCACCCCCACCACCCCCCCACCTCAGGGTCCTGCTGCCCCTCTCCTCCCCTCCCCGCCAAGGGTTCTGCCAGGGCCGGGGCAATTAAAAAAAAAAAAGAAAAGAAAAAAAAAAAACAGAAACAAACCACCTCTGCATATTATGGAAAGAAAATATTTTTGTCAATTCTTATTCTTTTATAATTATGCGTGTAAGAAGTAGACTCATTAAACAATTCCAGATGGAAACGCTCACCCCTGCCTGAGCTCCTTGGGGCTGGTCCCGGGTCCGCTGAGTGGGAGGGGGCCTTGGGGGGGGTGGCCGAGGCCCCTGGCGCTGGCCGAGGCCCCTGGCGCTGGGTGGGGCCACCCTGGCCCTGCAGGGAGATGTCCCTTAGACTGACACCCCAGGGCCCTCAGCGCTACTGCAGGTGGGCCAAGGGGGGTGTCATTTAGGGGCCCAGGGCTTCCCCAGAGCAACACCACGAGCTTCCCTGGCAAGATGCCGGCTGTGGGCGGAGGGGGGCAGGACTAGGCACACCCCTCTTCCTGCTGATCTGCCCCAGCCAGCTGGGCAACAGGGGCAACTAACAACTGCACAGCCAATGCTTACCTGCAGTCCTGCGTCTCTACCAGCGGGGGTGGACGAAACTCCTGTGCCATTTGCTCTCTCGGTCCTTGGGAAAGCATGCTTTGTTTTGTTTTTCAGATTTTTTTGTTTCGTTTTGTTTTTTAAGATTTTGATTTCTTTAGTCTTTAATGCAGTGCATGATTGCGTTAATGTTTTTCATCATACAGCTGTGCATTTATCATCACAATCGACTTTTTTTATTGTGTAACATAACATTCAAAGCAAAGATAGAAAACAACAGTTTTCAAAGTACTCTTCAATATAGTTACAAGTTTGTCATGGGCTACCATACCATCCTCTCAGATTTTTCTTTCTAGCTGCTCCAGAATATAGGAGGCTAGAAGGAATAAATATTTTTTTTATCATCACAATCGCCTTTTTTTCTTTTTTTGTGCAAAATAACATACATACAAAAAAGCAATAAATTTCAAAGCACATCACAACAATTAGTTGTAGAACAGATTTCAGAGTTTGGTATTGGTTACAATTCTACAATTTTAGGTTTTTACTTCTAGCTGCTGTAAGATACTGGAGACTAAAAGAAATATCAACATAATGATTCAGCAGTCATACTCATTTGTTAAACCCTACCTTCTCTGTATAAATCCACCATCACCTTTGACCTTTCTCCCACTCTTTAGGGGTATTTGGGCTATGTTCATTCTAACCTTTTCATGTTGGAAGTGGCTGTTGATAATATAGGGTAGGGCGATGGAACTATTCTGGAGAGGCTGGCCCCTCTGCATTTCAGACTTGATCCAGAGACCCTTCTGGAAGTTGTAGGTTTCTGGAAAGTTACCCTAGTGCCTGGAACCTTCATATATAAATAATACCCTAGGTGTTCTTTAGAATTGGCAGGAATGGTTTTGGTTGGGGTTTGGCAGCTATGATAGATACCAATGTCTAAATGAAGCTTGCCTAAGAGTGCCCTCCAAAGTAGCCTCTGGACTCTATTTGAACTCTCTCAGATGCTGATACTTTATTTGTTACTCTTCTTTTCCCCCTTTTGGTCAGGATGGCATTGTTGATTTGATCCCATAGTGTCAGGGATGGGCTCATCCCTGGGAGTCATCTCCCATGCCACCAGGGAGACTTTCACCCCTTAATGTCATGTCCCACGTAGGGGGGAGGGCAATGTTTCACTTGCAGAGTTGGGCTTATAGAGAGAGAGGCCACATCTGAGCAACAAAAGAGGTCCTCCAGAAGTAACTCTTAGGCATAACTATAAGTAGACTAAGCTTCTTCACTACATAATACATTTCACAAGAGCAAGCCTCAGGATTAAGGGCTTGGCCTATTGATTTGGATGTTCTAAATGTTTGACACAGGAGTCAAATATTTGATACTTCAGGGGTTTCCCTGGTGGTAAAGTTTAATAGTTCCATATTTTTTCTCCCATCCCTCAAGGGACTTTGCCAATACTTCTTTATTATCTGCTTAGTATACTCTGGGATGTCTCCAGGCATTACATTAAGCTGTACAAGCTTAACAGCTCTCACTCTTATTCTGGGTTCTCTGTGTTTGGATTGTTTAAATTATCTGTCTAGACACGTTGAGTTAGATTATGTGCTACAGAAAATTTAGGTTCTGGACAAAATAAACCTTTCTTCCTTTGGTCTCAAAGAGTAGATAAGCTTCTAAAATATAATGTCTTCCTTACCCCTGTATTCTGAATTACCTTAATCCCGACCTGCTCGGCTTCATTCTTATCTCTAAATACAAGATTATACATATATAAAACTGCCTCTCAAAACCCAGAAATAACAATTACCGCTCTGGACTAAATGTGACTGCTATAAGAGTTTATAATCTAGGCCCCTGTTTTCTTCTTCTTCTTATTATTATTATTATTATTTTTTCGTGGGCAGGCACCAGGAATCAAACCCGGGTCCTCTGGCATGGCAGGCGAGCATTCTTGCCTGCTGAGCCACTGTGGCCCACCCTTCTTATTTTTTTTAACTAAAAAAAAGAGTATATAAAAAAGATACAGGGCCATGGTGGCTCAGCAGGCAAGAATGCTCGCCTGCCATGCCAGAGGACCCAGGTTTGATTCCTGGTGCCTGCCCACGTAAAAAAAAAAAAAAAGATACAAAAGCATCATATTTTCCTGAAATAAGGAAAACGTTTAGTAACATAGATCAATACTATAGCAATGCAGATATTTGTAAGAACTTTCTACTTGCTATTCTGAGAACATTCACAGCTTTGACAGCTGATCAAATGGTATTTAAGTTGGTTCTTAATACTTAGAATTTAAGAACTTTGCTATCTGAATATGCAGATTTTTCCCCTGTTGCCTTAGTTGTAAATCGGCTTATGAAACTTACTGTGCAAACACAGGGTTTATGATGTTTATATGGATATTTTATTTAAATATGCTTAGGGTTAAGCCAACTAAGATATCCATTTTTGGTGGTTTTAAGTGTATTGTTTGTTTGCTTAAAGTAAAAAAAAGTTTAAAAAATTCTAACACTAAAAAAAGAAAAAGATACCAAAGGATAGTTCAAAAAGAACAAAAGGATGTACAAAAGGATAGACAGTAGAGGGGAAAACGCTCTCCCTCAGCAGAGGTAACCTACCTCCACTCCAGGCTTTTGCTCATCCTTTCAGGAACAGATATATACACACACAGGTGGATGGATACCTATATATAGTCATCTGTACCTTGATTTTCCAAGAAGTGCATTTGGTAATTGTACCCCATTACTGCTCTAGTCTTAATTTATTTTTAATACCTGCATTCTATTCCCCTGTGTAAATTTACCTTAGCTTCATTCACCAGTCCCCTGTCAATGGACACGTAGGTGACTTTGGACTTTTTGTTGGTATAAATTAGGGGTCAGCAAACATTTTCTTTAAAGGTCCAGACAGTAAATATTTTAGGTTTTGTGAGCTGGGTGGTCTGTGGCACCTACTCAGCTCTGTCCTCACAGCACAAGAGCAGCCACAGATAATATGCAAATGAAGGAGTGCAGCTGTGTGCCAATAAAGCTTTATTTATAAGGCCAGGCAGCTGGCCAGATTTTGGCCAACATTTGTTATAAATGATGCTGCAATAAATAGCCTTGTGCTTTAGGTATGTTTAGTTTATAGATTCATAGATTTTGATTCTTCTATTCACTCTCAGTTTTGATTACTGCCAAAATGGCCTCCAGAAAGTAGGGCCCATTGCAGAAAACCCACCTAGAGGGGAGAAGTGTGCCTGTCTCTCCATTGCTTCACCATATAGTGCGTGCTACCAGACATTTTTTATCTTTGCCAACCTTATGGGTGAAATGTGGCATCTCCCCATAATTTGAACCCACATTTCTCTTACGTGTGAGGTTAAGTATCTGTGTTAGCATTCTCTAGAGAAACAGAACCAGCAGGAGAGATCTGTACATATAAGATGTATAAAGGTGTCTCATGCAACCATGGGAATGGAAGAGTCCAAAATCCACAGGACAGGCTGTGAAGCTGGAGGCTCTGATGAGGGTCTGAACAAACTTCACAGGAGAGGCTCTCTGGCTGAAGAAGCAATGAAAGAGTCTTCTTCCTTAAAAGCCTCCAGCTTGATTGAATTATTAGTTGTGGGAGACATGCCTTAGTTGATTGCAGATGTAATCAGCCACAGATGCAATCAACTGACTGATGATTTGATCAACGGGCCTTGAAATGTCCTTACAGCAATTGTCAGGCCAGTGCTTGCCTGACAAGACAACTGGACATAAGCATTTGGCCAAGTTGACACCAGAACCTAACCATCACAGTATATTTCCAAGTTTTAGAAGACACCTAGTTTCTTTTAATCACTTGTCCATATTCTTTGCTCACCTTACTTTTGACCTATTGGTCATATTGATTTGTAGATGCTCTTTATATATGAAGGAAATTAGTCCCTGGTCATACACTGCATATCAATATATGTTGCAGATCTCAATATGTCGTACTAGTAAGGAAGCCCAGCCAGGGTCCCAAGGCCATGTCCAAGGCAGATTTTCAAAGTGGCTGAATCAGAACAAGAATGGATGCCTCACTAATTATACAAAAGTGATTCTTATATTGGCTGAATAAAATACTTAAGCCCTGCATCTAACAAACCCAAATTGGTCTTCAAAATGAATGTTTTAAGTCAGCCTGTTGGGAATTAGAAGAATGTCTTGGAGTGAAGGCCGATCAGAATTGGCAAGCCACGGAATTTGGCTCTGGGTAATAGGGTCAGATATTTCAGGATACCCATGGGAAAGAGAGTTCTGGGGCTTCCCCAGGAAGCTTGGCAGCTGAACCAGGCAGCAAATTCTTCTCTCCCTGCCTCACTCAGCTGACATTCAATTTGCCACAAGATAGCATCCATCGCTCTCTTTTGTCCGCCGGCCCGCCGCGCGCCCAGCAGTGGACCCGCCCGCCCTCCTCTCCCCTCTTTTGTCCGCCGGCCCCTCCGCCACCAGCATCGACAGCCTTGCCACCCTCACCTTTCCTCCTCCAGAACAGCTACTGGGGGAGTGGAGATAATACAGAGCAGCTCCCGGAGCCACGAGGGAAATCAAAGGGACGGCATACCCCATCCTGGAACAGCTGACTATCTGGGAGAACCAGCTCCGGTGAGATCACCAAGGGGCACGGGCTTTCCTGGGTGGAACGGCAAGTGACCGGAGTCCCTCCCTTCCACCTTCCCAGGCCAGCTGGTAGAATTGGACAGGCGGTCCCCTTAGGCCGCGGCGGCTGGTGCCCCCACCACGCGAGGCCCCCCGGACCAACTGAGAGAGTTGGGTCGGAAATCCCCAGACTGCGGAGAACAGTGACCAGGGGATCCCTTCCAAACACGTGACTCCCCCGTCCGGCTGGGAACAGTGCACTCTCCCAGGCTGCGACAGCTGGCGCCCTCCCGCCACGCTTGGCGCCCCAGGCCGACTAGCTAATTCGGCCGGACGCTCTCCCGTGATGCGGCGGCCGGCGACCCTCCCCGCATTCGGAACCCCAGGCCGGCTGGCACTCTTCCAAGACGCTTCGGCTGCTGAACCTCCCCTACGGCGAGAATTTTCCAGAGTTAAAGGACCCACAGCAACTTTCACTGGTGGATCCCGTAGACAAACGTGTGCCACGAGCGCCACCTACTGGGCAGGATAAGAAAAACAGAACCCAGAGATTGCACAGAAAAATCTTTCAACCTGTGGGGTCGAACACCCAGGGGAATCTGACTAAATGCCCAGACTCCAGCAGAAGATAACGGATCACGCTTAGAAAATTGAACATATGGCCCAGTCAAACGAACAAACCAATAGTTCAAATGAGATACAGGAGCTGAAACAACTAATGCTGAATATACAAACAGAAATGGAAAACCTCTTCAAAAACGAAATTGATAAATTGAGGGAGGACATGAAGAAGACATGGGCTGAACATAAAGAAGAAATAGAAAAACTGAAAAAACAAATCACAGAACTTATGGAAGTGAAAGATAAAGTAGAAAAGATGGAAAAAACAATGGATACCTACAATGACAGATTTAAAGAGACAGAAGATAGAATTAGTGATTTGGAGGATGAAACATCTGAATTCCAAAAAGAAACAGAAACTATCCGGAAAAGAATGGAAAAATTTGAACAAGGTATCAGGGAACTCAAAGACAATGTGAACCGTACAAATATACGTGTAGTGGGTGTCCCAGAAGGAGAAGAGAAGGGAAAAGGAGGAGAAAAACTAATGGAAGAAATTATCACTGAAAATTTCCCAACTCTTATGAAAGACCTAAAATTACAGATCCAAGAAGTGCAGCGCACCCCAAAGAGATTAGACACAAATAGGTGTTCCCCAAGACACTTACTAGTTAGAATGTCAGAGGTCAAAGAGAAAGAGAGGATCTTGAAAGCAGCGAGAGAGAAGCAATCCATCACATACAAGGGAAACCCAATAAGACTATGTGTAAATTTCTCAGCAGAAACCATGGAAGCTAGAAGACAGTGGGATGATATATTTAAGTTACTAAAAGAGAAAAACTGCCAGCCAAGACTCCTATATCCAGCAAAATTGTCCTTCAAAAATGAGGGAGAAATTAAAACATTCTCAGACAAAAAGTCACTGAGAGAATTTGTGACCAAGAGACCAGCTCTGCAAGAAATACTAAAGGAAGCACTAGAGTCAGATACAAAAAGACAGAAGAGAGAGGCATGGAGAAAAGTGTAGAAAGAAGGAAAGTCAGATATGATATATATAATACAAAAGGCAAAATGGTAGAGGAAAATATTATCCAAACAGTAATAACTCTAAATGTTAATGGACTGAATTCCCCAATCAAAAGACATAGACTGGCAGAATGGATTAAAAAACAGGATCCTTCTATATGCTGTCTACAGGAAACACATCTTAGACCCAAAGATAAATATAGGTTGAAAGTGAGAGGTTGGGAAAAGATATTTCATGCAAATAACAACCAGAAAAGAGCAGGAGTAGCTATACTAATATCCAACAAATTAGACTTCAAATGTAAAACAGTTAAAAGAGACAAAGAAGGACACTATCTACTAATAAAAGGAACAATTAAACAAGAAGACATAACAATCATAAATATTTACACACCGAACCAGAATGCCCCAAAATACATGAGGAATACACTGCAAACACTGAAAAGGGAAATAGACACATATACCACAATAGTTGGAGACTTCAATTCACCACTCTCATCAATGGAAAGAACATCTAGACAGAGGATCAATAAAGAAATAGAGAATATGAATATTACTATAAATGAGCTAGACTTAACAGACATTTATAGGACATTACATCCCACGACAGCAGGATACACCTTTTTCTCAAGTGCTCATGGATCATTCTCAAAGATAGACCATATGCTGGGTCACAAAGCAAGTCTTAACAAATTTAAAAAGATTGAAATCATACACAACACTTTCTCAGATCATAAAGGAATGAAGTTGGAAATCAATAATAGGCGGAGTGCCAGAAAATTCACAAATACATGGAGGCTCAACAACACACTCTTAAACAACGACTGGGTCAAAGAAAAAATTGCAAGAGAAATTAGTAAATACCTCGAGGCAAATGAAAATGAAAGCACAATATATCAAAACTTATGGGACGCAGCAAAGGCAGTGCTAAGAGGGAAATTTATTGCCCTAAATGCCTATATCGGAAAAGAAGAAAAGGCAAAAATGCAGGAATTAACTGTCCACTTGGAAGAACTGGAGAAAGAACAGCAAACTAATCCCAAAGCAAACAAAAGGAAAGAAATAACAAAGATTAGAGCAGAAATAAATGAAATTGAAAACATGAAAACAATAGAGAAAATCAATAAGACCAGAAGTTGGTTCTATGAGAAAATCAATAAGATTGATGGGCCCTTAGCAAGATTGACAAAAAGAAGAAGAGAGAGGATGCAAATAAATAAGATCAGAAATGGAAGAGAAGACATAACTACTGACCTCACAGAAATAAAGGAGGTAATAACAGGACACTATGAACAACTTTACGCTAATAAATACAACAATTTAGATGAAATGGACGGGTTCCTGGAAAGACATGAACAACCAACTTTGACTCAAGAAGAATAGATGACTTCAACAAACCAATCACAAGTAAAGAAATTGAATTAGTCATTCAAAAGCTTCCTAAAAAGAAAAGTCCAGGACCAGACGGCTTCACATCTGAATTCTATCAAACATTCCAGAAAGAATTAGTACCAACTCTCCTCAAACTCTTCAAAAAAATCAAAGTGGAGGGAAAACTACCTAATTCATTTTACGAAGCCAACAACACCCTCTTACCAAAACCAGGCAAAGATATTACAAAAAAAGAAAACTATACTCTCTAATGAATATAGATGCAAAAATCCTCAATAAAATTCTAGCAAATCGTATCCAACAACACATTAAAAGAATTATACATCATGACCAAGTAGGATTCATCCCAGGTATGCAAGGATGGTTCAACATAAGAAAATCAATTAATGTAATACACCATATCAACAAATCAAAGCAGAAAAATCACATGATCATCTCAATTGATGCAGAGAAGGCATTTGACAAGATTCAACATCCTTTCCTGCTGAAAACACTTCAAAAGAGAGGAATACAAGGGAACTTTCTTAAAATGATAGAGGGAATATATGAAAAACCCACAGCTAATATCATCCTCAATGGGGAAAAATTGAAAACTTTCCCCCTAAGATCAGGAACAAGACAAGGATGTCCACTATCACCACTATTATTCAACATTGTGTTGGAAGTTCTAGCCAGAGCAATTAGGCAAGAAAAAGAAATACAAGGCATCAAAATTGGAAAGGAAGAAGTAAAACTATCACTGTTTGCAGACGATATGATACTATACGTAGAAAACCCAGAAAAATCCACAACAAAATTACTAGAGCTAATAAATGAGTACAGCAAAGTAGCAGGCTACAAGATCAACATTCAAAAATCTGTAGCTTTTCTATACACTAGTAATGAACAAACTGAGGCGGAAATCAAGAAACGAATCCCATTTACAATCGCAACTAAAAGAATAAAATACCTAGGAATAAATTTAACCAAAGAGACAAAAAACCTATATAAAGAAAACTACAAAAAACTGCTAAAAGAAATCACAGAAGACCTAAATAGATGGAAGGGCATACCGTGTTCATGGATTGGAAGACTAAATATAATTAAGATGTCAATCCTACCTAAACTCATCTACAGATTCAATGCAATACCAATCAAAATCCCAACAACTTATTTTTCAGAATTAGAAAAACCAATAAGCAAATTTATCTGGAAGGGCAGGTTGCCCCGAATTGCTAAAAACATCTTGAGGGAAAAAAACGAAGCTGGAGGTCTAGCGATGCTGGACTTTAAGGCATATTATGAAGCCACAGTGGTCAAAACAGCATGGTATTGGCATAAAGATAGATATATCGACCAATGGAATCAAATAGAGTGCTCAGATATAGACCCTCTCATCTATGGACATTTGATCTTTGATAAGGCAGTCAAGCCAACTCACCTGGGACAGAACAGTCTCTTCAATAAATGGTGCCTAGAGAACTGGATATCCATAAGTAAAAGAATGAAAGAAGACCCGTATCTCACACCTTATACAAAAATTAACTCAAAATGGATCAAAGATCTAAACATTAGGTCTAAGACCATAAAACAGTTAGAGGAAAATGTAGGGAGATATCTTACGAATCTTACAACTGGTGGCGGTTTTATGGACCTTAAACCTAAAGCAAGAGCACTGAAGAAAGAAATAAATAAATGGGAGCTCCTCAAAATTAAACACTTTTGTGCATCAAAGAACTTCATCAAGAAAGTAGAAAGACAGCCTACACAATGGGAGTCAATATTTGGAAACGACATATCAGATAAAGGTCTAGTATCCAGAATTTATAAGGAGATTGTTCAACTCAACAACAAAAAGACAGCCAACCCAATTACAAAATGGGAAAAAGACTTAAACAGACACCTACCAGAAGAAGAAATACGGATGGCCAAGAGGCACATGAAGAGATGCTCAATGTCCCTGGCCATTAGAGAAATGCAAATCAAAACCACAATGAGATATCATCTCACACCCACCAGAATGGCTATTATCAACAAAACAGAAAATGACAAGTGCTGGAGAGGATGCAGAGAAAGAGGCACACTTATCCACTGTTGGTGGGAATGTCAAAGGGTGCAACCACTGTGGAAGGCAGTTTGGCGGTTCCTCAAAAAGCTGAATATAGAATTGCCATACGACCCAGCAATACCATTGCTAGGTATCTACTCAAAGGACTTAAGGGCAAAGACACAAACGGACATTTGCACACCAATGTTTATAGCAGCGTTATTTACAATTGCAAAGAGATGGAAACAGCCAAAATGTCCATCAACAGAAGAATGGCTAAACAAACTGTGGTATATACATACGATGGAATATTATGCAGCTTTAAGACAAGATAAACTTATGAAGCATGTAATAACATGGATGGACCTAGAGAATATTATGCTGAGTGAATCCAGCCAAAAACTAAAGGACAAATACTGTATGGTCCCACTGATGTGAACGGACATTCGAGAATAAACTTGAAATATGTCATTGGTAACAGAGTTCAGCAGGAGTTAGAAACAGGGTAAGACAATGGGTAATTGAAGCTGAAGGGATACAGACTGTGCAACAGGACTAGATACAAAAACTCAAAAATGGACAGCACAATAATACCTAATTGTAAAGTAATCATGTTAAAACACTGAATGAAGCTGCATCTGAGCTATAGGGTTTTTTTTGTTTTTGTTTGCTTGTTTGTTTGTTTGTTTGTTGTTGTTGTTTTTTACTATTATTACTACTTTTATTTCTTTTCTTTATATTAACATTTTATACCTTTTTATGTTGTGTTGCTAGTTCCTCTAAACCGATGCAAATGTACTAAGAAACGATGATCATGCATCTATGTGATGATGTTAAGAATTACTGAGTGCATATGTAGAACGGTATGATTTCTAAATGTTGTGGTAATTTCTTTTTTTTTTTCTTTCCGTTAATAAAAAAAAAAAAGAATGCTATGCACATTGTAAAAAAAAAAAAAAAGATAGCATCCATTGGCGGAAAGTTCCAGCCTCATTCCTGCCCCCCTGACAACCAGGCAGGGCTGGGGAGGGGGGTTTTAGTGGAACGGGCCAATGGGAATCACCCTCCTACCAAGGCTGCAAGTGGGAATTCCTCTAAGAGAAACTGGGGTGCCAACAGGTAGGGAAATGGATGGACAATAGACAACTGCAAAAAGACCAATCAATGTCCAGTGGAAGAGGTTCTCCTTTAGAGTTGGCCGATTGAAGCATTTCATCCGAGGCTGCCACATGTGCCTTTTGTCTTCTCTGCCACTGTTTTCTTCCACCAGTTGGAGGAACCTGTTCATTTTCTTAATAATTTGTCTATTGGGAGTTTTCCTCTCTTCCTTAATGTGAAAGCACGCATACAATAGAGACACGAGCCCACTGACAAATCGGCTGCAGGTGTGATCCTGGTTTGTCGTGTGCCTGTCAAACATGTTTAGGTTATTTTATGGACACAAAGAAGATTACAAAAATAGACAAAAAGGCTCATGTAGCCTTCTCTCGGGTTCCCCAGCGTTAGCATCTTACAAAACTACAGTCCATTGTCGAAACCTGGAAATTGACATAGGTACGCCACAAGTGAGTAGATTCCAGATCTTCTTCGGATAAAACCACTTTTAACATGCATGCGTTCGTCTGTGTGTGTGTATAATTCTATCCCATTTTATCCCCTGTAATAAGTTCCTATAACCACAATGAAGATATATAGGTGTTCCATCATTGCACACATACCCCCAAACTCCTTCACGCCACCCTTTGGCTTCCACATCCAACCCGCACCCCATCTACGGTATCTTGTCTAAAGGGTAGGAGCCTGTGACAGTCTGTGTTATCAAATCATTTCCTTTAGGGTTGTCAGATTGCATGTCATGATTAGAAAGCAGCATCTTTTTTTTTTAATTACAAAAAAACACCAAACAAACACAAACATTCTTAACTTCTGATCATTCTGTTCTACATATATAGTCAGTAATTCACAATAGCATCACATAGTTTCATATTCATCATCATGATCATTTCTTGGAACATGTGCATCTATTCAAAAAAAGAAATAAAATGAAAACAGAAAAAAAATTATACATACCATATCCCTTATCCCTCCCTTTCATTGATCACTAGCATTTCCAACTAAATTTATTTTAGCATTTGTTCCCCCTATTATTTATTTTTATTCCTTATGTTCTACTTGTCTGTTGATAAGGTAGATAAAAGGAGCATCAGACACAAGGTTTTCACAATCACACAGTCACATGGTGAAAGCTCTATCATTAAACAATCATCTTCAAGAAACATGGCTACTGGAACACAGCTCTACATTTTCAGGCAGTTCCCTTCAGCCTCTCCACTACATCTTGAACAACAAGGTGATATCTACTTAACGCATAAGAAGAACCTCCAGGATAACCTCTCGACTCTGTTTGGAATCTCTCAGCCATTGACACTTGGTCTCATTTCACTCTTCCCCCTTTTGGTCGAGAACATTTTCTCAATCCCTTGATGCTGAGTCTCAGCTCATTCTAGGGTTTTTCTCAATCTCTTGGTGCTGAGTCTCAGCTCATTCTAGGATCTCTGTCCCATGTTGCCAGGAAGGTCCACACCCCTGGGAGTCATGTCCCACGTAGACAGGGGGAGGGCGGTGAGTTAGAAAGAAGCATCTTTTGAATGATGGTCTATTTTCTTTTAATTCCTTTGGTGTGATTTTTTTTTTTTTTTTTAGGCAAAAGGGAAAAACAAAAGACAAAGTCTCTCTGAAAAAAAAAGAAGCCAAATAAAACTCAAACCACTCATACTTGGAATACCTTGTTAAGTCACAGAAGCCTGGCCCACACTCATGGAGTTCTTCCTGCTGACAGGTTGAAGGTCAAACATGTTGGAAGAGAGAAGGAGAGACACATCGATGGGGCCAGGTTGAATAGCCTGGCAAAAGCAGCCAAGGAAGAGAGTGGCAAGCCTCTAATTTCTGGAGCCAACTTTTGTCTGTTGGGTCCAGAGTAAGCAGGCATAAGAAGGAAGAAATTTCTTAATACTGGCAGGTATCCCAATTTAGGATGGGCTTCAGTTGCCAAGAAGAGTCAATGTGGGCTGTAACCGTCCAGGTGGGTGGGAGGCCCAGTGGGGCATGCAGGGTGATTTGAGTTCTCAGGGTGCCATACAGCTCAGTTTAGGAGTTTGTTTCCTAAGACATTCTCTCGCTTCCTAGTCAGACTTTAGGAAAACCAGCTTAAGCCTTGACATGAGGCCAATCTGTGCTGTCTTGAAACTTGGAGCAATTTGTGATTTTAAAAAAATCTATAGGTAAAGACTTGCTTTTTTTTTTTTTAATTTTGGATATATATATATGACATATACTGTTTCCATCTCAACTGCTCCTAAACATGTCATTCAGTGGGATTTTATCACATTCACCACGTTCATTACACTTTACCACCATCCATTACCGGAACTTTCCTATCATCCCAAACAGAAACCTAACACCCATTATGCATTAACTCCCCATTTCCCTCTCTCCCCAGCCCTGGTAACCTGTATTCTACTTTCAGTCTCTTCACATTTGCATATTCTAGCTATTTCATATAAGTGGAATGAAACAATAGCTGTCACTTTGTGTCTGATTTATTTCACTCAACATGATATCTTTAGGGTTCATCTATGTTGTAGCATGTCTCAGCAGTTCATTCCTGCTTAAGGATGAAAATATGCCATTACACAAAATATATATTCCATTATATATAATATGCATTATATATACATATATAATATACATCATATATACATATATATACACACACACCACATTCCATTTACCCATTCATCTGCTAATGGACATATGGGTTGTGTGTTTGTTAGATTCAGTTGTCAACTTGGCCAGGTGAGCATACCTAGTCTTGTTGCTGCAGACATAAGCCAATGGTACGTGAACCTCATCTGTTGCTAATTACATCTGCAGTCGGCTAGGAGGCGTGTCTGCTGCAATGAGTGACATTTGACTTAATTGGCTGGTGCTTAAATGAGAGATCAACGTAGCATAGCTAAGCAGCTCGGCATTCCTCATCTCAGCACTTGCAGCTCAGCCCAGGCCTTTGGAGATGGAGAAAGAAGTCACCCCGGGGAAAGTTGTTGGAACCCAGGGGCCTAGAGAGAAGACCAGCAGAGACCATCCTGTGCCTTCCACATAAGAAAGAACCTCAGTGGAAAGTTAGCTGCCTTTCCTCTGAAGAACCAACAAAATAAATCCCCTTTTATTAAAAGCCAATCTGTCTCCGGTGTGTTGCATTCTGGCAGCTAGCAAACCAGAACAGGTTGTTTCCACCTTTTGGCTATTGTGGATGCTGCTGTGATGAAAGCTGGGATTTCTTAATTGAGATCATCATTGTCTGATGTGGAATGAACTGTGTTCCCCACTTCGGGCATGTTCTTGGTCTTGGTTTGCATTCTGATGGATGTGGACCTACTGAAAGCAAGATCTCTTCAAGATGTTACTGAGTGGGCCCCACTGAATCAGGTTGGACTTTGTTCTAGTTTGCTAGCTGCCAGAATGCACTATACCAGAAACGGGATGGCTTTTAGAAAGGGGAACTTAATAAGTTGCTAGCTTACAGTTCTAAGGCTGAGAAAATGTCCCAATTAAAGCAAGTCTATAAAAATGTCCAAATTAAGGCATCCAGGGAAAGATATCTCCGTTCAAGAAGGCCGATGAGGTTCAGGGTTTCTCTCTCTACTGGAAAGGCACATGGCGAACATGGTGACATCTGCTGTCTTCCTCTCCAGGCCTCTTGCTTCATGAAGCTCCTCCAGGGGCATTCTCCTTCATCTCTGGAGGTCGCTGGCTGGTGGACTCTGTAGTTCTTGCGTCTCTTCTGCTCTCGTCATTCTCAAACTTTCTCCAAAACGCTTCCTCTTTTAAATGATTCCAGAAATGCAATCAAGACTCACATCTCCCCCTATTCAAAAGTTCATCCCCACATCTGAGTGAGTCACATCTCTGTGGAGATAACCAAATCAAGTTTCCAACCTACAGTATTGAATAGGGATTAAGCTAAACGGTTGCTCCCACAAGGTTGATTGGGATTAAAACATGGCTTTTCTAGGGTACATGATCTTTTAAAGCAGCACCGATTTTAATCCAGATTATTGGAGAACTTTATAAATAGAGTGAAAGTCAGATGGAGAAAGAAGTTGTGGGGAGTAGCCAAGAGCTGCAAGTCAATGGGACTGGAAGAGAAAGAAGATGTAACCATGTGTATCACCACATGATGGAAAAGCCAAGGACCAAGGATTGCCACAGTCCTTGGGGAGAAAGCATCACCATGCTGATACCTCGATCTTGGACTTCTCCTAGCCACAAAACCATGAGCCAATAAATCCCTGCTGTTTAAACCATCCCATTGTATGGGATCTGTTTTCGCAGCTAGGAAACTACAACAATCTGAGGTCTAGAGGCAGTCATAGCTAGGATTTAGGGATCTTTTCTTGGGCCAATGCTGCATTCTCTCATTCTCTCATTTAATCCTTCCTTGAAGTAGGAATTCATTTCTTCTTACCTTTTTTCTTTTTAATAATTTTAGACTCACAGAAAAATGGTAGAAATAGCCAAGTCCCCAACACCTTTCACCCAGCTTCCCCTAATATTCACACCTTCTGGAACCATAGTCCAAATCCAGCTAGTGAACTGAGAAAATTAACATCAACACAATCCTATTAACTGATCTACAGACCTTATAAAGGCTTCACCAGCTCTCCCATTAATATCCTTTTCTGGATCTGGCATCCAGTCGGAGAGACCACGTCCATTTAGTTTTCTTATCTTTTCAATCTATGATGGTTTCTCAGTCCTTGTCTTCATGACTTTTGAAGAGTCCTGCTCTTTTATTTTGTGGAATGTCCTGCCATTTGGGTTTGTCTGATAGTTGTTCACAATTAGACTGAAGTTATGCATTTTTTGCAAGAATCCCATGAAGCTGTCACTTCCTTAGTACTGACATGACTTTAATCACTGGAATAACGTGGTGTCTTCTGGGTCCACTGTTCTGAGAAGTTAGGAATTAACAATTATGACTACTGAATCCTTATATATATATTTCTTTTTACTTCCTAGTATCAATAGCCAGAAGGAAATATCTGAAATTGCTGAACTGTAAGCCAACTGGCTTGATCTCTGATAATGATCGTATGACTACGGTGTCGGTTTGAAAGGATGTACGTACCCTAGAAAAACCATGTGGTAATCCTAATCCCATTTTGTGAAGCCAGCTGTTTCTTTCAATTCCTATTCAGTACTGTATGTTTGAAACTGTAATTAGATCATCTCTATGGAGATAGGACTCAATCAAGAGTGGTTGTTAAACTGGATTAGGTGGAGGCGTGTCTCCACTTCTTCAGGTGGGTCTTGATTAGTTTACTGGAATCATATAAAAGAGAATAACAAGAGAGAAAACTGGAGATTTCAGAACAGAACAGAACTACACAGCCACAAGAAGCAGAGAGATGAAGAAGGAGATGAAGAAGGAAAATGCCTCCCAAGGAGTTTCATGAAACAGGAAGCCAGGAGAGAAAGCTAGCAGATAATGCTGTGTTCGCCACGTGCCCTTTCAGCCGCGAGAGAAACCCTGTGTTCCCCATTTGCCTTCTCACTTGACAGAGAAACTCTGAACTTCATCAGCCTTCTTGAACCAAGGTATCTTTGCTTGGATGCTTTAGATTGGACATTTCTATAGACTTGTCTTAACTGGGACATTTTCTCAGCCCTAGAACTATAAACTAGCAAGTTATTAAATTCCCCCTTTTAAAAAGCCATCCTGTTTCTGGTAAATTGCATTCTGGCAGCTAGCAAACTGGAACTATATAGCCTTTATCTTGTGATTGTAAAAACCTTGTGACTGGCCCCACTTGTACCCCCTAATCCTGTCTTTCAAGTTTAGAGTTTTATGCCCAGATGAGTCAGCCCCTAACGCTTATCAATGAAGGAACGTGAGTCAGCTCAGAACTAACCCACCCAATTCCGAAATTATCTTAGTAGATGAAGCTGAAACTAACCAAAGCTGGCCCTCCTGACATGTGCAGCAGCTTATAACACTAAAAATCATGCCCATCATCATATTAAGGTGGCCATTCTCATACAGACTTTCTGGGACTAAGCATGTAATAATCAAGCCACGCATGCTAAATAATTAGATCACCTCTTATTACATCATCTGGGGCCATTGTGCTCAGTATCCTAAAACCTGCCCATCTTTTTTTTTTTTTTTTCCACATGGGCAGGTTCCGGGAATCGAACCCAGGTCTCTGGCATGGCAGGTGAGAATTTCGCCACTGAGCCACCATTGCACTGGCCCCTGCCCATCTTTTGATACAATAAAACTACCAGAGTTACCGCAGTTCAGGGAGACAGATTTTTAGACCAATAGGCTATAGGATCTCCTCTTCTGGCTTAGCAATTAACTCTCTTTTTGAAACCCTGGTGTCTCAGGAACTGCTCATTCGAGAGCATGGATAGAGAACCCCCACTTTTGACAGGTAACACTGTAAAATTACTATTTGCTATTCCCCCCTCTTTGCAATTAATAAGCATCTTTGAAGGAAATACCTTGAGACCATACAAACATCCTGTTTCTTATCATTTCCCCCACTCATTTTAAGCATCCATCCATGGGCTGTCTGCAGCAATTATGAGGCGTTTTGCCTCATCGCGATCTTCTGATTCCCACATTTCCTGGACATTCAGTGATCGAAAGGGCTGTAGGGGCAGTAACATGGCTAACAAGCACGGACTACTGGCCGCCGAGCCCAAGAACCCCGAGACCCACCCAAGGGACCCTCCCTGGGTTTCCCGGCCCAGCAGGGACCCGGAGCCTGGCCCGCCCTTTCCAAGCCCCGCCCCCCAGGCCGGCAGCACGGGCAGGAGGAGGGGCGTCGGGCCACGTGGTTTCCGTGGACGCTGACGTGGCCGCAGGCGAACGTCCCACGTGTCCCTCGCGGCGCCCCGTCCGCCGCTCCCGCTTTGCGCACCCGACCCCAAGATGGCGGCGCCCAGCGGAAAGAGGAATAGCAGCGGCGCGAGCTTGTGGGCCGCGTTGCTCCTGGCGGCCGTGGCCCTGAGGCCGGCGGAGGCGTTGTCCGAGCCCACGACGGTGGCGTTTGACGTGAGGCCCGGGGGCGTTGTGCACTCGTTCTCTCAGAACGCGGGCCCAGGGGTACGTGCCACTGCCGCCCCGGGGATTTGAGCGATGTTGCCGGCGGGGGTCGGGACGCGAGGAGGGGGCGCGGACCGTCAGGGGTGGGGCCTGTTTTGGGGGACGCGGGACATCGGGGTGGGGCCTGGGGCAGGGCGAGGCGAAGTTTAACTGCTAGAGGGCGGGGTCTCCTGATGTCTGGAGACTTTTGACGGGGTGGGGCCACCCGCCTCAGTCCCTGTCTCACCCCTGCGGTGTCTGCACGCCATGGGTTCCCCTACCTGGCTAGAATATCTAGCCAACCCTGTCCCCCAAACCCTAGGGCGAATCCCTGGCCTTTGGAGTGCAGGGCGGACCAGAGGTAGGAGGGTGGAGGTGGCAGGAAGACAGATTGCTAGTCTGGAGGATGAGGAGTCGTCTTTACACAAGGTCCCCGCCATTTTCATGGAGCGGGTGAGGAGCTTACCCCAACACTTTCCCCAGCTTGTGGGAAGAAGCCCCTCCCTCTCAGAGGTTGTTTCCATAGCTAGACATTGCTGAGTGCTCAGGCCTTTATATGTTAGGCCCATTTTACAGATGAGGAAACAGAGGCTTAGGGAGGTTTTTACCTCCCAGGCAGAGCAGAGACGCGGACCCCACGTGCTCATGCCTCCAAAGTCCGTGTTCCTAGAGGGGTGGGTGCTGGGGGATGACCTCCCCTTCCTGTTCTTCATTCCCCCGGACCCCCACCCCGAAGTCACATGGATTGTTTCCCCTAACCTAGGGATTCCCCAGTAGGGAGGCCAGCAGGGGTCTAAAGCCTCTGGAAGGCCTTGCAGGGCTGACCTCCAGGAACATGGCTGGAGGGAGCTTGTTCCCCTTCCTCTACAGTGCTGAAAAGGGAAAACCTCGCCTGAGCATATTGTCATACTTCTAGATCTCAGAAGAATGTCCTGAGGCTGAACCTTAGGCACTAAGCGTTACCCCCTGCCAAGTCTTTTTTTTCTTTTTTTCTTTCTTTTATGCTCTAGGACAGATATGCTTGTGTGTTCACCTATGCTTCTCAAGGAGGGACCAATGAGGTGAGTTGTTGAAAATACTTTG
The DNA here is from genome assembly GCF_023851605.1 of Tamandua tetradactyla. Taxonomy (NCBI): domain Eukaryota; kingdom Metazoa; phylum Chordata; class Mammalia; order Pilosa; family Myrmecophagidae; genus Tamandua; species Tamandua tetradactyla. Next base: position 77,467,444 of record NC_135337.1, read on the forward strand.
TGGTTTATTTCAGACTTAAACCTGTTATTAGACAGTGATGCTCTCCAGGGAGTATGCATTAGCTCACACTCCTTGAAACATTCTTGCTTTAATAAGAGAGGAGGATTCAATTTAAATCATGGTGACAGATTCCACTCATTGTACACAGTCCACAAATGTCTGGACAGATGAAGAAATGTGAGATGTGAACCTGCTGTTCCTAGGAGCCTGAATTAGTGGCTATTGCATTTGTTTTCTGAGCTGCCCAGCACATTAACATAAAGGTTGCAGCTTCACACAATACCCGTTTATCATCTCACATTTCTGTAGGTCAGAAGTCTGCATGGGCTCGGTTGGGTTCCTCATAAAGCCAGAATCAAGATGTCGGTCAGGCTGGGCTCTTACCTGGAAGCTCTTCTGAGCTCAGTCAGTTGGTGGGAAGAATTCAGTGCATTGTGGGTGTAGGACTGAGGTCATCGCATCCTTGCTGGCTATTTTCTCCAGCTGGTGCCAGAAGAGGCAGTAAGAGAGGTTCGAAGTGCAAGAAAGATGCAATGCACTACTGCTGGTTGGAGGGGGCCACACAGCCAAGAGTGTGGACAGCCTCTTGGAGCTGAGGACAGCCCCTGGCATCCTACAACTGCAAGGAACTGAATTCTCCCATGACCACATACACTTGAAAGAGGACTCCAAGCTTTAGATGACAGTACAGCCTGGCTAACACCTTGATTTGAGCTTTGTGAGCTTCTGAGCAGAGAATCCAGTCACATCATGGCCAGCCTTCTGATCCACAGAGTGGTGAGCAAATAAATGCACATTATTTTAAGCTGGTGAATTTGTGGTAATTGTTATGCAATGTAGTGGGTTAAATGGTGGCCCCAAAAATATATGCCCACATCCTAATTTTTGGAACTGTGAATGTGACCTTATTTAGAAAAAAGGCCTTTGTGGATATAATTAAGGGTTTAGCGACCATCCTGGATTATCCAGGCGGGCCCTAAATCCAACAACAGGTGTCCTTATATGAGACATGGGAGATTTGATAGATGAAAGATAAAAAGCTACTTAGAAGAAAAGGCCATGTGAAAATGGAGCCAGTGATTGGAGCATTGCTGCCAGAGCCTAGGACCACGTGAAGTTGGAAGAGGCCAGGAAGGATTTTCCTCTAGAATCTTCAGAGAGAGTATAGCCCCACTGACATCTTGAACGAACTGTGAGAGAATGCATTTCTTTTGTAAGCCACCAAATTTGTGGTGATTTATGAAGGAAGCCCCAGGAAACAACTACTTGCAGCAATAAAAATCCAATACAGCCCATAAGTAGAAAATCACCATTAGAAATAAATATTCTGTTAATGAAATACTGTCATTAAACTAGCAAGATACTGCTGCTTGGTTTTGTCTGAAGGGAAAGCAGCAGGCATATACGAGGAGGCACAAAACTGAGACTTTCTTCTTGTGAATATTAGAAAGAATGAAAGAAAATTGAAAGGGAAGAACTGTCACTATGGGAATCAGAGTACTAATTTCCCTTCTCAAAACATCTTTTGCATCGCAAATCGTGCTTTCCTCTCACACCCAGACGTTGAAAAACACTACTATAGTTCTGGAACAATCCACGATGTTGTGACTTCTAACATCCTAGAGTATTAGGGGTTAGGAGGCTACCTGGGGAACCCTGGAAGTGTATACAGTTGATGGGAATGTAAAATGGCGCAGCTACTATGGAAAACAGTTTGGCATTGCCACAAATGACTAAACATAAAGTTACTTACGACCCAGCAATCCTACTCCTAGGTATCTACTGGAGAAAAATGAAAACTTACTGTTTCTTCTAATAGCCAAAACTTGAATGCCCGTCGGCAGATGAATGAATAAATAAAATGTTACATCCATGCAGTGGAATATTACTCAGCAATAAAAAGGAATGAAGGACTGATAATTGCTACAATACAGATGAACCTTGAAGATACGATGATTGGTGAAAGAAGCCAGACACAAAATACCACCTCTTGTATGATTATATTTATGTGAAATGTTCAGAAAAGGCAAATCCATAGAGACAGAAAGTGGATTGGCGATTGCCAGGGAGTGGGGGACAGGGAGGAATAAGGAGTGACTGCTAAGGGGTAAGGCGTGTCTTTTTGGGACGATGAAAACGTTCTGGTATTAGATAGGGTGGTGATGGTTGCCCAACCCTGTGACTATTCTAAAAACTGATGGATTATACACTCTAGAGGAGTAGATTATATGGCATGTGAATTATATCTCAATTAATCCCTTAAGAATGAATGAGCTAGTGATACACACAGCAGCATGGATGAATCTAAACTCATCGTGCTAAGTGAGACAGACTCAAAAGACGACATGCTGCATGATTCCACCCAAACGTCACGTTTGCAAAGACATAACTGTGGGGACCGACATCATATCATTAGTCACCAGGAGTTTGCAGAAAGGGGGCAGACTCCAAAGGAACCTGGGGGAGTATTTTAGGTGATGGAGCCTTTCAGTAGTCTCATTGTGATAGTGGATACATGGCTGTGCACATTTGTCAGAACTCTCCGATCTCTACTCTGAAATGGGCACATTTAAAAAATATCTTTATTGAGAGATCTTCACACACCATACAGTCCATCCAAAGTTTGGACTCACAATATCATCACATAGCTGTGTATTCATCACCATGATCATTTTGAAAACATTTTTCTCACTCCAGAAAAAGAATTAAAAGGAAAAACCCGTACATCCTGTACTCCTTAACCCTCCCTCACATTGACCACTAGTATTACAATATACCCAATTTTTTTTAACTTATCCCCCCTATTATTTATTTATTGTCATTTTTTTTTTACTCGTTTGCTCATACCCTGCAAAAAGGAAGCATCAGATACAAAGTTTTCACAGTCACATTGTAACAGCTATATCATTATAATCATCTTCGAGAAACAAGGTCACTGGAACACAGTTCAACAGTTTCAGGTACTTCCCTCCATCCACTCCAATAAATAAACTAAAAAGGGGTATCTATATAATGCATAAGAATAACCTCCAGGATAACCTCAACTCTGTGTGAAATCTTTCAGCCACTGAAACTTCATTTTGTCTCATTTCTCTCTTCCCCCAAAAGGTCAAGAAGGCTTTCTCAGTCCCTGAAATGGGTACATTTCACTACGTGTTAATTATACACTAATAAAAGAATAATAGTTGCTGCCACTTGTGTATCATCTACTCCACCAGCCACCGTAACTCTAGGGTGTTGTTAACACCCTCGGTTGTGCAATGCCCATCGGGCAGATCAGGCCACAGAGCCTCAGGTTGAGGAGGCTGGTGGAGTGTATGAAGCCACAACACACGCCATCGCCATAGTGTCCCGCTGCCTGCCCTGCCTCACGGCAGACACACCGAGCTCTCAGCCACCCTCACAAGAGGACAGTCACCTTCATTGAACCAGGGGAGTACCATCCCCACAGGGGTCGAGCCTCTGGTTAAGAGAGTCTTGGCTATAAATTTATTTGCTTTCCTAATGGTTTTTTGTTTGTTTATTTGTTTTTGGTACATGACCGGAAATCGAACCTGGGTCTCCTGCATGGAAGGCGAGCATTCTATCCATGAACCACCCATGTACCCATTAGGAATAATGTTTTGAGAAGAGATTTAATTATTTGCCTCATTTTCAAAAACTTTTCCAGAACTATGGAGAACCTCCCCAGATATATTTCACAGGTTCACACTGTTTCCAGGTGCTTAGAGAGCTCAGATTTTAAATAGGAAGAGGAAAGAAAGAAGTTGAGTGGGCACCTGTAGCCTTCCCTTGTCGTCCAAGTATAATTGATGCCCATGTTTGTGCTCACAGGCAAAAGGCATCCATATGACTATTTACTCCCATCTGTATGGCCGTTAATGTAAAAAATGGCCATGTTTCTACTAATGGAAACACTCCGACATTAGGCCAGAGATACCCGTAATCCAAGTCCATTATTATTCTTGGGAGGTGACCATAAATGTTGTCATTTAAAAAAATTATTTTTTAATTGTATAATATAACATATATACAAAGCAAAGAAAGAGAAAAGCACACTTCAACAGGTAGTTACAGAACAGATCCCAGGGTTTGTCATAGGCTACCATTCCACCTTCTCAGGTTTTTCCTTCTAGAGGCTCCAAAACACTAGAAGCTAAAAGGAATATTAATATAGTGATTCAGCAGCCATACTCATTTATTAAGTCCCATTTTCTCTGTTATAGCTCCTTCTCCTTTAATCCTTCTCCCAATCTATAGGGATCTTTGGGCCCAGCCTGTTCTGAGTTTTTCATATTGAGAACGGATGTCCACACCAAAGGATATGGGGATGAAATTCGTTGATATTCTTAGAGAGGTTGGTCCCTCTGGGTTTCAGGATTTATCTACCTAGGAGCCCTCTGGGAATTATATGTTCCAGGAATTATATGTTCATATAAAGGTATGAAACCTTTATAGAGTCTCAGTTCTGGCCCTAGATGTTCTTAAGAGCCAATGGGAGTCATCTTGATTGGAATTTAGCAAACCGTGGCAACTAGCACTGTCTAATTGAAGCTTCCATAAGAGCAGCCTCCAGAAAAGCCTCTTGACTCCATTTGATCTCTCTTGGGCACTGATGCCTTATTTGGTTACACTTCTTGTCCTCCATTTGGTCAGGAAGGCATTGTCCATTCCATGGTGCCAGGGCCAGACTCATCCCCAGAAGTCATGCCTAGTGTTGTCAGGGACCTTTTCACCCCCGAATGGTTTGTACCACGTAGCGGGAAGGGTAATGATTTTCCTTGCAGAGCTGGGCTTAGAGAAAGGCCACGTCTGAGCAACAAAGAGGCTTCCTGGAAGCAACTCTTAAACATCATTATGGATAGTCTTAGCTTCTCTCCTATAGAAATAAGTTTCACAAGGGCAAACCTCAAAATTCAGGGCTTGGCGTATTTTCTTAGGAGTCCCCAATGGTTCAGAAGATAACAGGAGTTTCACAGATGGGAGAATTGAATAGTTACATGTGAATGTGCGCATGTATATTTATGTTTTTTCCCCTTCAGATCCTCAAGGGACTCTACTTTTTACTTATCATCCCACCATAGTCTGCGATGTGTCTTGGTATTGCATTAATGCTGTAGAGAATTACAGGGTCTCCAGGAGTTTAGGTTGTTTATATGAGCTGTCCAGACAGGTTGAGTGATATTGTGTGTTACAGAAAATTTAGCTTCTAAACATAATAAACCTCTCTCCCTTTGATCTCATACAGTAGCTGAAGATCTAGAGTACACCCGCTATCATCTTTTACCCTGCGTTCTAATTTACCTTAGACCCAGCCAGATTGTCTGTTTTAAACTCTAATCAAGTCCTGATTAAATGCTTTCATTTTACAAGCAAAATATGAAGACTGCCCCAGGCGGCCAGCAGTGCAGTGACAGATTTACTAATACCGTTTGGCCAGATTATCAGAAGCCAGGAAAATGAGAATAAACTGATGGTAGCACGTCTTGGAAATTTTCTAGAAATTTAGGTTAATATTTCAAATTTAATTTAAAAAAAAGATAAGTCACGTTCAAAAAAGAGAAAAAATAAAGCAAGCTTTCGAGAGCCTTGACTTCATCCAGGTGCCACCCACCTTTGATGTTTCTTCATCTCTTGTGTCTCCTAGGACTTCCATATCTTATACAACTAAGCATGAGTACACTGTTTTCCCTTTTATTTTTACTGAAGTAAAGCATACAACTTTTGCTGTTCTGTAACATGCTATGTTGTTGGTTTGTTTGTTTAACTTTTTACTGTTAAGTACTTTTAAACTTCTAAGGCAGTTACAGAAATAGTACCAGCCCCACACAGAGACTTCTAACATACCCCCACTTCTAGCTACCCACATCCACCAATATAACATTTGCCACATTTGCTGTGTCGTTCTATCCATCCATTTGTCCATTCACCCATCCATCTATCCAATTATCTGTCCGTCCATCTGTCTATTTATCAATCCCTTTTCTGAACACTTGAGTGTAGGTTGTGGACATCATGTTCCTTGAGCACTTAACACTGCCAGGAACATTTCCTAAGAACAGGGATATTCAGTTATGTAACTGCCTTAAGTGCAGCTATCAAGTTCAAGACATTGAACATTGATATAAAATTTATAGTCTATCGCTTCTCGGCCTTTTAGCTGAGATCAAATGTAAAGACTTACAGTCTATATTCTAATTGTTTCATATGTTCCAGTAATGTTCCTTTAAGCCTTTTCTCCTCCCTTGCTAGTCCCGTTCAAAATCATGTATTGCATTTCATTGTCATTGTCTCCTCGGTTGCTCTTTCTTCTCCCTCTCCTTTCTCCCCTCCCCTCCCCCTCCCCTCCTCCTATTATTATTGTGGAATGTATATACAGCATCCCAGCTCAGCCACTCCCAAGCATACCATTCAGTGGAATTAATCACAGTCACAATGTTGCAATACCCTTACCACCTTCCGTTACTAAAACTTTCCCATCTTCCCAAGCAAAACTCCCCTGCACCCATTATACATTTACTGCCATTGTCCCTGTCCCCCGCCTCTGGGAACTGAGGTTGCACAGTCTCTAATATTTTCTTTGCAGTTACCATGAAGCTTAAATTTAACATCCTTCATCTGTAACAATCTCATTTGCTTTAATACCAACTTAATTTCAATTGTGTTTTCGTTTCCTGGTTGCCAAAGCAGATACCATGCCACAGGTTAGCTTAAACAAAGGGAATTGATTGGTGAGAAGTCCCAGATCAAGGCATCAGCACGGTGATGCTTTGTCCCAGGAGACTGTGGCATTCTGGGGCTGGCTGCTGGGAATCCGTGGTCCTCGGCTTTCTGTCATATGGCAATGCACATGGCGGCTCCTCCAGGCTTCTCTTGTAGGTTCCCTTGGCTCCACGGTTCCAGCTTCTCTCTCTCTCTCTGGACTTCCCTGTGAGGTTTTCAGTCAGAGGGTTAAGCCCTATCCTGAGTCAACTGGGCCACACCCTAACTGAAGTAACCTCCTCCAAAGGTCCTATTTACAATGGGTTCACACCCACAGGAATGGATTAAGTATGTTTTTCTAGGGCACATAGCTCTAAGCCATCATAAATAGTATACACAACCCGTGCTCCTATACTCGCACCTTTGTGTAGTTCTTATCCTGTTACATGTTTATACATTGTCAGTCCCAAACCACTCATTTATCATATTTTATGCATTTGCGTTTTAGTACCTGTAGGAAGTAAAAAGTGGACTCACAAACCAGAAATACATAGTTCTGGGATTCGTATCTACCCATGGTGTTACCTTCACTGGAGATCTTGATCTCTTCATGCAGTTTTGATCTATTGTGTATTGTCCTTTCCTTTCAACTTGCAGAACTCCCTTTAGCATCCTGTAGTGCTGGTCTAGGGGTGCCGACCTCTCTCAGCTTTAGTTTCTCTAGAAATGTCTCAGTCTCTCCCTCATTTTTGAAAAAGAGTTTTTGCTGGATATGGAATTCCTGGGCGGCACGTCTTTGCTTTCAGCACTTTAAATGTGTTTCCCCACTGCCTTCTTGCCTCCATGGTTTCCAGTGAGAAATTGGCTCTTAATCTTATTGAGACTCCCTTGTATGTGACACTTTGCTTCTCTCTTGTGGTTTTTGGAATTCTCTCTCTCTCCTTTGCATTCACTAGTTTAGTTATAATATGCCATTATGTGGATCTGTTTGGGTTCACTATTTGGAGTTCTTTGAGTGTCTTGGATGTGTAGGTTCATGTCTTTCACTCTGCTTGGAAAGTTTCTAGCCATTATTTCTCCAAATATACTCTCTACCCTTTCAACTCTCTCTCTCCTCCTCCTGAGACCCCCTCTGTGGTATCGATACATTTGATGGTGTCCCACAGTCTCTTAGGTTCTGTTCACTTTTCTTCTTTTTTTTCCTGCTCCTCAGATTGAATTATTTTAATTGTCTTATCTTCCGATTCCCTTATCCTTATCCTTCCTTCTACCAGTTTGAATCTGCTGTTAAACCCCTCTAGGGGAAGTTTTAATTTGTTACTTTGGTCTTCAGCTCTGTTAGGCTCCTTTTCATAATTTTCATCTCTCTAATAGTCTCTTTGTGGTCATCCTACATTTTCCTGCTTTCCTTAAGTTCTTTGAACAAATTTAGGACCGTTTTTAAAAAAATCTTTGCCTGGAATGTCCCAGATCAGTGGTTTGTAATGTTTTGGTCTCCAATGCCTGGGCCATCACTTCCTGTTTCTTTGTATATTTTGTAACCTTTTGAAACCCAGACTTTTGATATTTTAATGTGTTAACCCTGTAATTTAGTCTGTGAGGTGCCTATTTCTTAAGCTTGTATCTGGCTAGTGTTATCACAGAGCTTTCTTTGAATGCCAGGAGCTAATTTAAAAAAAAGAAAGAGGAGGAAAAAAAAAGCAAACACCTTTCCCAGTCCTTGCAGACTGACCCGAGGGAGTGCACTCCTTCAGGCCATCCCTTGGAGTTTATAGACTAGCTCCAGGCCAGACACAGGGATCCCTGATCCTTTCTGCCTCTGAGTGTTGAGTTTGCAGATGTAGTCCTGATAATTCCTGCATTTCCACGGTTCAGGATGTCCTGTCTTGCCTAGGAAGCAGTTTCCTCACAGTCCCGGGCACCACACAATATGTCCAGTTTTTTCCACAGCCTGCCCCAGGCAGCTCCGCTTGACAGCTTGCCCACCACATTCTGTGGGAAAGCTCGGCGAGCTGCCTTCTACACGCAGGATGAGTTCTGGCATGGCAAGTCCTTCAGCCACCACCAGGCAGATGGGCCCAGGAGCTCCAGGACTGGTAGCCAAGCCAGTGAGAGGTAAAGAAAGGGCCTGCTGTGAGGTCCTGTCGGTATGACTGGCCTGTGTTTGTGATTTGAGCTGGCCCTGTCACCACAATCCTCTGCTTTCTGGAGTTTTGAGAAAGATGTTTCTGCCAGTTCTTACTGATCATTCAAAGCTTCTACGGGGGTTGGAGCCCCGAAGGGTCTCACTGACCATCTTGACCCCACACCTTGCTGTTTTATGGGACAATGTGTCCTGGAGAGCTTTCTTCGTCCTACATCACGTGCTTGCTCAGTTCTTATCACAGTCGCGTCTCGCTCTGCTGGACACATGTGCACTGTTTATTTCACCAGCTCCTTGCAGATGGACAGGGAGTCCTTCCCGGTCTTGTGCAACTCCAAAAAGTACTGCTGTGAGTTCCTCGAGCAGAGGTGTAGGCACATGTGTGGGGTCACCCCCCAGAAATGACATTGCCAGGTTTGTGTGTTTTTGTTCAGCTTTTTGTCTTGAGATAATTTCAGATTCACACTCAGTTGTAGGAATTCATTCAGATGGATCCAGCAGGCCCTTTGACTACCCAAAATGATAGTCGGTATCATAGCCAGGATGATACATAGCCCCTTCTCCAGGGTCCCTCACGTGGCCCTTTTGTAGCCATGCCCGCCCCATGCCCATCCTGAAGGCCAGGAGTTTGCCATTTGGGATCACAGGGACAGGGCTAGGTACAGCCTACCAGCAACACCTGCGAGCCTCTGAGACCCGCCTCCCTCAGCCTCACCACCGCGTGCTGGCTGAGGGCCAGGGTTTACCTTTCACTATAGTTTAGTTTGCATTACTTTTTTTAGAAGTGAAGGAGGACATCGCATATATTTAACAGTTGTTTGGGGCAGTTCTTAGGAGAGGCCTGGTGTTTCATGAGCACACGGGCTGGGTGAGTTCCTTGGGCACTGAGGGACACTGAACTGCAGGCCACCCAGAGCAAGGGGGATTTTGAAGTGCCGGGCCCCTGAGCGAGGTGGCCATGAGGGACAGCTCAGAGCTCGCAGAGCTTCCTGGGCCAGTGCTGCTCTGTGTCCTGGGACCCACCCCGTGCTTCTCTTCTCTCCCCAGCAGTGGCAGATGAGCCTGGGGACCAGTGAGGACCAGCAGCATTTCACCTGCACCATCTGGCGGTGAGCCACGGGCCCTGGTGGGGAGACTCCGCCTTCCCTAAGGGCTGCTGTTGGCATTTGCCACCCCTGGAGCTCCCCTGCGCTGTTCCAGGCACCGGGGGTGTTGGGGGTGGGTGGGCAGGGTGACAGGACAGCCCAGGCCCCGTCCCCCCAGAGGGGCACCAGCCAGCGGGGTGCCGGTCACACGCTATACTGGGGCTATACAGGGTGCCGTGACTGAGGAGGCCTCCCTAAGGACGTATGTGGACACAGGCCAGAAGGAAGCAGGGAAGCCCAGGGGAGATTGTTCCAGGAAAGGGGAAGGAAAGGAAGCTGAGCGTGGCCAGACCACCCAGTACAGGGAGGGCGCCAGTGGGAGAGAGGGGTTGCAGCGGGAGGTGGGCAGGCCTGGGGCTCTCAAAGCTGCCTGTGAGCTTGGCTTCTCCTCCAGGGGCAGCTCCGGTCTTCAGAGGTCTTTTCTGTAGACTTTTTAAGGTTTGTTTTTTTTTTTGCATGGGCAAGCACCGGGAATTGAACCCAGGTCTCCGGCATGGCATGCGAGAACTCTGCCTACTGGGCCACCGTGGCCCTCCCTCTGGAGACTTTTTTTTGCCAGTATCGTTTCATTGGGATGCAGCTCACATACCGTAAAATTGACTTTCTTGAAGTGTACACACGTCCATGGTTTTTAGTGTATTCACAGAGTTGTGCAGCCATCACCACTACTTCTAGAATATTCTCATCAGCCCCACTAGCGGTCACTTCGTAGTCCCCCTCCCCCAGCCCCTGGCGAACACTAATCCGCTTTCCGTCTGTGTGGACTGGCCTTTTCTGGACCTTTCGTGTAAATAGGCTCATGCTGTGTTTGTCTCTTGGTGTCTGGCTTCTTCCACTCAGCGGCTTGTGTCAGGTCCATCCTGTCATAGCGTACATCAGAGCCTCGTTCCTTTTACGGCTGAATGAGCCTCTAGAGGGCTGTAAGCCAGAACCTGCCGGCATTAGGTCAAAGCAGCCGCAGGGGGAGGGGGAGGCCGTGAGGAGGCCACTGTGCTTGTCTCCGCTGGAGGGTCGTGCCCTGGGGGGGACGGGGCAGTCAGATGTGAGAGCTGGTGGGGGGCAGGGGGCAGGCCTGCAGCCCCTGTGGGCAGTGATGGGGGAGGTGGGTGGAGGGAGCGGCAGGAGAGGAAGGTCCCGGCGGGGAGCATGAGGAGGGGCAGGGGACATCCAAGGCCGGGCGGGCTGCTGTGGGAACTGTGGCTCAGGGTTGAAGGCGGGACCCCGAAGTGAAGGTAGTCCCTGAGGAGAGTGGGTCTCATGAGCAGATGTCGCCAGCAGGGTCTGATGAGACCCCCGCATTCCCCCCAGAAGTCACCTCGAAACCTGTTTTCCTTTGGGCAGGTCTTTCACCAAAATGTTTCTCCTAAGGAAAAGTGGTTTCTTAACCTTTAGCATTAAGACCTGAGAATCAGGCGAAAGCTGTGTGCTCGCTCCTTCCAGAATGTGCACGCGTGCACGTGGCTGCCCCAAGTTCAGAGGCCACAGCCCCTCTGAAGCCTGTCTGGCCTGGTTCAGGTGGTGTGGCTTTGCGTGAGGACAGGGCCTCCCGCGGCGGCCCCCTGCCTGCTCCTGGGCTCCTCTGCGCCTCCCTGTCTCCCTTCACATCACCCCGGGCACGTTCAAGACTCCTGGGCATAGCCTCCCTGCCAGGGGGCCTGCCTGGTCCTGCTCCTTGTGGTGCCAGTGCCTCGAGCACAGCTTGATGACAGAGCCTGGAGTCAGAGAAGGCGTGGTGGGTTCTTGCAGGCCAGGGGTGGGATGCTACAGAGCTTCCTGGGATCTTGGTCCTTCCCCGCTGGGCCCTGCAGCTCCCGAAGGCCCCAAGCCCCATAAATATTCCTCCAAGAGTCAGAACGTACGGACAGCGTGTGGTGCTCTGGGGATACACGAGAGCTACTCCTGGGCCCGCCCTCTGGAAGCTGGGGCTTTCCCCAGGGGCAGCGCCACCTGGGGAGCTGGTGAGAGAGCAGCGCAGGCCCAGAGAGCCGGAGGCCGCGTGCCTCCTGCAGACGCGGTACAAGCTTCCAAGGAAGTCCTCACCACCGTGTGGGATGGACCCCTGTTGGAGGCAGGCAGAGGCCAGGGTAACAGGTCCCCTATTGATAGAGAACTCCATTGGCAGGGTGCTAGCCGGGAGCCAGTGTCCACCCCGGTGAGACGTCCAGCCTCTCCATCACTGACTGGGCCACCATTGAGCCAGGCCCAGCAGCAGCTTCCCGGGTACACCCCTGCCCTGTGTGCAGCTCACCCGCAAGCCCTCCGACCATGGTCCCACGTGTCTGCTCTCCCGGCGACCACCTCCTTCCACCCCTACACCCCACCCAGGTGGGACTTCCCAAACTACAGACATAACCATCTTGCTGTCGCCTTCCAGTGGCTTCCCTCTGCGCAGCTCTCCCTCTCTCTACTGCTCACTGCTCTGGCTGCGCTGATCCTGCTGTTCCTTGCAGATACCGGCCCCTCTGCCCGGGACAGTTGCCCCTTTCCTTTCCTAGTTAGACCCTGTACTTCTTCCCTGAGTGATCTCTGACCCCTGGTGGCCCAGCCCCAACCCCTGTTGCAATTCCCACATGTCCCAGGCACTCAGTAGAAAGTATTCAGTCCCTGGACACGAGGGCCCCGTTCTAGAACCCCCCAGCCCAGAAGGCGAAGAGGCCTGTCGGGAAACGAGCTGGAAGAACATTCCAGCAGAGGGGAGAGGGGGCACGATGTGGAGGGGCCTGATCCTCCTTCTCCGAGTCAGGCCCACTTGGAAATGGTTTCCACTTTGAGAAGCAGATGGAAACACATGTTAAAACTAGCCCCTCACCCGGCCCAGGCCCAGCACCGGGCTCAGGCCATTATTTCCAGAGTCCACAGCCCTGGACTGACCCTGCCCACCCTTTCTCGCAGACCCCAGGGGAAGTCCTATCTGTACTTCACTCAGTTCAAGGCGGAAGTGCAGGGGGCCGAGATCGAATACGGCATGGCTTACGTGAGTATCGGCTTGGAGCTGGCTCGGGCCCTGGGGGTCGGCTGTGGGTGTGGGGGCTGTCCAGGAGACCACAGTACAAGACCGTCCTTCTCGGACCACCCAGGAGAGGCCAGCAAGTGAGAGTCCATTCCTGGGGCATGTGGCACAGCGTTTTTCAAATCCTGCCTGAGCAAGGGGCATCCCAGACTCTCATCCCCAGCTTGAAATGCATTTGGAGTATCTGAGCTTATCAGAAACCTCAGGGGCTTCCTATAGTCTAGACCATACCTTTGTTCTGTTTACTACAAGTCCTGTAATGGCCCCACATGGGGAAGTCGGTGCAGGCGGCAGGCCAGGGGGTCTATGGCTGCCTGTGTCCCGGGACTCGCTGCCTCGGGCTTCTGGGGCACGTGCTTCCCAGTCTGCAAAGTTCAGACACCACCGGGGTTTTGGGTGCAGAGCAGTAGGTCAGGGGTGTGGGAAACTGAGGCGCCGAGCCACTCATGAGCTGCCTGCATCCACGCCCCAGCAGGCCCCACACTCCCTTCTGTGCCTCAGTTTCCTCCTCTGGCCCACAGGGCTGACAGCACTGGCTCCCAAGTCACTGGGCAAAGCCGTGAAGAATGCGTGGGACAGTGTCAGGCAGGGCGGGTGTGCAGCAGCTGACGGGGCCGATGAGGGTGGTGATGGGCACAACGATAAGCCACCGGCTTAGGGCAGAGGGTCTGAACCTGCGCCCGGGTCTCCATGCGGGCACCCTGGCGTCACTGTGCTGAGTAGATCCTCCACCCCACTTAAGCCCAAGGAGCCCCTGAGTGGACTGCACTCTTAAGAAAGTGCTGTCTTTAAATTAAACAGAGGACATACTGGGTCCCAGCAGGAATAGAAGGCACAGGCCAGCGGGGTGGGTGAAGAGTTAAGTGTGGCTGAGGTTGGGGTAACTAACCAGGGGCTGTGCAGACCCCACAGGTCTGGAAGGGCTCCAGATGGGCTGCTGTGGTGCCCCTAGAGACCCAGCGGGGCCGGAGCCAGGAAATGCATACCCTGGCACTCCCCTCCGCCTGCCTACCATTCTCCTGCCCCCACTGGTGCCCCACAGCTGGAAGGCAGAGTGCAGGGCAGCCCGGTCTTGCAGTTCTGGCCACTCAGCCTCCTGGGACACGAGCAGGGCAGGTGAAGGTGGCAGTGGACATGCTGGGGCAGACAGGAGACACAGCCCCCAAGCCCAGGGACGGGGCCTAGAGCCCCCCCCCCCCCCCCGTGGCAGGCCAGCCAATCCACAGCTGGGGCAGTGCCTTAGGCCGCACTCTAAACCCCACAGCCCGTACCAGAGTCTTGTGCGCGGAGAGGGGTTAGGCAGGTCCCCACACAGGGCATGGGGCAGACCACAACCACAGGAGCCTACTGCTGGGCATTTGGGCCAAAAGAGGTTTGCAAACCCTTTATGTTAATCAGGGTTCAACCAGAGAAGCAGAACCAGCAGGAGATACTCATATTAAGAGATATGTTATAAGAAATCAGTGGACACGATGGTGGAGCTCGCAAGGCACAGGGTAGGCTGGAACTCTCGGACATGAGCTAAAGCTGCTGTCTGCAGGCAGGACCCCTTCTCCACCCAGGAAGTGTCAGCTTTGCTCTGAAGGTCTTTCAACTGATTAAGTCAGGCCCACCCAGTTGGTCTAGGGGGGCCCCCCCGACACTCACACATTCAGTCAGTGATCATGGATTTCAAGGGTCCATGTACAAAAGAGCCCCATGTTGCCATCCAGATGACCAAGTCATGGATGGGAGCCCTGTCCAGCAGACACACCACACTGACCATCACCCACTGAACTCATCACCTCTGGGGCCCCTTCCTCCTTTAAAATTCTCAGATTCTCTCATCTGGGCTGATTTGAAAGTGATTTAATCCATGTTTGTAAAAACAACTTTGAAGACCACTGGGCTTGTACCATCACTGTAGAATATTAACAGAAAGAAAAGAAGTGGATTAAATACCTTTCACACTCAGATTTGTCAGGAAGGCATGAGGTTTTAAGCTAGTCGACAATCTCTTAAATAGATTAACCCTTCCGTTGGATTCCTTTATGTGCTTAGGAAAGTAGCACCCGCCTCTTCTGTATGTAAACGTGGCTTTTCGTCTGCTTCTCTAGCCAGCCACCTGAACCGTTTTCCATCCCCATTAGAACAGCCATACTAAAGGGTTCTGCTTGTCCTCTTTCAGTCTAAAGCTGCATTTGAGAGAGAAAGTGATGTTCCCCTGAAAAGCGAAGAATTCGAAGTGACCAAAACAGCAGGTATGTAACGGTGGGCCTGGAAGCGGGGCCCAGGAACATGAGCAAAGAAGTGACCAAGAGAGAAATGACTGCAGCCCCTCAGAGGAAGATTTGGTGAAGGGCGGCCTACCGGAGGGTGTCTCAGGGTTGTCGAGCCGGCTGGCACCCAGGGGTGGCACGCTGTTTGTGGAAAAGACCAGACAGTAAATCTTATGGCTCTGCGGGCCACGCGGTCCCTGCATGATCACTCGGCTGTGGTGTGGAGCTGGATGAGGGGTCTCAGACAGCGTTTGGGCCCTCCTGGGTGGCAAGAGGCCGCTGTCTTCTGTGGGGCCTGTTCAGAGGCTTAGGCAGGCACTGGGCAGGCAGAGGGGTCAGTGCTAGTCATGTGTCTCCTCTTGCAGTGGTCCACAGGCCCGGCGCCTTTAAGTCCGAGCTGTCCAAGCTGGTGATGGTGGCCAAGGCGCCCCGCAGTGACCTCTGACCAGGAGCCCACCCGGGACGACGTATCTCCACCAAAGGAGTCCAGTGTCCTGAGAGGGCGGGGAGCACGTGTCTGGTTTCGGGGGGCTCTCCATTTTCTGCTCTCTTTGAAGGGGTTCACAGCCACCGAGGCCCCAACACAGAATCAGTGGGCCAGGAGCCATGGATGTGCCAGGACCCCTTTCCAGAAAGGGCATCTGGGACCAAGGAGGCTGCATCTTCCTGGACGCTCCGGGGCCTGCTTTACTTGTGACCCCCAGAGCCCACCATTTGCCCCAGGACTGTTTTCTTACAACCTACCTACCTGCCCAGGGACCTCCTTTCCGGTTGACTGGGAAGAAATGAAATGTTCTTTTGTATTTAAATAAATAAGGCAGGAGAAAAAAACAACCCCAGAGGCAGCCTTGCCCGTGTCCTCCCAGGGCAAGCGGGTGGGGCAGGGGCCCCGGGTGGCAGCAGGGTTGAGGAGCCCTGAGCGCCCTCTTGCTGCAGCCCGTCCTCCACCTCAGCTGAAAGACTTCGTCCAGGTGCTTCCCTTCCCGCAGGACGGGGCGACCCTGCAGCTCGGGCAGGACGCCACAGGAGTGGGAGCCAGGAGCCTTGTATTCCGGGGTGCAGCCCTGAACTTCCCTTAGAAGGGAGGCCATGCTGTGTCACATGCAGGTGCCCCGGGGGAGGTGGGACAAACCTGGGAACAGAGGCCAGGCCAAGGGGGGTGATCTCATCTGGAACGCATCTGGCCTAGCAACTGACCCCACTCCCCAGAGAAGCAGGCCCGGGCCAGAGGACGCTGGTTACAGAAGTGAGCAGGGGGCCACAGCCGTAACTGGTGTAGGAGCCCTTGGCCATTTAGAGGGGAAGGGTGTGGGGGTGCAGAGAGCGGAGTAGGTAATGAGAGCGGAGCTGTGGGCCTGAGCGTGTTATAAACACACCCTCAGCAGCCTTAACCTTGAGTGGGTGCCGCCTGGTGAGAAAGGTCATCCCCAGGGAGAATCACGGAGGTGGGGTACCCCTTCCACGGCCAGGGACGTCGCCGGCCCCAACTTGGGGGCTCCAGGGGGCCCAAGAGAAGGGCCTCCTGACCCCAAAGCAAATGGAGCCTGGGCGCCGAGACGAGGCGTGCACAGGTTTGCGCCCCCCACCCCACCCCGGCACCCCTTGTACTCGGCCCAGAGTCTCAGCAGCGACCCTCTGCTGTCTGCCTCTTGCTGGAACCACGTCCCCCTGGGAATCCCTGTCCTGGATCCAGGATGCAGGGCAGCTGGGGAGCGGGATGCTGGATGCTGCTGGATGTCTCAGGACCCCCGAGAAGCTTCCTCTGCCCCCTCGTGTGCCTGAAGGCACATCCTAAGGCAGCTTATAGCAAAACCAGGAAATTGGGATCCCCTCACCCTGGCAGCTGTGATCATGGTGAGGAGATGAAACCAGCCCTGGTTCAGGGGTGCAAAAACCTAGCCCCGCAATTCCATATTCTATCACCCCAGCCCCAGAAGGTGAGAAAACTGAGCTTGTCACGTGGGCCCAGGGAAGTGTCGCATTCACATATAACCTCAACTTGAAAGGCAAAATCTCCAGACGGACAAGAGAAAACTCTTCAGTCAACACCAGGCAATTTAATCACCAGTCCCACCTGATATAGGTGAAAGGCTCACACGTTTGTTTAAACTGTTCTGTGGTGCCTTTATTTTTTTTTTAATTAAATCTCTAATTTATGAGAGTCGAGACAGATGGGACAGCCCAGCAGGGAACAAGGACAAACAATCACACACATCAATAGTTTCCGTCAGCAAAGCCCAGGGCGCAGGATTTCATCTGGGGCTCCTTGGGGTACCCAGAGCGCACTTTTGTGCTCGACTGTGAAGCACTGTCTCTTGATTGGAGATGAGAGGATACGTTTGCCTTTGAAGTCTGGGGATGGAGGGAATAGCAGCTGGCTCTCAGAATCCTTTGGCCTTTTCAGGGAATCCTTTCAGGCCTTTCGACCACAGAAAGGCTGCCCTGAAACTGGGTTGTCATCTATCAGCCAGGGAAGCAGAATAGGTGGAGGCAAAAGGGAATGGTGGGGACTGTGGCAAAGCAGAGCCAGAGGCCACCCCCACGCAGCTTCCCCTGACTTGCCAGGAGACAGTGTAGGTCCAGGTGGCCTGAACTAGTGAGCTATCAATTCCAAATCTCCAAATAGATTTGCACGTGAAATTTCCTCCTTTTAAAGTGTCGGCAACAAATTCCAAACGCCTCGAATGCTGTATGGGGCCAACCAAACCCATCTTCTCTAATATGGCCTGCTCACCTCCCATTTGCAAACTTTGCCCTCAACAGACCAAATACAGCAAAACAAACATCACCATTCTCCTCCATCCCCTGCAGATACCCAAAATAACCTTCCTGAGCTGACCCCTCGAGACCTACAGCTGTGTTTTGCAAACTAGAAACCCATACCCCTTGCAACAGAAAGAAATCACAAGCACATCCCCCTAACCCCTCTCTGCATCTATATTGGGTGCCCTAGACACTGAGAGTTGTCCATCTTGAGTTAAAGCCGGGATTTATTTGTTTTCCAAACACAAAATTATAATTTAAAAATGTGCACATCAGAGATGCCCTCACCCCTGCCCCTGTGTCAGGCTTGTACATTTCCAACCAAAATGGGGTGGCCCTGGAACTGGGCCAGCCCCCACCGAAGACTGCACACAGGGTGCTCGAGGGGTGGAGGTAGTTCAGGCCAACTGCAGGCCAGGTGGACCCTCGGGGGAGTCCCTGGGCCAGCAGGGCTGCAGCCCCTCCCCTCACCCCGAACCCTCTCCTCATCCCCTAGTGAGAAGGACGGGAACCACCAAACGCCTTTAAAACCTCTGCAAAGAGGCTTCACCTGCCAAGGGGAGTTTGGGAGAAAAGAGAATAAAAAAATATGAAAAAACAATAATTACAGACCTCTCCCAGCAGAGGAGCCCCCCCGCCCCCGCCCCAGCCAGCTGGCCAGCCCAGCCTCATATGCTGTCCTCGTCCAGCATCTTGCTGACACCCTCACAGATCTTGCGCAGGTGGGAGCGGTAGGGCTCGGCCGGGCCGTAGAGCGCGGCCAGGAAGTCGCCATCGGCCAGCTGGCCGAACACGTGGTCAATGCGGCCGTGGGACTTGGCGGTCAGGTGCGGGCCCACGGCCTGCCGCAGCAGGTCCCGGCACTCAAGCAGGCCGGCGGCCAGTACGCGCCGGTCGAAGGTGAAGTCCACCTGCTGGAAGCTGACGATGGTCATGGCCAGGCTGTGCATCTTCCAGCGGAGGCGCCGGAGCAGGGCCAGCTCCTCGGCCCCCAGCTGGCCAGCGCGCAGCAGGACGCCCAGCTTCACCAGCACCTTCACCAGGTTCTTGACCAGCTTCTGGGCCTCCCGGCGGCTGCGCCGGAACTCCTTGGTGGCGCGGTACAGCTCGTCTAGCACTGCGCTGCCCGTGTCATCGAGGAAGACGCCCGCCAGCGCCCTGGACGCCACCTTGCTCAGGAGCTTCCTCTGGGCCTGCAGGACCAGCCCCTGGGTGCTGAAGGTGTCCATGGGGCCTGGGGGAGGGCGGTGCAATGCAGCTGTCAGTCCCCACGCCACCCACTCCCAGCCCCACCCCCACCAGCCACCCGCAGCCCTGCATTGTATGACCCGGGGCTGGCTGGGTGCTGGGGAC
The DNA here is from genome assembly GCF_023851605.1 of Tamandua tetradactyla. Lineage (NCBI taxonomy): Eukaryota > Metazoa > Chordata > Mammalia > Pilosa > Myrmecophagidae > Tamandua > Tamandua tetradactyla. Next base: position 77,486,818 of record NC_135337.1, read on the forward strand.
CACACAGGACACCAGCATCCCTCCTGTGAAGCACCTACTGTGTGCAGAGGCTGGGCGCGCTGTGGAGAGCAGCGCTGCAACTGCTGGCAATGCAAACCTGCCACCCGGGGCCCCAGGAGATAAGGGGGCAGGGCAGACCTCCGCAGGAAGGGACAGGGAGGCGGGGGCGTATCCCGTGTGCACGGGCAGGACCTCGGAGGGGCCCAGGGAGGAGGCTGTGCAGGGACCAGCGAGCAGTGGAGGGACTTTGGGGTGATTGGGTGGGAGGGTGCCACAGGGAGAAGGTACAGTAGGACCTGGGTCTCCCAGACTTGGGGGACAGGTGCCCAGCGATTGCCCCGCTGCCCGGCAGACCCCACAGACGGCACCAGAGCAGGCCAGTGAGCGCGAGGCTGCAGCTCCCCCAGAACCGGGCCTCAACTGATGCCTCGGGACTCAGCCGCAGGGGGGCGGCCGACCTTTCCCCTTACCCCTGTCTCCTCCCCCCGGGGGTCCCGACAGGCCTAGGGAGGACATTTGCCTGAGCTCAGGGGCCTTGTCAAGACCAGGCCAGGCTGCTCACTTTAGAAACCTCCACAAACCCCAGCCATTGCCCTAGACTGTCAAAGGATCCCGAGCATGAGAAGTGGTGGGGTGCGAGGAGGGAGCTGATGGGGCAGGCAGGGCACCAGGGGAGTAGGAGGGGGTAGAGTGGGAGGGGCTTATACGGGGTACCATGGGTGGGGGTGGGGCAGGGTGCAGAGTGCTGGGGATGCCGGGGGCTCATGCAGTCAGAGAAGGGGGACCCCACCTGGCTCCACCAACCTTGGGGGCCTCCACTTCGGGGCTCACTGGTGAAATTGGGTGTGGGGTGGGGGGTATGATAGGACCTACCCCAAGGAGTCTAGTGAGGATGAAACAAACAAGGGCTGTGAACTCCCTAAGGAAGCTCCCAGTATGCAGTAGGTGTTTAATAAATGCATCTGGAATGAATGATTTCTCTCTAAATCAGAGGCCTCCTGTGTTGGAGGTCTTCAAGGAAGAGGACTGAGGTGTTCGCTGGCTGCAGAGGCCAACCATAGGTGGCCCGGGCACCAGCAAAGAGATGCAGGGCAGTGCCTCTGTGACCCCATTTTACAGAGGAAACTGAGGCACAGCCAGGAAAGGTGGGGGAACCCCAAATCAACACGCTCTGTCTGTCCATCTCTGAGCTCTTTCCCTGACCCCCAGCCTGCTCGTGTCTGATCCTTGCCTGGGGTCTTGAGGACAGACACAGGGTCACCAGCATGGGGGAGGGGGTCCCAGTCCAACTCCTTGGCTCACCTGGGCGAGTCGCCGCCCCACGGACGGGGTCCCCCCAGGCAGGACCCCAGACACTGAGCGGAGTCTGGAAACCTGTGCAGGCCGAGTCTGGAGAGGTTAACTCAAAAAACGCTGTAGCCGGGCGTCTTCAGTGTCAACTCCGCCTCTTCTCAACCCTCTCTGTGTCTCAGTTTCCCCATCTGTAAAATGGGGGACAGAACTCATCTCCTAGGGTTCTTACAAAGTCTAAATGAGTTAATGCAGGTCAAGCACTTAGAACAACATCTGACCTAAAGTACATGCTCAATAAAGAGACAGATATAGTTATTTCTGCTCCACCCTGTCCATGCACCACCTGCCACCAACAAACTCCCTCCCTTGAAAAAAAGATGCAGAAATACCTACATAGGAAAGGCTTGTGAAAAAAATCACATTCACATTGAAGACATGACAACCCAAGGGAACCTAAGGGACCTAGGGAATTTGTTTCTTAAAAACAAAAAGTCTCAGTCAAAGGAATTAATGTGTAATGATGGAATTGGGGCAGAGCCTTCTAAATCCCACTAATTGTGGCCTAGCTGTCCTGGCACCAGCCCCCAGAACCCAGCATATCTTACTGTGGGTTGAAAAGGGGCTCAGGGTGAGTTATCCCAATGTGAGTTAGAGAATTCTCTCTCCCCTAAGTTCAATTTCTTGTTCTCCATCCCTAAACTACAGTTCCATGAGATGGAGGTCCTGAGCCCCAGGCCCTGGACATTCAGGGTGGAGATGCCCAGGTACTAGTACCAATCCCTCCAGCCTCACTGTCCCTGCAGGTTAAGGCCTAGATAAGCCAAGTGGGCAGTGGGTTCATGGGGGATCATTTTTGGGTTCCGATGATTCCTCCAATACGAAGAGACTGATCTGTGACAGCTTCTGTCCAGGAAAGGCCTGGGGACAATGTGAAAAGCAGTCCAGCTCTCCAGGGGCACAGTGGCCAGGCCTCCGATGCTGAGGCCCGTCTGTCTGTCCACACATGTCTCTTTTTATCCTTCTAGCCACTGTGGTCTGCCAGATTTCCCAAAGTCTGAAACAGCCCCCTCTAAAAGGCCTCCTTCTCACAGCTCTGGAATTCTTCCTAAATTGCAGATTTGGGCATACCCCTTATCTGCTGAAAACCTGCCAGCAGTTCCTCTTGGCTGCCAGGACCAAGTCCTCACACCTCATTCTGGCCCCTGCCTCTTCCCTGGCAGACTCCTATACATCCCTCAATGCCCTGGCCTCTGAATCCCTTCCCCATGCAGATTCATCCCTCAGCCCTGCCTAAACAACCTTCTCCAGGAAGCCAGTCCTGAACTCAGGCTGACAAGTGGGGACCCTCCTCTGCGTCCCTTCCCCCAGTGCGCGTCACCCTCCTCACAGCTCTGCACCCCCTTGATCTCTGTCCCAGACCACCAGGCAGGTGGGATGGGCTCTGATTCCTTAGCTGTTCTGTCATCAGAGGCTCCAGAAAAGTCTGCTAAATGAATGAGGGGAGATGAGAGAACCTTGGGATCAAGTCTCCAGCCCTCACCCATTGCCCGGGGTCCTGGTCAGAATCCACTCCCACCCCAGCCAGGCCAGGCCAGGAATGCCTGTGGGCGCCCATTCATCCCCGTTTGCCCCCACAAAGCCCGTCTTTGTGCCAGCTCAGACCCCAGAGGAGTCCCAACCCTCAGACGCCCTCTCGCCTGCCCTCAGAGGTCAGGGCAGGCTTGGGGCCTCTGGGTCAGTCTTCCCCACCCCCGGCCCCAGTCACCAGACCCTGGACCCCTCAGGCCCTGACTCAGCGCCACATGGCAGGCCCTGATCCTGGAGACCTGTGCCCATTTCATCATTTCCACCTGGTTAAGGGCTGGTGGCCCAATTTGCAGAAGAGAACACAGGCTCAGAGAAGCTCAGCCACTTCCCCAAAACCACACAGCAATACGGTGACAGAGCAGAACTTGCAAACCAGTCTGTCCCCCGCCCCCCATACCTCTGCTTCCCAAACTCTCTACCCCTAGAAGACACTGTCTCTCCGCCTCCCCCACTTCATGTCTGTGAGCCACCCGCAACTATGACAAAACCAGCTCCAATATTTAGGGCTCACTCCTGGCTTTGAACTCTTAAGCATACAACATAATTTCCAGATGCCTCAGTTTCCCCATCTGTAAAATGGGGAAGCTCAGAACCAACTTCATCCTGGGACAGAAGCCCAGGGTGACATAGCAACCCCCCAACTATAAACCTTTCCCAGGCAAGACCCAGGAACCGTGCCTGGAATTCCACCATCCAGCCTCCCACCTCAGCTCTCTCTGAACATGCAAACCTAGTTCTCTGACACATACTGTGGAAAAAAAGAGAAGGAACTTCAGGATGGCCAGTTGGCATTAGGGAATGTTTACCCCTCCACTCCCCCAACACCAGATGCCGGCCTGCCTCCTCTCCACCCTGCCAGCTTCTCCAGAACATTCCGTCTCTCACTGTTCCCTGTTCCTGGATCTTTCCTCCCTCCATTATTCATCCAGCTAACTCCTGCTCAACTTTCAACCTGCAGCTTCCTAGCCACCTCCTCCTGGAGGCCTTCCTGGGTGCCCCCCCAGCATTCCCCGACAGTGCTAGAAGGGACTGCATCTGACTTCTTCGCGCCGTGTCCTCGATGCCTGGCTCAATGCCTGGTATACAACAGGGGCGCCCTAAGTATTTGGTGACTGCTTGAGAGAAAGGATGTCAAGAGGAACTCCCAAGGTACTCAGACCAGCCTCCTCAGTTTACCAATGAGCAGACTGAAGCGCAGAGAGGAGGGGACCTTAGCCTGAGTCCAGGGCTGGGACCCAGGGCCCTGGACCCCCAAGAGCCACCAAAACCCAGACTTTCCACCCGTCTTGGTTGTTGTGTGACCCCAGGCAGGGCTCTGTCCCTCTCTAGGCCCCGACCTTCCCATGTTGCACGGCCTTGTTTACCAGCTTCAGGAAGGGCCTGGGCTCCCCGCAGGAAAACGGATGCAGAGGTCCCGACCCCTCCGGCCGCCCCCCAGACCTGCCACCACCTGGGACCAGCCCAGCTGCGCAGCCCCCGCTTCCTCCCCGCCGACCCATTGTTCTGCCAGAAATGGCCCCACGGAAGCAGCCAGAGGAGATACCAGGGGAGCAGGTCACAGGGACCAAAATAAACCTCAGCCTTCCTTCCTGACCACTGTTTTCACCCAGGTCCGCCAGCCTGGAGGTGCCACTTCAGCCCTTCCCGGGGGGCACGGGCGGGCCGAGGGGTTGTCGAGGTGCTGCCCGGGTCCCCCCCACCAAACAACAAAAACAAAAAAGCCCCCTAAAAGCTCAAGGGCTTGGCCTGAGAACTTATCCCTCTGCTCAGTGAGCATTTATGGAGCGCCGACTGTCTACTAGGATTCAGGTACAAAGAGGTGACCGAAAGAGACCTCGTCTCTTCCTTCCCAGAATTCCTGGCCTTCTAGACCCCATGCCGCCTTCTTATTACAAAATAACTGGGGAGGCTGAGATTCCAAACAGAGTGGAAGGTTATCCTGGAGGTAGATAAGTAGATATCACCTTGTTATTCAAGATTTAGTGGAGAGGCTGGAGGGAACTGCCTGAAAATGTAGAGCTGTGTTCCAGTAGCCATGTTTCTTGAAGATGATTGTATAATGATATAGCTTTCACAATGTGTGTGATTGTGAAAACCTTGTGTCTGATGCTCCTTTTATCTACCTTATCGACAGACCAATAAAACATATGGATTAAAAATAAATAAATAATAGGGGGAACGAATGTTAAAATAAATTTAGTTTGAAATGCTAGTGATCAATGAAAGGGAGGGGTAAGGGGTATGGTATGTATAAATTTTTTTCTGTTTTCGTTTTCTTTTTCTGAGTAGATGCAAATGTTCCAAGAAATGATCATGATGATGAATATGCAACTATGTGACGATATTGTGAATTACTGATTATATATGCAGAACAGAATGATCAAAATAGGAATGTTTGCGTTTGTTAGGCGTTTTTTAGTATTTAAAAAAATTAAATTAAAAAAATTAAAAAAAAATAATAACTGGGGAGGTGGTTGTGTGAGGGTAGCTTAGTGATAGAATTCTCGCCTGCCATGCAGGAGACCCGGATTCAATTCCCGGACCATGCACTTCCCAAAAAACAAACAAGCAAGCAAGCAAACAAACAAACAAAAAAACGAACTGGTCAAAAATTCAACAAACAGTGCTGCAGTACTGGGATACTCACACGGAAAAAGAATGCAATGTGACCCTGCCGTACAGCGTACAAAAATTTAAAAATTGGGGAGCTCCTCGGCCCCTGGCTGGTACTATCTTGAAACAATTCACAGACAATGTCACTTCCCTCCACCTGCCAATTTGAAATCAAATGAATAGATGGTGACAACAGTCAGGGTCTGGGTGGGGGTGGGGGGTGGGGGGGTGGGGTAGGTGGAGGTGGTTTGAAAAGGAAGGGGCAAGACACAAAAGTGGGCTTCGGGGGGAGGTCTGGAATGTTCCACATTCTGTGTGTCCATATGAGCCTATCCATATGCAACAGGCCATAGAACGTGATGGCTGCCCGAGTCTATGAATACACTAAAAACGACCAACCTGTGCGTTTTCCAAGGGGGATCTGTATGGCCGGTAAACTCTATCTCCCTAAAATCCATGCAACAGTCTTCCAGAGAAGATACACAAATGGCCAATAAGCATGTGAGAAGATGCTCAACGTCTCCGCCTACCCGAGGGGCAATGCAAATCCAAATGCCTGGTGAAGATGGCTGGAATGAAAACGACAGGCCGTCACAAGGGGTGGCGAGGACAGGGAGAAATTGGCAGCCACACTCTCTGCTTTAGCAAGAAGAGGGGCAGCCTCTTTGGAAAACAGCTGCCAAAACCCAGTCTTTCCAACCCATCTTGGTTGCTGTGTGACCCCAGGCAGGGCTCCGTCCCTCTCTGGGCCCCAGCCTTCCATGTTGGAGGGCCTTGTTTACCAGCTTCAGGGAGGGCCTGGGCTTTGAGAAATCGGCAGCCACACCCTCTGCTTTAGAGAAAGAGGGGCAGCCTCTTTGGAAAACAGTCTGGTGGCTCCTCAAAAGACAAAACGCAGAATTACGATATGGCCCAGGAATTCTGTCCCCAGCGATCTACCCAAGAGAAATGGAAACCACCTACGTCCAGAGGAAACTCATGTAAGAATATCAACAGCCGCGTGATGCAAAATAGCCAAAGAATGGGAAAATGTCCTGAGCGGATGAATGGATAAACAGAACGTGATTCCCTCCAGACAATGGAATATTATTCAACTGCAAAAGGAATGAAGCTCTGATTCACGCTACAATGTGGATGAATCTTAAAAACATGATGCTGAGTGCAAGCAGCTGGATACAAAAAGACAAATATTGTGTGATTCCCTTGGTTTGGAATGTCCAGAACAGACAAATCCACAGGGACAAAGGGGGGAGGCTGGCGGCTGCCAGGGGCCAGGGGAGGGGAGGATGGGGGGTAATAGCTAATGAGGTGGGGTTTTTATTTGGAGGTGATGAAAATGTTCTGGGATGATACAAAGGTGATGGTTGCACAACCCCGTGAGCATACTATAATCCCCTGAATTGTACACCTACAAGGATGCATTTTATGGTATGGGAATCATATCTCCATTTCAAAAATATGTGTGTGTGTGTGTGCATGTATAATTGAGCTATTTACATGCATATATATATTTCATCGAGCGAACACTTACGATCTGTGCCCCTTACTACGTGGATTTTATATCTCATTTTTTAAATGTTAAAATAAATTGAAAAAGAAAAAAACTAAAAATCAGGATTCGGCCCAAATTGTAACATAAATGGAAAATAAAAAGGATCTCTCACACACACACATACACACAATAAAATAAAATTAAAAAATAATAATAATAAAAAGACCACACCAGTTGATACTTGTAAACCACTTCCACATTGCTGGGACTAAGGTAGATGCTCAATCCCCGTTTGGTGAAAAAGAGTCTCCCTCCTTAAATGTCCAGGCCCCACCTCCCCGGATGACAGAGGGAAGCCATCAGTCCAGACTCATGATAAAGTCACAGCCATAAATTCCCAGCAAGAGAAACCTCCATCTTCCCTCGATTTACCTGGGCATCACTGCCCAGGAATATTCACTAAATATTAAAATCGTGCGAAAACCCCACCTGTAGGTTTACATGTCAAGGAGAATTTGTCACCCCGCTCCCTGCCCCCATAGGAGTGTGTGGAGGGACATCTGGGCCCCCCCAAGGAGGTGTCCTCGCTCCTGCTGGAAGGAGGAGGCGAGAGAAACCAGTAAATGTACAAACCCACAGGATAATCCCAGGGGGAGATAAAAGGGTGACGGAGACATGGGAAAGCGACTGTAGGCGACAGGCAGCTGACCTTCGCCAGGGAGGAAGGAAGACCTCACCCTGGAGCTGGGTCTGATTCAAGGCCAGGAAAAGCCCGTGCAAAGGTCCTGAGGCACAACCAGGCCTGAGGTGTTGGAGGACCAGAAAGGGGGCTCATGGGGCTGAAGTGAGGGAGAGGGAGGGGACGAAGGTAGGGAGGGGACAGGGGAAGGTCCTGCAGGGCCTCGAGGCTGTGGGGGAGGACCTCTGACTGTGCCTCAGGAGCTCCTGGCCCCACTAGTTCTAAACCCTGCTTCCTACCCCCCCACTGCTGCAAACCCAGTCCTGCCCAAAGTCATCAAAGTCGGGGAGAGCTTGGGGAGGATTCTCAGCTGTCCATGACCCCGCCTCCCACCCCCCACAGTGGGCAGAGACCACCCCACCCCACCCCAGGAGCCCCGGTTGCAGGAGCTCCCCAGGGCGGTGAGTCCAGCCCAGCCACTTTGCTCCTGTCCAAGGAGCACCTAGACAAAGCCAGGTCTGATGCCCACCATGACCAGAGCCCCTGGCAGCCCCGACCCTGGCTCCTTTTTAACCTACAAACCCAGATTTTCGACATGCTCTGCGAAGCCATGAAAAAAAAAACACACACGAGAAAGAACCGAATGCCCCTCTTTGGGGGAGCCTTGGAGAGACGACAGCCATGACCCAAAGATCCAAGGGGAGGCCAAATGGCAGATGTAGACCCTGCCCAACCCCTGGAGGACCCACCTGCAGTCCCGTTCCCGGACACCCGTCCAGGGAACCCCCACCAGGATCTCTGGGCCCTAAACTCTCCCCACCAAGTCCCAAGACAAGCCCCGCACCCCTGGGGGCAGCTTTCCCATCTGGCTCTGAGAGCTCCTGCTGCACCCCACCCCTACACTGTTTCTGGGAATTCTGGGCTCCTGCCCACTCAGACTTTTGCCCTCTGCCAACCCCCTACATGTGTCTTTTGGAGTCCAAACTTCATCCCCAGATCCCAGAGTCCCCGCCTTAGCCACCGATCTGTTCTGTATCTGCAGCAGACAAAGCAGAGGCAAAGAAACTCCAAACTCGGCACCAAGGCAAATCACCCCTGCCAATATCCCACCCCCCGGATTACAACCTCATCTCCTGCTGCCTCCTTGCTGTTCCTGCTTCCGAGCTTTGCCCCTGTCATGTTCTCTGCCCCGGGGGGGCTCACCGTAACAATACGATGCAATTTACAAATTAAAAAAATAAATCAATATTCTTTATTGTAAATCCCACATAGCCAATTGATTCTCCTCAAATGGTTTTGTGATGCTTATCAAACTTGAATCTGCAGTGCCCTGTAATTGCAATTGACAGACGAGTGTAGCTCTGATAGGAAGGTTAGTTCACGTTTTCCTTTACATTAATAAAACTCAAGTGAAATAAGGAAGACAGATGCGAGGACTTCACTCATCCATCAGTGATGTGAGCAAAGTCGGCTGAACCCATTGGCAAATCCTGGAAGGGTATTTCCTTATTTGGGGAGCTGCTATTCACAAGATAAAGACTATAGAAATTGGCACCCTTTTAAGTTTAATTTGCATTATTGACATTTTCATCATCACTCTCTTACGTTATATCAGGAGTTGGCAAACTTCGGCCCGCTGCCTGTTTTTGCGAGTAAGGTTTTAGTGGCACACAGCGACACCCATTCATTTATATATTATGTATTTATGTATGTGTACACTTATGTATTATGTCATTGACAGTTTTCAGGCTAGTGTGACAGAGTTGAGATGAGTTAAGCCAATCAAAGCCAAAAGATATTTTCTATCTGGCCCTTTACAGAAAAAAAATTGCCAACTCCCATTTTAGACAATCAACGAAATCATAAAGCAAGCCCTGATTCGTAGCATTTGCCTATTTATGTGATGTCAATTCCACCCTCTGGCCAATTTCAAGCTCCCCGTGTGATGTAATGAACTTGGAGTTGGAAAGACGCACCCGGTATGGTGGCCCCATTTCCACCAAACAGATACAATAGAAGAAAACAACCTAAGCGCACGGACAATAGTAAAATGCGGTAAAATAATTCAAAAGTTTGGCGTTTTTCATATTTATCACTTCCGATTTTTTCTTGGTATGGAATTATTCAAATATCTTAAAAATCATCCTTTTCAAGTGTACAATTTGCTGGTTTGTGGTTCTAAATTGATCGATTTTAGAACATTTACATCACCCCAGAAAGAAACCTGGTACACATCAGCTGTCACCCCCACAGTCCCCTGCCCTCCCTCCAGCTGCCGACAACCACAAATCTCCTTTCTGTCTTTATGGGTTTGCTAATTTCTGGATATTACCTATAAATGGGACCCTATGGCAGGGGGCTCTTTTCCTGAATTTTCAAGGTTCCCGCCCCATCGTGGCATGCATCCGTGCTTCATTCCTTCACGGATGAATACTATCCCTGCCTTCATTTTAAATATAATTAATTAAGTATATGTTGACCATCTGTCATTTTTCATCATGGCCGGGTTTTGACAACCGCCTTGCAAAATTCCCGAAACGATAGCAAGTGGGACCAGCCAGGTTCCTGCCCCATGAATTCTTCATGCACCACACAAAGGGAAAGTCAATAATTGATGGACCAGCTCAGCAGGTCCCAGCCGGCCGCTGCCTCTCTCCTGTCTCCAACCCTGGCTGCGGCTGCCCCAAGGGTGGCCCCGGGATCTCCAGGAACCCCCAGGCCTGTGCCTGCCCTGGCTGATGTCCCCACGGCCACCGGCGCGACACGCGACACAGAGCCCACGAGTCAGCGCCTTTTTTTATAAATGGATCCCGCTTGCCTGGGATGGGGTGAGTGCCCATGGTTCTTAAACTGGGTTCCCTGGAGCCCTTGGAGGAACCTGCTGCTGGCCAGGCTGCTGTAGGCGAAAGAACGCTTTCAACCATGGTCATATTTTCTGGAAAAAGGGTTTGGGGCCCACTCTTCTGCTGACAAGGGCAGTGCAGGCTATAGCTCAGCCCAAGCAAGTGATCTTTAACAGCTAAGCTAAGAGCTGGGGCCATTGGCAGGAAGGTGGATGCAACCCCTAAATGAACCCCGGCTCCTCCCACTTCTCCCCCCTTCACTCCCCCACCGTGGTCCCCCCCACTCCCACCTACAACCCCATTGCCTATTGCCCCTACAGCAGCCAGAGGGAGCCTGTGGGTCCCCGGGTCAGGACTTGTCCCTCCTCTGCCTACAACCCTCCATGGCTCCCACTTTCCTCGGGGGAAGAATCCAAGTCCTCCCTACGGCCCCCCAGGCCCTGCACGCCCTACCTCGTCCCCTCCCTGCCTTCCCCTCCTCCTACTCTCCCCCTTGCTTCCTCCACTCCAGCCACACAGCGAGGCCTCCTCGCTGCTCCTCCAGCATGCCAAGCCTGGTCCTACCTCAGGGCCTTAGCACAGGCTATGCCCTCTGCCCAGAAGGTGCTTTCCCTAGTTCTCTGCATGACTGTTTCATTCAAGTAATTCAGGCTTCAGCTCAAATGTCACCTCCCCCCACCATCTAAACTAACTTCTCTATCCATCTGTTCATCCACTGTATTCACACAGTTATAACTAAGTGTAATGACATCCATCTTCCCCAACCCTAGTTTGTGAGCCAAGTGAGGGCAGGCACTGGATTGTCCAATGTCATTGCCGGGTCCCCTGTGCCCTGCACCAGGTTTGGCTCAGGGTAGCTGCTCAGCAACTGTTCATTGAATGAATAAATGACCTCCTGGCACTAGAGGGGCACAGTCAAGGATCCTGTCCAAGGACCTCATTATTCCATCAGGAAAACTGAGGCTCAGAAAGAGGCAGAGATTGGCAAGTTCAGGCAGCAGAGCAGGGTGAACCCCTCCGGGCCTGCCTGTCCTGCCCAGGTTTGGGATGGGGGGGGTTAAATGTTTCCCACCCACCCACACCCCCAGGACCACGACACCATGTATTAATGACCTTTGCAGGGAGCGCTCACTACCCACTAGGCTTTTTACCTCCACACCCTTACCATGGAGTTGTCATAATGGACCTGCAAAACAGGATTATTACGGAGGGGAAAACTGAGTCGGGGGGTGGAGAGACAGGGGCTTACCTAAAGTCACACGTCAATGATGTGGCAGAACTGAGATTGAAGCCAGCCCTGCGCCCTGGACGGTTCTTTCCTCATCCTTGCCCACTGCTAATTTAAGGTTCGAGCCTGCTGCACCCCTCCCACAGCCCACCCCAAAGTACAGTGATCCAAAGAGGCTTTTTAGGAAGGTTTGAGAGCCAACATCTACCATTTCCCCCTTCTCGGTGCCTTCAGGACTTCTGTTGAGACTTGCAGAATTCCCCACAAAGTAGCCCCCCTCCCGAGTTATCTCAACGCCTTTTCCGGGTCTGAAAGATGGGGAAACTGAGGCCTGGACCATGGAGAAGGCCCAAGGCCCTACCTTGGGGCTTTAGATCACCAGAACCCTGCCAGAGTGGCTTCCATTAGAACTTAGGCAGGTGGGACTGGGGGAGGGGGAGTGGGGGGAGTGGCACACCTTGGGACTGAGCCTCAACACCTGGGGCAGGTGGAGTCCTTATTTAGCATTCGCCTCAGGGCAGGGCCTTTCCATAACAACAGCTGCCATTCTGTCTTCAGGGGGCCCTACAGGACTGCCACAGCCAATCCTCAAGTGACCAAAAGGCTCCTCACTCCCTTGGATGGACCCTCCGCTCACCTGCCCATGCTGCAGATGGGGAAACTGAGGCTCAGGGGGTGCCTGAGCACCTCCTCCCAAGACAACACAACTGCACAATGGGAAGGGGACACTGGAAACTGCCCCTGCCTGACTTGTCCTCTCAGGGATCCGCCCCCCTCCCCCACCCCCACCCCCGACTCCACCAACAGAGTGGGGTTCATGGGCCTCCACTCCCCCAACATTTCCCAGGGGCACTCACCGACTGTCGGTGTCCCAGGCCGCCGCAGCCTCTGCCCCGGATGGAGCAGGAGAAGTGCTGCCCAGGTGTGCGCGGGGCCGCGGCCCGCTCTGTCTCCGTTTCCATGGTGACAGCGTCGGCGGCCCCGCCCCCGCCCCTCCCAGCCGAGGCCCCGCTCTGGGCAGTTCCCAGGCTCAGCTCCCCGGCGGCCCGGCCCACCCAGGCGGCTGGTTGTGTTTTAAAGTTGGCGCCCGCAGACCTGCCAGGGCGGGAGAGGGTACGGGCAGCCGATGCAAAGGTCCTGAGGCAGGCCCGTGCCTGAAAGCCTTAGAGGAAAAGCAAGGAGCAGAAGGGCCCGGGAGAGCAGAGGAGTGGAGGGCAGGCAGGGGCAGGCAAGAGCCTTCATTTCTGTATTGAATCCTCCAAGTAGCCCCGCCTGGGAGCTCTGTCCATCCGCATTCTACAGACAAGGAAATGGAGGCTCAGAAAACTGAACCCCTGTCCAAGGGAGTCAGCAAGGTTGTCTTGAGTCGGTGATCCCAGCTCCCGAACACTGGCTGAACTGCCCCAGCTGGGCTCTGATGTGCTCACAAAGTGACCTCTCCTCCGGGAGCTTGTTTACAGCTGCTGGCAGGCTGCCCCCCGCCCACCCCCAGGATGGAGGAGGTGGTGATGGGTGGAGGGGGTGGGACACGGGCAGCAGGTCCCAGTTCTGCCTGTGTTCCTACTTCACTGGACTCTTTCTGGGCCTCAGTTTACCCTCCCAGGGAAATGCACCTAATTAGACCCTACAGAAAAAGGCCCAGAGGCGGCAGATGTAAATCAGAACACCTGCCAATTACTTCGACGGGGCAGCCCCAGTTCAGAGCTGGCAAAACCAAGGCCAAGCCCCCCTGGGGAGTGTCCCCTGCCAGACTGGGGCGGGGGTTGGGGTTCTGGCCCTGGCTCACCCGGTTCCCTGGCCCATCCAGAAGCCCGGGGCACTCGCACATTCACACCTTCGCCAAGCTGCCCTCCCGAGGGTGGAAAGTCCCCAAGCCGGAGGGTGGGTGCTGGTTCCAGAACAGGACGCCGTGGGGTAGGGGGCAACTCAGGTCCACTCTGTCTGCCCCAACCCATGCTCCCAGAAAGTGACAGACAGCGAAGGGAAAATGAGAAACGAAGAGGGAAACTGAGGCAAGAATAAAGATAGAGGGGGTGAGGGGCATGGCGGGGGGGGGGGCGGGAAAGACAGACAAAGGACAGCTGGCTCCCCGGGATGCGCAGAAATGGGGGGCGCACTGCTCACCTGCACTCCGGGGCCGGTCCGTCGGTCTGACCGCCGGGGCTCTCTGTCCAGCCGCCTCCAGAGAGGTGGGAGCCTTTGTGATGGCAGCGGGACTCGCGCCGGGAGGCCGTGGGCGGGGCGGGCAGGACGGCCGCGCCCTCTCCCCGCCCCTCGGAGAGACCACGCCCCCTCCCCGCCCCCGCCGATGAGGAAGAGGCCAAAGATGCGACCGAGGGCGGGCCAAGGGCTCAGGTCCAGCCAATGACAGCGCGGGCGTCGTACAAAGACGCCAACGGGACCAGGTTGCCGTCATGGGGGGCGGGGCAGAGCCTTGGTGGGCGGAGTCAGGCGGCTCGGGGCGGGTGGGGGAATTCCTCCGGAATCGCCGAGGGGGCCGGATGCGGGGTGCTGCCGGCCGCGGTGGGGCGCAGGCCGAAGAAGGGGAAGGAAGGAGGTAAGGGTCAGAGGCGGACAGAGGCCGGAGGTAGGGGGAGAGTGCCAAAAAGACGGACCGAAAGAGAGCTAAAACAGAAAATGCCACCGCGTGGCCCCGAACTTGTCCCTTCCTCTCTCTGGGACTCAGTTTACCCGCCTGGGAGTATATAGGAGTCTGGGCAGAAGCCTGTTTCTCAAAGGATGGCCCCAGGGAATGCTACATCAGATTCACTTGGGCGCCCCTTAAGAATGTAGGGGGAGTCTTCTGGGGGTACAGATCAATGCTTGGGATGAAGTTTGAGGCGACCGCCTGGTAAACTGGTCCAACATCGATTTCCGTGGGAAGGAACTAGGGGACAGGGTCATGGGCGGCGGCGAACAGCTGGGGCCCTGGAGGATGCAGCTGCAAGTGCTGAGAACGGGGTCCAGGAGAGGCTCTCACCGCCCCTGCTGCTCGTTTCCTCCCTGGAGCCCCAACCGCCAAGTGGCTGCCTGGGCCACCTCCTCCAGGCACCCAGACTAGCTTTTGTTGACAACCTGCTTGTGCCGAGGCCTCCTGCTTCCAATGTAATAAATGCAAAAATAAATAAAACGTCCCCTATTCCCGTTTTGGGTGAGGAAGCTGAGGCCCAGAGAGGGAAAGTGACTTGCCTGAGGTCACACAGGCAGAAAGTGGCAGGGTCAGGATTCGAACCGGGAGTGTTCTGAGGCAACTCCCTGCCCACTCTCCCCGGCGACCCTCGGGGCAGCCTCCTCTCCCACCTCCTCCACCCACAGTCATGTCCTGTCCTCTGTTTCACCTTCAGCACCGTCTGCATTTGGGGGCAGAAATCACAGTTGTGACAACCAAAGATGTTTCCAGACACGGTCAAATGTCATGCCCCCACACCCCCCCCATCCCCGGTTAAGAACTACTATCATAGACCCCCGGGCCCCAGACTAAAGAGGAGTCACGTTTCTTTGGATCAGAGGTGCTAATAGGGGTGGCAGAAGAGACTGTTTATAGTAAGTCATCGAACCAAGGCGAATAGTTCTCAGCGAGTTGGGGTCAGGCAGGCAGGTGCGGGTGTGACAGAGGTGGGTTCAAACTCAGCTTTGTCCACACATTCATTCCTCCAAGCCTCGGTTTCCCACATCTGTGATGTGGAAATCGTAAGACCTACCAATCCTCAGATAAGACACATAATAAAAAGTGCCCGGTGGTGCTTATAAATAAATGTATAAATTTATTTACTGAGCACCTATTATGTGCAGGCTTCCATTCTTAGCGATTTACAGCTATTAATTCAATGAATCCTCCTAACTACACTGTGAGGGGGTTAGAAGTGTCCATTTCACAGATTAGGACATCAAAGCTCAGGGACAGCAAGGGTCACACAGCGAGGAGCTTGCCAGAGGTGGAATGGCCCTGACATCCTTGGGGATTCCCCCACTGGGTTGGGGCCTGGGAGGCACCTGATCCTCCATTCCACGTATAGACGAGAAAGCCGAGGCTCAGCGAGGTGGTGGAGAAAGGTGGTGATCAGGGCTTGACCAGGGGTGCAGGCTCGGGAGTTGGGGTTCAGCTTAGGGTCGGGGTTCAGTCGGGATCTAGGACTCAGCCTGGATGGGGACTTGGTTGGAAACTATGGCTTAGTCAAGTCAGACATCAAACTGGGATCAAGAGCTCAGCCCGGAGTTCGGGCTCAGAGAGGATCAGGGGCTCAGCCTGGGGTCGGGGCTCAGCCGGGATCCGGGCTCAGCCCGGTGTCCATGCTCAGCGAGGATCAAGGCTCGGCCCTGTATCCGGGCTGCGCCTGGGGGTTCGGGAGCGCGTGGCTGCGCCGATGCCGGCCCTGTGCGGCAGGGGGCGCTCTGCATCCACAGCCCGGCTGGCGGCGCCTTCGCTATCCCGGGAAAGCGTGGCCGGGGCCGACTGGATCTGTTTGCGGGGCGGGGTTTCCCCGCGTCCAAGTCACCACGGACTCTGGATCCAAGAGTCACTCGCACTCCGAGACCAGGCCTTGTACCCCGCGGGGTTGTGGGCCCGGAGACGTGCGACCCCCCTTCTCGGGGCCGGGGGCGGGGGTCAGGGGCGGGGTGGGGGGGAAGGATCTCGGCCTGGCGCCTGCGCAATGGGGACCCCCGTCCCCAGCGGCCGGCGGGGTGGGGGCGTTTGCGCAGCGCCTTCCCCAGCCCCGCGGCTTCCCCTCGCTGGGGGAGTTCGAGGGAACTGGTCTTGGTGGCCAGACTGTCCCTTCCCCCTGCCCAGCTGTGACTCCCACGTGCCCGCGATCCGTCTGTCCTCAGCCCATCTGTCTGTCCTCCAAGCCCCCCTCCCTAGGCCTCTAGTGGAAGGGAGTGGGTGGGCGGGCGCAGAGAGGGAGACGGGAGTTGGGGTTGAACTTCGCTTCAGCCCCCCACCGCGGGCCAGGCTGGGGGAGGGGCCCATGGAGCCGCCAGTGGGGGACCCCGGGGACCTTTCATCATTAACCTGGGGTTAAGGGCGCAGGGCATCTCCTCCCCCCCAATTCGCCCTTCCCCCGCGTCCACCCTCCCCTGCCCCCCACGCCCCATCTTCCTCCCACCCTGCCTCCAGCGCCCTGCCAAGGAGCCAAGGAGCGAGTAGGCCCTGCGGGAGGATGTATTTACAACTGTCAGCCCTGCAGACGCCAGCCGGCGGCCTGCGTGTGGGAGGCGGACGTCTGGGGAGATAAATGTCCCTGTGTGTGTGTGTGTGTGTTTGCGTGCCTATGCACATGCACGTGTGGGTGGGTGGGTGTGTTTGGGGAGGAGGGAGTGGCCTGATCTACTGTTGCCTCTGAGGATACTGACTGAGCCTTCCCCCCCCCATCCAACTGAGATGCCTGGCAGAAGGAAACCTCTCACTCCTTGGAGCCTCAGTGACCCCATCTGGAAAATGGGTGCAATGACAGCACCCACTTCCAAGAACTGCAAAACTTCAGTGTCAAGGGTTCTCTGGAGGCCTGGCTCATATCCCTGCACTAAGCGACCTGCTGTTCCCATGACCAGGCAATGATATCAGAGCTGTGATAGGGAACACAGGCAACTGTGGGAGTCCAGATGAGGGATGTGACCCCACCTGGGCTCCCTGGATGGTGATACCTGAGTGGAGACCCTTAAGAAAGAGCAGGAGACAGTCAAGTGAAGATGCAGGTAGAGGAAACAGCCAAGGACAAAGGCCTGGAGGGCAAAAATGCTAGGTGTATTTGGGGAACTGCCTTTGGCCTGGTTTGGTGACTTTGGGCAATTCAGAGGTCCACTCTGAACCTCGTCATCTGTAAGTGGAACTTCTGATATCCACCTTGGAGGGCAGTTGCCAAGATGGGCTGAGAGAGGTGAGTAACCCAGTGTGAGTGCCTAGCACGGGTGCCAGTTATTGCTATGTGTGGGATTTCTGTCCCCTGCTCCCCAGGAGCTCCCAGGCTACAGGCATGAGGCACGAGCATATGGTGAGCCAGGCAGATGCCCATCATGTTGATGAAGAAAAGGCACATCAGTCAGGGGGAGCCTCGTGAACAAAAGTGCTGAGATTGGGAAGCTCTGAGCGTGGAAGGGGAATTGCTGACCAGATCAGAACACAGAGCCCCACAGGGTATCTACAGCTGGGTATAAAACTCTAGACTTCGTCCTGAGGGCAATGGGGAGCCATGGAGGGTGTTAGAGCAAGGAAGAGATCAGGGTGGTGGAAAATCCATCTAGTGGCCCCAACAGTGAGCAGGCATAGAGGCTGGGAGACCAGGGAAGAGGCAGGTGTGGGGAAGGAGTGGGGGTGGGTCCTGGGATGACATGCCCCAATTGCACCGGGGGTTGTGGCTGGAGGAGAAGCTGTTGGGGATGTTGAGAAGGTTGTAGCCAGGCAGAGCTGGGTGTGGGTGAGCTCGTGGAGAGGAGGTAGGTGTGAGAGGGGTTGTGTGAGGGGGGTGTCAATGGAGAGGCGCTGAAACCACCTAAGTGCTACCTCCTGGGTCCCTGATCTGGGAAACCCACAGCTTCCACTCTCTCCTGGAGCCACCCTAGGGGGCCATCTCCTCTGTCCCCTGCTCTAGGCCACCTGCTTCCCTCTATGGTTGTGACCCCACGGCTGCCAGGAAGAGCTGCAAGGTCGAACAATGAGGTCCCCGGGCCCTGAATGGATCGGCGCCTGCTGAAAAACCCGCAGCAGCTCCAATAGGTTCAGCCTCCACCTTCTATCCTGGGGTCTGTTCCCCATGTGTCCCCCAGCCCACCCCACCATCCTCACAACGTGTCCTCTTAGTTTTAGTTTTCCCAGGATGCATAGCCACTCCTTTGCTTCTTCTGTCCCTCCACCAAACAGCCCGTCATATTCTCCCCTGCCCAGCTGGCGAGGCAGCTCCCTGAAGGAGAAAGTCCAACTTTTGAATCACGCTGGCCTGGATCCAGTTTGGCTCAGCTCCAAGCCTGTCTCAGTTTCTTCTATCTGTCAACAGAGGCTAGTCATGCAGTCCCTACCATGCCAAGTTGTCGTGGGGCTCCCTGGGTGCTCGGCCAGCTCCAAGGGCACAACGTGCCTGTGGGAAGCCCAGGCAGGGAAATCAGGGCTCTGGCTACCCCCACCCTGGCACCTCCCCATGCCTGCATGTATGCATCCATTCATTCATTCCGCATATAGTGATTGAGCACCATCTGTGTGCCAGACCTGGAAAAGCCTCAGCCTCCACGCCTGAGCCTCAAGAAACCCCCAGAGTTCAGGGAGCAGAGAAGGGTGTGAAGGTTTTACCTGTGAGAGTCTGGGGTGGACATGGTTGCATGGAAGTGGGGGCATTGGAGCTGGGGTCTTGATGGCTGAATAGGAGTTTTCCAGGAGACAATAAAATTTGTAAATGAGAAGAGGGATGTTTCAGGAAGAGAGAATATCATTAGCAGAAGCCCAAAGGTGTGAAAATAGCAAGCAGCTCATAATGGCTGGGATGGCAGAAGCAGGGTGGCAGGGGAGGAGTGAAATTTAAGTTGGAAAATCCACAGAGGCTGTGAAAATCAGGATCTGAGATTTAATTCCAATAGGAAAGGAAGTCACAAAGGAGATCCATTGGAGTAGAGCCTCACCATGAACTCAGCATCATTTAGTCATTCAACAAATGTTCACTGTCATCAGATTCTAGCTCAGCCAATTACCTGCTGTGTGACTTCAGAAATAGCACTTGCACTCTCTGATCCTCAACTTTATCATATGTAAAATGGGCCCCTCCTGTGTGCCTGGCCCTGGACTAGCTAGAGGTGCTGCCAGGGACAGAACAGACATGCAGTCTTCATCCTTGGGAAGTTCACAGCCTCAAAATTATAGGGGCTATTATGAGCTAGAAACTTGTAGGAGGGTATTCTTGTTTTATCTGTCCCACAGCCTTGCATGATTACCACTGACATTCTCCAGGAAGACTTGGCCTTCACCCCACCAGAAACTTCTTCCATGTCCTCTCTCTCACCTCCAGGTCTCCACCCATGTCAAGGTCCTAACCCCTGAACAACTATTCAGGGGTCACCTTCGATGGCTCATCCTCCATGATACCTAATAAAGGAATCAGGGCCTTTTTGGGGTGTGCAGAGCCCCACATGGCCCCCCTAGGTCATGATCATCTTGTGTTTTAATCCCAGTGGCCTGTCTGTCTTTCCCGCTGGATAGAGAGCTCTGGGAGGTGGCAGGGCTGGGTCCGCTGTGGTCACCACCATGCCCCCAGAGCCCAACACAGGACAGGAGATGCTCACTGAATGTCTGTGAAGCAATTAAATGAGATTGTCCTCCCCAGTTTTGTGGGGACTTGTTTAGTCACAGAGCAAGCGAGCCTCCAAGGTGGGGTTTGAACCCGGATCTGCCTGACTCCCAGTCCAGTGCTCTCACCTTCATTCTCAAAGCTCTTCTGCCATCCTCTTTGACTGTCCTGGCCAGCCTCTCAGCCTCACATTTCCATGAGAGCCCACCCCAATCCGACACTTTCCTGGGAGAACCCAGAGGGCTGAAACAATCCAGGAGGGCTTCCTGCAGGATGAGGCTCCAGGCAGAACAATGCGCTGAGGGTGGTATCCAACTACCTGTGCTGTTCCCACTGATTTGCTCATCATCACCTCTCTGGGAGGCACAAGGCGCAGGTGGGAAATCTATTTTCACCACCGTCCTCGCACTCAACCAACTGTCCGGGTGACTTCATCGGAGCCTGAGCTGGGGGTGCCTCTGAGCTCATCCTCTCACCCTGCAGAGCGTGTGTGAGCCAAATCCTGACCCGATAAAGCAGTAATTCAGCAGCCCCACACTTGGCTGAATCTGGAGCAACAAGCGCCTTCCAAGCATGATCTCAGGTCACCACCACATCCCCACTGGAAAGCGCTGTTATAGTCCTCCTTTAACAGATAAGGAAATGGAGCCCAGAGAGGGAATGCACTTGCCTGGGGAAACACAGCATGTTAGAAACAGAGCTGGAACTGGTCTCTCCTTTGCCATTACACGACCCACAGGCCCCCCAACTTCAATCCACTCTCCTGCAGCAGCAGACGGCGCCCTCTGAGTGCCCATGAGCACCTGAGTCAGGTCCGTCGCTCTTCCTCCTACAGCCCTCCATGGCTCCCACCACCCTAGGGTTAAAAGCCCATAGCCTCCCCATGACCCAGCAGACCCTGCACAGCCTGCCCCGTCCCTTTCCTGCCCTCCCCTCCCTCTGTTCTCCTCATTCACTCCAGTCACACAGGCCAGCTCGCTGTTCCTCCAACATTCCAAGCATGTCCAGCCTCAGGGCCTTTGCACATGTTATTCCCTCTGCTTGGGATGCTGTTCCTTGGAGTTCTTCATCAAGCATCTCCTCACCTGTTGGAGGTGAGGGGGCAGTTCCTGCCCACAGATGGATGGGGAAATAGAGGTGATGGAATGCCTTCTACCTCCAGGAGACAGACCTTCAGCCCACCCAATGGGTTGTGGTTTGGGGAAGTCCTTTCCCTTCCTGGACCTCCGTTTCCCCACTTTTACAATGAAAAGGTAACACCTCCCAATTCTGTACCATTGGTTTCTCACCTTTTCCATTTCTCCCATTTCACAAATACTTTATTCCTTGAAACCCACTCACATTTGAAACATTAATAAATGTCTGCATGTGTGTCATCTTAACCATTTTTAAATCTACCCTTCAGTGGCATTAATTTACATCTACAAAGCTGTGTTACCACCACCACCACCAGTAACTCCAAAGTTTTTCCTCACTCCAAACAAGAACTCTGTACCCATGAAGCATTAACCTCCCAGTCTCCTGGCCAGGAGGTAACCTGTTGGCTACACTCTGTCTCTAGGAAATGGTTTATTGCCAAGACAGAAAGTAGATTCTCTACAACCGGGATCATACAATATCTGTCCTTTTGTGTCTGGCTTATTTCATTGAGCATAATGTTTTCGAGGTTCATCCATGTGTCACATTTATCAGAGCTTCATTCCTTTTTCTAGCCAAATAATATTCCATTGTCTGCTTGGACCACATTTTGTTTCTCTGTTCATCTCCTGATGGACCCTTCGGGTTGCTTCCACCTTTTGGTTCTTGTGACTAATACTGCAATAAAGACTCATGTGCAAAGCTCACTCTGTTCTTTAAAAAAAAAAACAAAAAAACAAAAAAAACTTTTTTTTTTAACCACAAAAGTGAAAGGAAAACCAGCATCTCTTGCCAGAGACAGAAGGTAACCGAAAGTACAATTAAAGTTGCCTCTCACTGCCGGTGGTCCTGTGGTATGCATCTTTCCTAGCAAAAGGAAGAGGCTTTACAAAATCCCCAGCCCCCCACTGGAGATTTTTGCAGATAAAATGAGAAAGGTGGAAAGGAAATGCCAAAGGGATCACTTTTGCACGCTGGGGCTCAGCGCTGTCTCGTAACACTGCTGTCAACTCCCCCTGTTGTCATGTTATTTGTGAGGCACTAGGTGACTCTGGTCCTGAGATTCTAATCCAACTGTTCACACGCCATCTCTTCAGGAGACCCTCCCTCTTAGCCATTGGACAGGCTGTTTTCTGTTTACTTCATTCATTGTGTTGCCTGGCTGTCTCTATGACTAGAATTTATGCACCAGAAAGACCAGGATTTTTTGTCTGTTTTGTTGCCTGCTGTATCCCCAGCACCTGAGGTATACAGTAGGCGCTTAATAAATGTTTGTGGCATGAATGAATGTCACTATCTCCTGGTGCCCTGTTGTGGTTGGCAGAATAATGGCCAAAATCTCAGTGTCCTAATCCTCGGAACTTGCGAATATGGTACCTAACACGGCAAAAGGGACTTTGCAAGTGGGATTGAGTGAAAGTCCTGAGATGGGGAATATTTCTCTTCTATCACCTGGGTGAGTTCAGTGTCACCGCAAGGGTCCTTCTAAGAGGGAAGCAGGAAGGGAATTATCAAGAAAGTGATAGAGCAACCTACAGAGTGGGAGAAACTATTTGGAAACCATATATCAATAAGGGCTTAGTATCATACATTGATTATATGATGAAAACCATATATTGATAAGGGCAGAATATATAAAAGACTCCCCGCAAGTCAACAGCAAAAAAGACAAACAAGTCAAATAAAAACTGGGCCAAGGATTTGAATAGCCACGTCTCCAAAGAAGAGATCTTCAGAAGGCCACAGGGTATATGAAAAGATGCTCAACATTATTGGTCATTAAAGAAATGCAAATTAGGGTGGGCCATGGTGGCTCAATGGCAAGAATGCTTGCCTATGATGCCAGAGGACCCGGGTTCGATTCCCGGTGCCTGCCCATGTAAAAAAAGAAAAAAAAGAGAAAAAAAAAGAAATGCAAATTAAAACCCCATGGAGGGGGCGGGGCCGCGGGGGCAACTCAGTGGCAGAGTTTTTGCCTGACCTGCCGGAGAGACCCGGGTTCGATTTCCGGTGCCTGCGCATGCAAAAAAAATAATAATAAAGAAAGAAAAATGGAGGTACCACATCACACATCCCCACTTGGATGGCTATTATTTAAAAATCTGAAAATAACAAGTGTTGGCAAGGATGTGGAGAAAGAGGAGCCTTCCTATGTTGTTGGTGGGAATGGAAAATGAGGCAGCTGCTGTTAGATGGCGCTTCAGAAAATTAAGCATAGAATGACCATATGATCCGGCAATTCCACACCTAGGTACAAACCCTAAAGAATTGAAAGCTGGGACTCAGACAGACTTTTGTACAGCAGGGTTCATCACAGCATTATTCACGCTAGCTAAAAGGTGGATGCAACCCAACTGTCCATCAAAGGATGAATGGAGAAACAAAATGTGGTCTATGCATGCAATGGAATATTATGCAGTTGTGAAAAGAAAGTGAAGTGCTGGAAGACATTATATTGGGTGAAATAAGCCAGAAACAAAAGGACAAATATTATCTGATCTTTTTTTTTCTTAGGTACATGGTCCGGGAATCGAACCCAGGTCTCCCGCAGGGAAGGCAAGCATTCTACCACTGACCCACCCGTGCACCCTACCTGATTTCTGTTACATGAAATACTTAGAACCAACAAATTCATGGAGACCCAAAGCAAGGTAGTGTTTGAGGGAATGGGGTGTTATTACCAAACAAATATGACTTTGGATTTGAGATGATGAAATAGCCTGGAAATTGATAGGGGTGAAAGTGGCACACGGTAATGTATTTTATGTCAAAGAATTTGGCCACTTAAAATGCTTTAAATGACTTTTATGTTTTGCATCTTTTATTATAATTAAAAATAATTAAAAAGTTGTTTTTTTTTAAGTAGGAAGGCCAGTGTCAAAAAATGAAATGTGATAATAGAAGCAGAGAACCAGAACACTGTTGTTTGAGAAAAGTCCCAACTGGCCATAGTTGGCTTTGAAGATGGAGGAAGGGGCTATGTGCAAGGACTACTGGGGAACATGGTTGCTGCCAAGAAAGGGGAGCCCACCTTGGAGTGAAACCAACTCAGTGGAAAGCAGAGAGCAGAGATGGTAAGAGAAAAATTCCAAATAACAGTGTCTGAGCTCCTGGATCAAGCCATACCTGAAGCTCATCTAGAAACCAAAAAAGACAAGGAAACAGATTCTCACCTGAAGACTCCAGAAGGAATGCAGCCCTGCTGTCAACTTGATTTTAGCTCAGGGGAACTCAGCTTTGGACCCCAGGGAAAGAGACATTTCAGGACCAAGGAGAGCTGACCCTGGTACTGACTTAACTACTATTTATCACTCCCTCCCTTGTACCAAGCTCTGCTTCAGGTTTTGGGAACACAGCAGTGAATACAACAAGAGAAGAATTTTCTGGTGGTCATCAACCGTTGGTTTCGCTGACCCATTGTCCACCCTCGCTTCTTAGGGAACAAGCAACCCGTTTTCTTTTTTGAAACAGCCTTTTTCACAGGAAGCTGTCTCCATCAGCCTGGCTGATCAGAGATTCACAGCTTCTCTAGATCATTGTGATTAGTTAGGTTCAGGGCTGAACTAATGAGAATGAGCCATAGAATAGGCACTTTTTGAGATCCCTGAGCTGGGTGAATGCAGGCTTCCCCAAGAAACCCACCTGGGAGTGAAGCCAGCCCATAAGGAGGCAGAGGGGAGAGATGGCAACAGAAAAACTCCTAATGTCAGTATCTGAGCTCCTGGATCCAGCCATACCTGAAGCCCACATAAAATACAATTGTCATTTACTCTAGGCATCAAATTCCTTTTTGCGGTGGTGGCGGCAGTAGTGGCTGTTGCAACACTTGCAAAAGAATCTTGACTCTACCCTTTTTTTATGGCAATGCATTGGCTCTGGAAATTTCTGGAATATCTTTGGGGGAAAGTGCTAGGAAGAATTACCTGCAATTTTTAAGTGGTCTGAAGCCAAAGACAGTTGGTTCTTTCATGCCCTCAATTAATAGTGATGGTGGGTGGCATGGGGGAGGATGCCTGGCACCACGGGGTCATATCAGGACTCTGGGGGAGGAGAAAGTCTCAACAGGCTCTGGAGGTGGTGGTGTTGAAGCAGAGGGCTACAAAAATAAGAGCATTCAAGTATCAGTGAGAATGTGCGGTAGGGGGAGCTTCCAAAGCTACTGGCTGGAAGGCATGTGGCCATTAACTAGTCAGGTAAAGCCTCATTAACTAGCCAGTTAAATAGCCTGCACACCTCCAAAACACTTCACCAAATGCATAAAGAGATGTGTAAAGATTATTCGTATAAAATGGAAGATAACCTAGAAATCCATCAGCAGAATGGATGTGTAAAAGGAATTCAACCAGTGGAATAGTACACAGCCTTGAAAAGGAATCAATTCGATCTATAACATAATAAACACCGCAGCCAAAGTTTATCAAACACCCACTGTGAGCCAAAGCACTGAGCAGAGAAAACTTTCTATATGTGTGATAACATCTAGAATCCCTGAGAAACCACCTGCTTTACCCCAAGAGAGTCTTGGCCTTTGTCCCGGCTCCTGGCCAAGGGATGGAGGTAAGGGGTAACCTCTAAAGCACTGGGAATTTCCAGGAGATAAAAAGGGTGTTTGTTATCCGTGGGTCCCCCCACACACACCTGGCATGATAATCTATGCTAATGAGATGTCTCAGGGTGGTCTTTGGGGGTGCAGGGGGCTGGCCAAGCCAAAACGAGCGTGAGATTAAAGCTTTAGGATTTGAGTCATTGCATCAGCCTGACCTCCAGAGACTCGGTGGCAGTGGACAGGGCTGGGGACCGAGTCCAGCTACGCAGCCATGATTCACCCCATGGTTTCTATGAAATGCAACCCCATAAAAACTCTGCACACCGAGTCTCAGGTCGGCTTCCCTGGTGAGTGGTATTCCTTGAGTGTTGTCATACCCCTTGGATGCATCCTCTCTCCATGCAGAGAGGACAAGAGAAGCGTTGCACTCAAGCCCTGCCTTACATTTCTCTTCACCTGCCTGGACCTCATTTGGGTCATTCTGGCTATTTTTAAAAAGCTGTAATTGTTAAATTACGGCATGTGCCTGAGTTCTGTGAATTGTTCTAGCTGATGATTGAACCCCAGGAGGTGGCAGGGACCCCCGAACTTGCGGCTGGTGGCTAGGTGAGGGCAATATGCCCTTGACCTGTGAAGCCTGGCCTAACTCCAGCTCGTTAGTGTCAAATAACCTTGTTCCACTCTCAGATACACGGTCTACTGGTATTTGTGTTTTCCAGATGTGGTGCTTTTACAATATGTGCGGGAATTTTTCCATGCTTGAGGAGTTTGTCCCCTTGCATGCTGGCTGGACTCAGTGACTTGTTTCTAATTGAATGAAATAAGGCAGAAATGCGGATGTGTGATTTCAGGGACTAGGTCCCAAACGCACTTGAGCTTCCCCCTTTTTCTCTCTCTCTATCATTCACACTGGGAGAAACCGGCTGCCATATTGTAAGGAAGCTCAAGCAGCAACACAAAAAGGCTCACTGTTCTAGTTTGCTAGCTGCCAGGATGCAATCAATATACCAGAAACGGAATGGCTTTTAACAAGGGGAATTTAATAAGTTGCTAGTTTAGAGTTCTAAGGCTGAGAAAATGTCCCAATTAAAATAAGTCTATAGAAATGTCCACTCTAAGGCATCCAGGGAAAGATATCTTGGTTCAAGAAGGCCGATGAATTTCGGGGTTTCTTTCTCAAGTGAAAAGGCACATGGCGAACACAGTCAGGGTTCCTCTCTCATCTGGAAGGGCACATGGCAAGCACGGCATCATCTGCTAGCTTCTTCTCCTGGCTTCCTGTTTCATGAAGCTCCCCAGGAGGCATTTTTCTTCTACATCTCCAAAGGTCACTGGCTGGTGAACTCTGCTTCTCGTGGCTATGTCGTTCTGCTCTGCTCTCTCTGAATCTCCTTCATTCCCCAAGATGTTTCCTCTTTTATAGGACTCCAGAAACTTATCAAGACTCACCCACATGGGTGGAGACATGTCATCACCTAGTCCAGCTTAACAACCACTCTTCATTGGGTTACGTCTCCAGGGAGATGATCTAATTACAGATTCAAACATACAGTATTGAATAGGGATTATTCTGCCTTTATGAAATGAGATTTTGATTAAAACATGGTTTTTCTAGGGGACATACATCCTTTCAAACCAGCATACTCACCATGGCGAGAACCTGGGACCTCCAGCCCTTGGAAGCAGCTTCTCCAGCCCCAGTCGAGCCTTCCAGTGATGGAGTCCCCTGGCTGACAGCTCAACTGCCACCATGTGCGGGAACCCCAGGCCAGGACCACCCAAGTGAAAACATTTCCCGATCCCTGACCCGCAGAAATTCTGTGAGACAATAAATCTTAGTTGAGTGAAGCTGCAAAGTTTGGAGATATTTTGTGATTCAACCCTGAATAGCTAGTATCTTAGATTTGGAAACGGAGGCACAGAGAGGTTAGGTAATTTGCACAATGTCACAGAGCCTGGACGTGCCAGGCTTGGATTCAAACTCGAGCAAATACTGAGTGAAAAACTAAACAACTTGCTGAATGATACAAATCATTTGAGACATGAATGTATAATTTCAATGCAAAAATGAGTACTCTTTACTGAAATCATGGATATACGTGCCAATGTAAGTGTGTACATAAAAACATATATTTTTTTAACATGTGACTCTAGGGCAAATGAGACTTCACCTTTAGTTCTAACATTTTTTTTTTCTTTCTCTAAAAGAAAAGAGAAAGGCCTGAAGCAAATATGACAAGCATTAACCGTTGCTAATTCTGGGTGGAGGCTACACAGGTGTTTGCTGTCTTTTTCTTTACACTCTCCTTTCTCTTTCTCTTTTCTTGAAATTAAAAATAAATGATTACATCTGGACAACCAAAGCTATAGGCTGAGCCCCCAGGCTTGGGGTTTGTTCATATGAAACTTAACTCCACAAAGGATAGGTCAAGTCTACTTAAAATTTAGGCCTAAGAGTCACCCCCAAGAGAACCTCTTTTGTTGCTCAGATGTGGCCTCTCTCTCCAGCCAACACAACAAGCAAACTCACCACCCTCCCCCTGTCTACATGGGACATGACTCCCAGGGGTGTGGACCTTCCTGGCAACGTGGGACAGAAATCCTAGAATGAGCTGGGACTCAGCATCAAGCGATTGAGAAAAACCCTAGAATGAGCTGAGACTCAGCATCAAGGGATTGAGAAAACCTTCTCCACCAAAAGGGGGAAGAGTGAAATGAGACAAAGTGTCAATGGCTAAGAGATTCCAAACAGAGTTGAGAGGTTATCCTGGAGGTTATTCTTATTCATTGAGTAGATATCACCTTGTTATTCAAGATGTAAGGAAGAGGCTGGAGGGAACTGCCTGAAAATGTGGAGCTGTGTTCCAGTAGCCATGATTCTTGAGGATGATTGGATAATGATATAGCTTTCACAGTGTGACTGTGTGATTGTGAAAACCTTGTGTCTGATGCTCCTTTTATCTACCTTGTCAACAAACGAGTAGAACATATGGAATAAAAATAAATTATAGGGGGAACAAATGCTAAAATAAATTTAGTTTGAAATGCTAGTGATCAATGAAAGCGAGGGATAAGGGGTATGGTAGGTATAATCGGTTTTTTTTCTTTCCTGTGTTCGTTTGATTTCTTTTTCTGAATTAATGCAAATGTTCTAAGAAATGATGAATATGCAACTAAGTGGTGATACTGTGAATTACTGATTATATATGTTGATGTTTTATTTGGTTTATTAATTTTTTAATTAATAAATAAATTTTAAAAAATAAATAAATGATTGCAACAAAGAGAAAAGGCCATGGAGGATTTTAGACAGGAAGAGAGGAAATGAAAGGGCACTCTTGGCAGAGGAACCTGCTTTAGTGAAGGCCTGGGAACAGATATGAGCCTGACATTTTTGGAGAATAAGGAAGCCTCTGGCAGTTCTACATCCTGGTGATACATCAGAATTAGGTCGTCAGCCCCTAACTCCAGACGGATTAATTCACTCTCTGGAGGGGGTAGGTGGGTGGGTGAGGGCAGTAGGACTTAAAAAGATCCCCAGGTGATTCTAATATACAACCAGGGCTGGGAATCTCAGGATATACGGTCTAGGGCAGTAGCCACTTAAAACGAAAAGGTTTGTTGAATGGTGAATGAATTATGCGGGGAGCCTAAAAGAGAAGTGAAGGCACCTGTGATTTGGACTTGCGCTGTGCAGCCAAGATCCATTTCCCTTAGATGTACTTGATGAATTGCTATTGCAGGAGAATTCCAGGCGATGACAGATGCTGTAAAGATATTGCAAGATGATGGTAGAGAAAGTGACCGAGGCAGCTTCTTTAGTTGGAGTGGTCAGGGAGGGACTCTCAGTAGAGGTGACACTTTAACTGAGACCTGAAGGATGAGGAGGAGATGGCCCCAAATGCATGTGGGTAGGGTACACCAGGCGGAGTAAGCAGCTAAAGCAAAGGGCCTGGGGCAGCGAGGAGCTCTTAAGAAGGCAGTTTCAGCACAAAGTGACCAGGGCTGTCAGGGGACACCTGGGGTACTGGGTGGCCCCAGAGGAGGTCACTGGTCCAGAAGGGGGAGTCAGGGGAGGCTTCATGGACGAGGCAACAAGGACCCAGGTATCAGTTGCCCCTTCCTGCCCTGTCACTCACCAGCAAAGCCCCGCCCCACCCCCAGTATCCCTGGGGGGAAAACAGCACCTGAATTGAGGCGGGTTTATTTTTCTCCAAGGGGAGAGAAAGTTAAAAATGATCGCCCCACATCCATCCGCTTTTTAAATTTAGACCAGCACACATGGAACTCGGCTCGGGAAAAACAAGAAGTTATAAAAATATAATTCCATTCTCTGTCACGGGCAGTGGAGGGAGCGGGGCAGTGGAGAGATGGGGAAGCAATTTAGAGGCTGGGGAAGAGACTCGGTGGGGACAGGGAAGGGATCGAAGAGATGGTGCTGCTGAGAAGGAAGTCTCCTGCCACCACCCCCAAATCTTCTCCCCCATCCAAGTTGGCCCCACATCTTGCCCAGACTCCCACCTCTTCCCTCTGGCCTGAGGCAGGTCCCCAGGCTCTCCCACCCAGCCCCCGAACCCCAACACCTCCTAATGTGCCCCCCCAACAGCTGGATCTCCACCCAGCCCTTGTAGGCAACCGAAACCCCAGATTCAATCCCACGTAGCGCTGCTCCAACCTCCCACAGTGCCCCCACTCCTGAAAATGCAACCCAAACTCCACACCCCAGCCAGAGAAAACTGCTTTTCAGCCCCAATCTTGCCTTGAAATCTTGGCCTGTGCTGCCCCCATGTTCCCCCCTATGCACACTCATAGGAAAAAACATGAAGGAAGACGCCATGGGCATTGTCTCAGTCAGCTAGCACTGCGTAACAAATCACCTCCCCCCGGCACTTAGAGGAGTAAAATAACACACACTCACCGGCTCCAGATTCGTGGGTCAGGTGTTCAGGTGCGGCCTAGCGAGGGTTCTTTTGCTACAGGGTCTCACAGCTGCACCAGGCTGTCGGCCAGGGTTGGGGTCTCACCTGAGGGTTAGACTGGGGCAGGAGCCACCTCCAGGCTCATTTACATGTTCAGTGGCAGCATTCAGTTCCTTGGAGGTTCCTTGGAAGCTGGCTTCAGCTCCTTGGCAGGTTGGCTTCCTCCAACAGGGAAAGTTCTATAAGAAGAGTCAGAGAGAGAGGAACTAGCCAGCAAAACATAAGTGACACGCGTATGTGCCATGATCTCAGAAGTGACATGTTATCACTTTTGTGGTATAATATTGGTTATAAATCAGTCACGGGTTTCACACACACTCAAGGATATAGGGGCATAAACATCCAAAGGCAGGGAGACTTGGGGGCCTCCCTAGAAGTCTGTCTGCCACAGGTATCCCCCCAAGCATCCTTCCTTCCAGAAGTTTCTGAACTTGCCTAAAAGTTCAGCCCAGCCCAGAAGATAAGAGCAGGAGATGGGAAGTAAATTGGTTTCCCTGTGGTTGCAGCTTAGGAAATCACCTGTGATCATTCAGTGGAATATTATAGAGCTTTTAAAAACGATAGCAGAGCATTTCTTTTCTAACATTATCCATTTGCTGTTGAAAAAATAGCTGAAGACACAGAAGCCTCCCTGATAATGTGGGCTCACCCTGCCTTTGTGGCTTGAGCAAAAGTGGGCCCTCCTACAGCATACACCCAGCATCTGAGTGGGTCCACCTGAATGCCCCAAACTGCAGGGACCAGCCGGTAAGGTGGTCAGCCAGGCACGTCTGATGTCAACACTTCTCTCCAGCTCTGCTGTGCCAGGCAGCACAAGAGAGCTTTGAGAAAAGCAAATCCACTCTTGAGCTCCCCTGCTCAAGAATCATCCATGGCTCCCCATTGCCCTGAGCGTAATTCCGGAGCTCTCATTGGCGCCCACAAGCTCTGCATAGTCAATCTCAGTCCCCTCCCCACCCACCATTCCTCTTCATCTCCTACCACTCCCTCTGCTCCAGCCACGTGAGCCTCCTCACTGTTCCTCCAGCACTCCAGGCCTGTCTGTCCTGTGTCAGGTCTTTTGCACAGGCTCTTCCCTCCCTTAGAATACTCTTCCCTCTGGTGTCTGCCCAGCTCCCTTCCTCTCCTTCAGATCAGCATTCTGCAAATGCTTCCTCCTTGGAGAGGCCTCCCTGATACGCTTCTGTCCAAATGATAAGCCCCATGCCCCCCCCCCCCGCCTCATTTATAGCAGTTCCCTCCACTAGACCTTGTATCTTGTTATCCCTCCATTCCCGCCACTGGAAAGTCAGCTCCAGGGGGGAGGGAGTCCTGCCTGTTCCGTTCACTACGCCTGGAACACAGTCAGCGCTTAATAAACATTGGTGCAGCAAATGAATTTACACACACACATGGATTATGTGATATTTGGTTAACACCTGCATCCAGCCCTGGGGTGGGAGAACAGCGAGGGAAGAGCAGATGAAACCTCCTCTGTCATTGCCAAATCTTGGTCTTCAGCTCCGGGGTTCCACCGGCCCCCAGATCTGGGGTAAACTCTTCTGAAGTTTGAGGGGGGGTGCGTGGCACGGGGTGTCCTTCCAGGCCAGAGACGGATAAAGCCCTGAGTGTCAGTAGTGGCTCCCCCCGACCTTGGGATGTCAGTCTTTGAGCCCTGTGCATCCGCTTTGCCCCCCTTCACTAGGCAATCCCCACGCCCTCGACTCCCAGCCCCCCAGTGCCCGCTCCTTCCTCGGGTAGAGCAGATCAGCTGGCCCCACCGTGCCCACACTGAGCCCACACCCCCTGCCACCCTTCCTGGACCAGGCTGGCCTCTGAATGGAGCTCTTGAACGGAGCAGGCTGCCCCCCACTTCCCCTTCCACCCTGCATCGCAGTTCCCCGGCTCCAGGCCTTCCCACGGCCTCAGTGCCTCCCTAAGGAATGCAGCGATTCCTTCATCATCATCATCATCATCATCAGAGTGAAGTGACACTGACACTGTCCCTATGAGGTGGGGGAAGCCGAGGCTCAGGGTCCCTGCAGTCGCCACTGCAGGGGGAGATGAGGCCAGTGGGTGCCTTTAAATTCCATCCCACAATCCTGTGTTGAGTACTTGGGAGGCGTGGAGCCGTGGGACACCCCAGAAATTGAGGGGGTCCCCACCCCACTGCAGAGGGGAAGTGTGGGGCCAGTGAGGGGCAGCCCTGGGGAAGGGCCCCCGCTCAGCACGTGCTCAGATTCCAACGGACAAATAGAGTATCAAGGGAGAAAGGAGAGACCGAGAGAGGGGAGGGTGCTAGGTGGAGGCAGGAGGTAGGGGGAGCTGATGGAGGGAGGCGGGGTCTCCCCACCCTACCCTGTGGCCAGTGATGGAAGGGTAAATGGGGTCCCACACAAAGGTGAAAGGAAAGGCGTGGGGAAGGAGGCTGTGAAAGAAGTTGGTGGCCCAGGGGAGGGACAGAGACCAAAAAAGACAGAAGCAGAATGCCCCAAGGAGGTAGAAGGTGCAGACACAGATGCAGAGACATGCACCAGCCAGGAAAGACAGAGGGACAGTCCCAGAGAGAGGACACAGAGAGAAGGTGACGATGGGATCATAAGCATTTTAGCTGCCTTGTTGTATCCTTTCAGTGTTATCCCTGAATGCCCTGGTGCGTCCTGCCAGTAGCAAGAGACACCCCACCCTCCACCCCACCCTCGGACCTTTGTGGTCAAGCTGGGATGGAGGGAAGGTGCAGCTGGAGTCAGAGGTAGGGGATGTGCAAAGGAGGAATGGATGAGGAGGCTCTGGCTGGGGTGGGAGACTGAAGACTGCACAGCTTGGAGCTGAGGCATTAAAAGGATGAATATGCAATCGATCACTAGAAGGAAGAGACTTGGTGGAAAGACATTTCTGGCACAGGGAACAGCATATGCAAAGGCTTTGAAGCAAGGGAAAGCCCACAGGATCTTCCGGCTGGCTCCACAGTGGGTGGGTGCTGTGGGAGGCAGATATGATGAAGATGAGGCAAGAAACACCTCCTATGACAGCCACCTCATA
Source organism: Tamandua tetradactyla (assembly GCF_023851605.1). Lineage (NCBI taxonomy): Eukaryota > Metazoa > Chordata > Mammalia > Pilosa > Myrmecophagidae > Tamandua > Tamandua tetradactyla. Next base: position 77,520,503 of record NC_135337.1, read on the forward strand.
AGGCCAGTGTTGGGGTTCAGGGAAGCCTCAGCCTTGGTTTGGTGCTTAAAAAGTTTACCAGACTGTGGTGAGGCAGAAGTGGACATGGCTGGACACTGATTTGAATGGTCAGGACCGGAGCAGAGGGAAGGCTTCTCTAAGGAGGTGGTAGGGGAAGGAGGCAGCCATGGGGATGACTGGGGGCAGGGCATTCCAGCCAGAGGGAACTAACAGTCTGAGCAAAGGCCCTGGGGCAAGGCTGTGCCCAGTGTGCTGAAGAGCAGCGAGGAAGCCTTCAGCGAGTGGCTGGAATAGAGGGAGCGAGGGAGAGAGCAGGAGGAGGGGAGGACAGGGAGGGGATGGGGGAGGGCATGCAAGGCCTAGAGGTTTGCATAGAGGACTTGGGCTTTTCACCAAGTGAAATGGGACCAAAGGAGGAATGAGCACTGATTTATAATTTAAATTGATCATTCTGAATTCTTTCGGGTAAGAAGAAAAACTAAAATCTTGGCCCAGAGTAATAAAACATTAACTGTGTTCTCTGAAGGGAGCCCTCACACGATATTTTGCTCCAGACTTTATGTTATTTAAGGAAAACAATTTTCCAAATGTAAATCAACTCTTAAATGAACAATGGCAAATTGAATCCGAACGGTGGGGCTCCAGCCTGGCTCAGGCAAGACGCTGGTTTTGAGAGACCCAGGCCCTCCTCTGGCCTGCAAACCTGACACTTTCCTAGGACCCGGGGCCTCCCGTCAGCACTCCCTCCCCTTGAGCTTCTTAGGCAGAAAGATTGGCTTCTGTCCTGAGCTGCAGACTAACGCCTCAGCTCTGAAAGCTTAATTGCGCATAAAATCCAATCAAATTATCAGGCCCTGATGAGCAATTCCCGAGATTATTTAGCTCAGTGAAGTAAATAATGACATTAACCATTATGTCTTCTGAAAACTCATTTTGTGGACAACCTAGCAGTGGCGCCCCCTCATTTCAGTCCTGCACAGCAGTTGCCTGTGGGGCCTTTTGCCGTTGCATTCTGAGTGGGGGATAAAGAGAGAGAGAAAATGGGGGGCTTGCAACCCTCAGATGCTAGCTCTGGGTGGTCTAAGTGATTTCCTATAGATGGAGGAAATTGAGGCCCAAAGAAGGATCTGCCTGAGGCCATATACAGATTTAGAGTATCTGGAACTTCTCCACTTGTCACCTCTGGACAAATGGTGATCTCCATGGGCTATCCGTTAACCTCATCTCCATCCTTGGGGAAGCTAAGGTGGGACTCAGATCTCAGACAAGAGTGACACGCAGCAAGGGATGGAGGCTGTCTGACCTGCATGCACCCTAAGTCCTTGTCTTTTGGGAGGAGCAAAGAGATGTTCATTAATTGTCAACTATGATAAGTTCAGGATGCATGTTAAAAATGTAAAGGTAACTACTCAAAGGATGAGACAGAATGAATATTTCCAAGCCAGGAGAGGGAATAAGGAAGGGACAAAAGAAAATCTGATAGATTCAGCAGAAGGTGGGGAAATGTGTTAGAAAGGAGCAATAAAAAGCCATATTAAATAGAAAAAACAACAAAAGAAGGTCATAGAAAAAATTCAAATATGTCAGTAAGCACAATAAATATAAATGGATTAGACTTACCACTTAAAAGAAATAGACTCTCAGATTGGACATATAGAAACAACAGCACACAAAATCCATCTCTATGCTGTTTTGAAGATACACACATTTAAAAGAGAATGATGCATCTTCAACACATAAATTGCAAGGAAAGAAAAAAGAGATAGACTGATAGATAGATGGATGGAAAACCTATAGACTAAAAGAGACTTAAAGATAAATCAACTAATCACATGTGTAGATAGACCTTATTTGGATTCTGATTCAAACAAACTGTAAAAAATATGACATTTATGATATAATTGAAATTTTAAAGATCAGTGGGATATTTGATATATTAGGAAATAGCTGTAAACTTTTAGATCTGAGTTCTTATCTTTTAGAGATACAACTGCAACATTGATAATTAAATTATAGGGTTCTGGAATTTTCTTCAAAGTAGTATGGAAAAGAAAGAAGAGGGAGCAGGTAGAGATAAAACAAGATCAGTCATGAAGATGATGATGGTATTTGGAGATTCATTGTATTATTTTCTCTACTTTTATGCATGTTTTAAATTTACCATAACAAAATATTTTTAAAAAGAGATTTTTGACAGGTGTTAAGACAATTTGATGGAGGAAAAGAACTCTTTTCAACAAATAGCACAGGAAAAATTGGATATGCAAAATAATTAAGTTGGCTCCCCACTCACAGCATATACAAAAATTAACTCCAAATGTAACAAAGACTTAAATGTAAGAACCCAAACTACAAAACTCTCAGCAGGAAACATTGGCGTAAATCTTCATAACCTTAGACTTGACAAGGTCTCTTAGACACCATACCAAAAGCGCAAACAACAACAAATAAACTGGACGTCATTGAAATGAAAAACTTTTATTCTTCAAAGGACACCATCAAGAAAATGAAAAGACAATCTGTTGAATGGGAGAACATTTTTGCAAATTATATATCCACTAAGGGACTTGTATTTAGATATATAAAGAACATTTGGAGCTAAATGATAAAAAGACAAATATCCCAATTAATAAATGGGGAAAGAATTTGAATAGACAGTTCTCCAGAATAGACATACAAATGGTCTATAAGCATATGAAGTGAAGCTCAACTCCATTAGCCATTAGAAAATGCAAATCAAAACCACAGAGAGACACCACTTCACAACCATTGAGATGGCAATAAACAAAAGACAATCACAAGTGTTGGTGAGGATGTACTGAAACCGAAAGCCTCAGACACTGCTGGTGGGAATGTGAAATGGTTCCGCTGCATTGGAAAACAATTTGGCAGTTTGTCAAAATGTTAAAAATAGAGTTACCATATGCTGTAGCAATTCCGCTCCTAGGTAGAGACCCAAAGGATATGAAAGTATATATCCACGCAAAAAACTGTACACGAATGTTCACTGCAGCATGATTCATGCTAGCTAACAAATGGAAACAACCCAAACGCCCATCATCTGATGAATGGATAAACGAAGTGTGGTATATCCATACTGTGCTGGTTTGAAAGGATATATGGACCCTAGAAAAGCCATGTTTTAATCAAAATCCCATTTCATAAAGGTAGAATAATCCCCATTCAATACTGTATGTTTGAAACTGTAATCAGATCATCTCTCTGGATGATGCGATTTAGTCAAGAGTGGTTGCTAAACTGGATTGGGTGACAACATGTCTCCACCCAGTTGGGTGGGTCTTGAGTTTCTGGGAGTCCTATAAAAGAGGAAACATTTTGGAGAATGATAGATTCAGAGAAAGCAGAACAGAACGAGCAGAGTCTACCAGCCAGTGACCTTTGGAGATGAAGAAGGAAAATGCCTCCCAGGAAGCTTCATGAAACAGGAAGCCAGGAGAGAAAGCTAGCAGATGACGCCGTGCTCGCCATGTGCCCTTCCAGATCAGAGAGAAACCGTGACTGTGTTCACCATGCGCCTTCTCACTTGAGAGAGAAACCCTGAACTTCATCGGCCTTCTTGAACCAAGGTATCTTTCTCTGGATGCCTTTGATTAGACATTTCTATAGACTTGTTTTAATTGGGACATTTTCTTGGCCTTAAAACTGTAAATTAGTAATTTATTAAATTCCCCTTTTTAAAAAATGTCAATAAGAAAATAATAAGATCACCAGAATAATAGCCATATATACCTTGGGCATACCCAGCTCCTCAGTTACGAAAGATGCATGCTGGTATGTCAAAGTCAGCTGTTGCTTTTATTTAATCATAGACAGCTATTGAATGTTTCTTCTTGCTGATAGTTCCATCTCCCTACCCCATATTAGTGACAGATCCTTCCAATATGAGAAAGTTAGAACGGCCATAGCCCAGACATCCCTAAAGAGGGATAGAAAGATCAAAGGTGATGGGAGTTATACAGAGAAGATAGGATTTAACAAATGAATATGATTGCTGAATCATTAAATTGATATCTCTTTTAGTCTCTAGTATCTTAGAGCAGCTAGAAGTGAAAACCTAAAATTGTGGAATTGTGACCCATGTCAAACTCTGAAAAATGTTCTACAACTAATTGTGGTGCTGTGCTTTGAAATTTATTGCTTTTTTTTGTATATATGTTATATTTCACAAAAAAGAAAGGAAAAGAGTCGATTGCGGTGATAAAAAATATATTTAAGCCTTCTAGCCTCCTATATTCTGCAGCAGCTAGAAGGAAAAATCTGAGAGGATGATATGATAGCCCATGACAAACTCTGGGATCTGTCCTGTAACTACTTGTTGAAGAGTGCTTTGAAAACGATTGCTTTTTATGTATGTTATATTATAGAATTAAAAAGTTTAAAAAAAAGAAATAAATATATCAACCAAAAAAATGTAAACATTTAAAACATGCCGAAAGTTACAGTAAAGAGAATGATATAACTCATATCCATGTAAATATGAGTGAAATCCAACAAGTGTTAATATCTTTTAATTCAAGGGCAGCCTTTCTGTACATGTTTTACAGTTTTACTTTGTATGTATGTATGTATCCACAAACAATACATAGTATTAATTTGTGTGCTTAAAAAAAAAATTCCCCTTTTTAAATGCCATTCTGTTTCTGGTATTTTGCATTCCAGCAGCTAGCAAACTAGAACACATACCATGTAATATTATCCAGCCCAGAAAAGGAATGAAGAGCTCATACGTGCTACAGAAAACTCAATCTTGAAAAGATGATGCTAAGTGAAAGAAACCAGACTCAAAAAGCCACATTATTGTATGAATCCATTTATATAGAATATCTAAAATGGGCAAATCCATAGAGGGCAAATCCAAAATAGATTCGTGATGGCCAGGGACCAGGGGAGGAGGAAATAGGGGTGACTGCTAATGGGTTTAGGATTTCTTTTGGGGGTGATGAAAATGTTCTAAAATTGATTGTGGTGGTGGTTGCACAACTCAGTGACTATTCTAAAAACCGTTTGTACCCTTTCGATGGGTGAGCATATGCTATGTGAGCTATACCTCAATAAAGCCTTTTGAAAATATTAATTTTAAAAAAGGAAACAATGTTGAAGACAGGTTGGAAAGTCAGAGGACAGAAAAAGATCTACTTGGCCAATACGGAAACCCCTCCCTCCAAAAAAAGGACCCTCAAAATAGAAAAAAACAGGCTCCTGCTGGGCAGATGGACTCTTGCCGACATCTTCTGCCTCCTATTCTCCTCCTCAATCCCAACCATGTTGCTTCCGACCTCAGGACCTTTGCACATGCTATGCCCCGTCTCTGGACCACTTTCTCCCCCTTTTACTACTCCTACTCTGCCTTCAGTTTTCAACGTCAACAACCCTTGCTCTGAGGAGCCTGCTGTAATCCCTGGTCTGCAACCTACACCCCCACGGTGCCCGAGTACCCCCGCCCCCCATCACGGTCCTTAACCTCCTGTGTTGTAATATCTGCTTTCTAGGCTGCTGCTGCCTTGTGAGCCCCTGAAGACAGAAGCCCCCACAAACCTGTCTGGGGCCACTGCCCTGGACCCAGCACAGGGTCTGGTATACAGTAGGTGCTCATAGATGTGTTCTGAATGCACAAATGTGTGCCCCTAGGCAATCCCTACTCTACTTGAGGCTTCAGCTTTCTCCTCTGCGAAATGGGGTGAAACCCTCCCATGCCGGCTTGAGGTGAGGTATAGAGAGAGGAGGGGGCAGGGAAGGACCAGAGGTGGTGCCACACCACGGGACCCTCATAGACTCTTGGGGTAGGTGGAGACACCCCCCCCCCCATTTCAAGATTAATAGTGTCTCTGTCTCTGAGGGGTACTGGGATCGGGGGCCAAGTTGGGGGAGAAGACCCTGATTCTCAGAAAGTACTATAGCTGAGCCCAGGACCGTGGGGAGACCCAAGTCAGGCACAGGATGCAGCTATGGGGAGGATGCCATAGCTGGGAGCCAGGATGGAGGCCAGAGGCACAGACCCCAGGGGCACCCCTGAGTAAATAATTACAGGTGGGGGAGCGTCCAGGAGCAAAACCCAGTTTGGTGTCTGTCCAGGGGGCTGTAGCTGGGAACTTCTCCCTCCTCTCTCTTTATCTCCCTGTGTCTCTGAGTCCCCCTTTATCTCTGACTGTCTCTATCTGCCTCTCTTTGCTTCTCCAGGTCTCTGACTCTGTCTGTGTCTGTCTTTCTGTGCCTCCCATTATCTGCCCCACTCTCTCGGTTACCTTCTCGGTGTGTGTCTCTCCAGCTCGCTTTGGTTCTTTGCCTCTCATCACGCCTTCTCCTGGTTCCTCTTCTTCCCCACCCCCAGGCCCTCAACTATGTGGATTTAGGGGACCCCCTTCCCAGCCCACCCCCACTTCAGCCCAGTCTTCTTCTGGGTGCTTCCGCTTGTCCCCAGAAGGGGGAGCGGGCAGAACCAAGGATGAAACAGCCAGCCAGCCTCTCTGGCCCCATCCCCGGAGGGACTTTCTGACCACACCTCCTTCCCTTCCCCCACTGCCCCCCAACCCTCCTCGCTGCAGAGCCACTTTCTCCATCAGCACCTCTCGCCCTTCCTCCACCCCGAGGTCCTTTATTCTTGCTGCTGAAGCAGAGAAGAACCAGAAGTCACAGTCCCCAGGCTCTGGAGTTTCTCCCCCATCCCTCTCTTTGCCCCAAGGCCGCGAACGATTAGGAGTCAGATGTTTTCTTTCTTTTCTAGCACCGTGGGAAAAGGCCAGACACTGAAGCCCCTGCAGCAGGGGAGGCTCTCTAACTCGGTCCTCCAGGGGGACCCCGATTGTTCCCCGAGGCTGCATGTAAGGGGGGGGGGTACTTTAGCCACTGAATCCCTAGGGAGCTGACATCTGAGCCAAGATCTGAAGGAATTGAGGGAATGAGCTATCTGGGAGAAGGGAGTTCCAGGTAGGGGGAACAGCCCTTGCAAAGGCCCTGAGGCAGGACCGGACTGGCATGTAGGAGGAGCAGCGAGGAGGCCCCTGTGGCAGTCGGCAGAAGCCAGCATGAGTAATGCTGGCTCTTGTCCAGCTCTGGAGAAATCTTTTATTTACAACCAACAGCCGGAAGGACATGGAACTTACTAGGGGCCAGGCAGATAAAAAGCTTCCTCTCATCGTCACATCAGCCTTGGGTCTTAGGGCTACTCGATACCCACTTTACAGATGAAGAAACTGAGGCCCGGAGGCAAAAAAAAAAAAAATGACTTGCCCAGGGTCACTCAGCTAAGGAAGGGGTGTGCTCATACCCAGATGGGGTTCAGGTCTGCCAGCCCCCTCCCTTGAAACTGGGTAGGCCTTTGTGGTCCCCGCCACAAACAGAACAGGCTGCCGAAGTGACGATGTCTGAGTTCCAAGGACAGGCCTTAAAAGACATCACGGCTGCCACCCGCCGGGAGCTGACTCTCGGGCCACTCTCCCGTAGCTTTTAGAAGCTCAAGTCACATGGAGAGACCACGTGTGGGCTGCGCAGCCTCAGCCCCTGCAGAGGACCCGGCCGCCAGCCAGCACCTACCGAAGACTTGGACATAAACAATCCCCGAGCGACCAGCCCAAACTTTTTATTTATTTATTTTTTTGCAGCATTTTATTTAATATAAAAGTATTAGACATCACAAATGTAGTGATGTTAGCATTTGTGAAATACGATGGTGCGTATATGCATGCCTGTTGCATCATCGTTACATTTTTTTTAACATGCTTAAACCTTAACTTTTTTTTATTGTATACTATAACATATACACAAAGCAAAGCCTGTCCCAAACTTTTGAACCACGCTGGCTGACACCCAGTGGAGCAGAAACCAAGCTACCCCAGAGCACAGAGCAAAATAAATATTGCCACTGTTATTTTGGTCTTCTTGGTTTTTTGTTTTGCATTTGTTAAATTGGGGTTAAATATATATCAAAATCATGTTAACCATTTTTAAGCAGACAACTCTGTGACATTAAGTGCATCGATAAGGTAGCGTAACTTTCATGACTATTTGTTTCTGGAACATTTTTCATCATCCCAAACAGAATCTCTGGGCCCATTTTTTTATTTTTTATTTTATTTTATTTTTTAAAACACCAAAGAAACACCCAACAAATGCAAACATTCCTCTTTTGATCATTCCGTTCTGCATATATAATCAGTAATTCACAATATCATCACATAGTTGCATATTCATCATCATGATCATTTCTTGGAATATTTGCATCTATTTAGAAAAAGAAATAAAACGAAAGCAGAAAAAAATTATACATACATACCCCTTACCCCTGCTTTTCATTGATCACTAGCATTTCAATCTAAATTTATTTTTTAAATATTTTTTTATTTATTAATTTAAAAAATTAACAACAAACAAACAAAAGCACTAACATATCATTCCATTCTACATATTTTCAGTAATTCTTAATATCATCACATAGTTGCATATTCATCATTTCTTAAAACATTTGCATCAATTTAGAAAAAGAAATAAAAAGACAAAAGAAAAGAAATAAAACGCTAACAGAAAAAAAAAGATTATACATACCATACCCCTTACCCCTCGCTTTCATTTATCACTAGCATTTCAAACTAAATTTATTTTAACATTTGTTCCCCCTATTATTTATTTTTATTTCATATGTTCTACTCGCCTGTTAATATGGTAGATAAAAGGAGCATCAGACACAAGGTTTGCACAGTCACACAGTCACACTGTGAAAGCTATATCATTGTTCAATCATCATCAAGAAACATGGCTACTGGAACACAGCTCTACATTCTCAGGCAGTTCCTTCCAGCCTCTCCACTACATCTTGAACAATAAGGTGATATCTACTTAATGTGTAAGAATAACCTCCAGGATAACCTCTCAATTCCGTTTGGAATCTCTCAGCCATTGACACTTTGTCTCATTTCACTCTTCCCCCTTATGGTCGAGAAGGTTCTCTCAATCCCTTGATGCTGAGTCTCAGCTCATTCTAGGATTTCTGTCCCACGTTGCCAGGAAGGTCCACACCCCTGGGAGTCATGTCCCACGTAGACAGGGGGAGGGTGGTGAATTTGCTTGTTGTGTTGGCTGGAGAGAGAGGCCACATCTGAGCCACAAAAGAGGCTCTCTTGGGGGTGACTCTTAGGCCTACATTTTAAGTAGACTTGACCTATCCTTTGTGGGGTTAAGTTTCATATGAACAAACTCCAAGCCTGGGGGCTCAGCCTATAGCTTTGGTTGTCCACACTGCTTGTGAGAATATCAAGAATTCAACTTGGGGAGGTTGAATTTTCCCCAGTTCTCACCATTCCCTGAAGGTGACTTTGCAAATACTTTTCCACTCACGATCGAATCACTCTGGGATTCATCGGGGCATCACTCTGGACAAACCAACAAAATCTCATGTCCTACCTGAGATTCCAAGTACTTATGGTGTTCAATCAAACTATCTACATAAGTTATATTCAGAAACGCATTAGTCAAAATATAAATTTTGTAACAAATAAACTTTTTTTGGTTTAGTCTCACACATATGGTGACATTTTAAAATATTAATTACCATCTATTTTCAGCACCCTGCAATGATGACATTTCTTTGTTCTTCCTCATGCAAAAACATTTTTAAAATTTGTACATTGTATATTTCACTATTATTATACGCTCTAGGCATTCCTAGATTATACCATCTCAGTCTTTAACATCTATCTTTCTTTCTGATTTCATCTAAATTTATTTTAACATTTGTTCCCCCATTATTTATTTTTATTCCATATGTTCTACTCATCTGTTGACAAGGTAGATAAAAGGAGCATCAGGCACAAGGTTCTCACAATCACACAGTCACATTGTGAAAGCTTTATCATTATACAATCATCTTCAAGAATCATGGCTACTGGAACACAGCTCTACATTTTCAGGCAATTCCCTCCAGCCTCTCCATACATCTTGACTAACAAGGTGATATCTACTTAATGCATAAGAATATCCTCCAGGATAACCTCTCGACTCTGTTTGGAATCTCTCAGCCATTAACACTTTGTCTCATTTCACTCTTCGCCCTTTTGGTCGAGAAGGTTTTCTCAATCCCTTGATGCTGAGTCTCAGCTCATTCTAGGATTTCTGTCCCATATTGCCAGGAAGGTCCACACCCCTGGGAGTCATGTCCCACGTAGACAGGGGGAGGGTGGTGAGTTTGCTTGTTGTGTTGGCTGGAGAGAGAGGCCACATCTGAGCAACAAAAGAGGCTCTCTTGGGGGTGACTCTTAGGCCTAAATTTTAAGTAGACTTGACCTATCTTTTGTGGGGTTAAGTTTCATATGAACAAACCCCAAGACTGGGGCCTCAGCCTATAGCTTTGGTTGTCCCCACTGCCTGTGAGAATATCAAGAATTCAACTTGGGGAAGTTGAATTTTCTCTGGGTCCATTTTTAAGCTAATAAGTCCCCATCCCCTTCTCTTCCCCACCCTGAAAACCACCATCTCGCTTTCTGTGTCTGTGAATTTGTTTCCTCAAAGCATTTTATATTGTCAGTTCTAAGCCACTACATTTTGGGATGGTTTATGTTTATTGGTTCCCTCATTGCATAGCAAGTTACCGCAAACTTAGTGGCTTAAGACAACACAGATTGGCAGGGATGGGAGAGTAGAGTCATTGCCTGTTGGGTACAGAGTTAGTATTTGGGGCAGTGGAAAAGTTTTGGTCACAGATGGCGGTGATGGTGGCACCACATGGTAAATGCAATGAACGCCACTGAATTGTATACCTGAAAGCGGTTAAAATGGGAAATTTTACTTTTGCGTGTATGTCACCACGATTTTAAAAAATAATGTTTATTAAACCCCACAAATTTATTCTCTTCCGGTTCTGCAGGACAGAAGTCAGACTGTGGGTCTCACTAAGCTAAAATCAAGGTGTTGGCTGTGCTGGGTTCCTTTCTGGAGGCTCCAGGGGAGAATCCATTTCCCAGCCTTTTCCAATTGCCAGAGACCGACGGAACACATCCTCCCTTCCCTCCTTCGCGACTTACTTCTATGCATCCCTCAGAGCGCGGCTCATAGGTCACCTCCTCCAGGAAGCCTGCCCTGATGCTTCCTCTGAATCCTCACAGTTGCCTGTACATCTCCTCCATCTGAGACCTGACCACTCTGGTTGGCTGGTAACAGGTCTGGTTGTCTTGTCCCTACTGTGACTTTGACCCCAGCACAGGGCCGGGCACACGGGAGATGCTCGGGGGTGTTCGTGGCTTGCACACATCGAACACCACCCTCCTAGGGTCTGTAAAGAGCCCTTTCCTTGAGCGTAATTTGGACACATGCAGGGACTCACCGGCTAGACTGGTGGACATGGGCAGGTGGCCCCCGGCCCCCGCAGCCCCAGCCCCGGGCCCCAGCACCCACTCTGCCACCCAGGCAGCTCTCACGGCCTCTTCATTAAGGCAGGGCTTTTACTTAGGCGGGCGCTGCCAATTCTAATTGATCGCTAGGTCCCCGGGGGGACTCGAGTTCCTGAGGTCGGCAGCTGGGCTGCGTCCAGGCCACGGCTGGTGGGAGGGCAGCCCGCTCCAGGGCGAGAAAGAGGCCTGGTGGAGGGGGTTTCTGCTCTCTCCCTGCCCTCCCCTCTTCTGGGCTTCTGGGACTGAGCACCCACCTGGTCTGACACATCCCAGATGTGTCAAGAGCACAGAGAGATGAACATGCACCCCACCAATCCAGACAGAGAGGGAGTGCAGCATGGTGGTAGGGTGGCTGCATCAGCACATGACTGCCCCGTGCCTCAGTTTCCCCTCTGTAAAATGGCGATCGTGGTTGTACCTCCCTCGTGGGGCTTCTAGCAGAATTAAATGCATTCAGATTTACAGACTGCTTAACATGAGGTCTGGCACATATTCGGTGTTGCATTAGCTTATTATTTATTCATTCTGCGAGTATTGAATGAGCACCTGCTGTGTGCCTGGCCTCGCCGAGACTGCAGTGAACAAGACCTGTGAAAATTCCTGCCTTGCTGAGCCGATATTCAGAGAGGGAGAGGAGAAGGTGAGCCCAATGAGTAAGTTGGTGTTGGAGAGAGTTGGGAAAACATGTGCAAACACACATACACACCCAGAGCATGCATGCAGGGAACACACACACACACAGCCTGGAGAGGCAGGCTCTGGGATTATTCCCACTTCACAGATGGAGCAAATAAGGCTGTCTGACAGGAAGAAAAGGGGGTTTGTTTAGGGCCACATGGTTTCTGGAATGTTCCCTGCCCCATTGGCCCCAGGGCCTTTGCTCCTACCACTATCCCCACCCACAGACCCTCTTCCTTCTTCTCTCATCCTTCAGTTCTCGGCTCCAACATCACCTCCTCAAGGAAGATCTTTCTGCTTCCTAAGCCCCTTGAGATTCCCAGATTCCCTCGACCAGGTCCCTAAAACCCTCTTTACATAGCTGTGTGTGTCTCTGTGAGCTTCTTGCCTATAGTGTTGGTCCCAGCCATCCCCGAGTCTCGAGAGTTCCGATTGGGCATGGCACACAGTAGGTACTCAATAAATGCACATTGGTTAATAGATCATCATAAGTTGCAAACTGGCAGCTTTATCCAGACCATCCTTGTCTCCTAACTTTCCATTCTCCCTGGAGAAACTCTGGTGCTGCTCCTAAGGGTTGAGAGACAGAAAACTGCAGTCTCCTCAGCTTTGAAACTGATACATTAAAATCAAATTAATAACTTCCAGGTGGAGACACAGAGGCCTAGTCCTTGGGCGGCGAGCATCCTGGCCTGGCCACCTGCTGTCGCTTTGCGCCTTCCCTCTGTGGCTGGAGGGATAGCAGCCTGGGCAAGCTGGCTGGGATTTGCCCAAAGCACCATGAACTGGTAAAAAGCGTCGTTAGAATAATGGCTTTAATAACATCTAATAAAAGTTTTCTCAGCAGCATCCACTTCATGGGCATTCACACTGTTCAGCGCACTTTCCATCTTTTTAAAAACTCTTTCGGGGACCCACACACACTCCCTTCTCTGGCCACCACTCCATTTTCCACTTCCCTTGATAGCCAAACTCTGAAAGTGTCGTCTACACTCACTGTCCTCACTTTCCCCCTTGTCCAGTTCCCTCCAGAACCTACTGGGGCTCTCATACTCCGACACCAGGGAAATTGCCCTTGTCAAGTTCGCCTCCCTGTGTCCAAACCCAATGGTCACATCTCAGTTCCCATCCCCTTCCCCTGAGAACACCATCTTCCCGCGGTCCCTGGGATGCCATGCTCGCCTGGCTTCCTTCCCACGTCCTTAGGGGCCCATCTTGAAGTTGTTGGCTCCAACTTCTGTTCTCTGCTGGGCCCCCAGTGCCTAGAACAGCACCTGACATACAACAGGCACTCAATATGGGTGTGCTGAACTAGTGAATGACTGCATGCTCTTTTAGACCCTGTCCCTGCCCTGGAATAGATTCCAGAATTCCTCTCAATCCAGATGGAAGCTGCCCCAGCATCATTCATCGCTCCCCTTCCCACCCTCATCCTACTGTGTAGACTCAGCTTAAAGGTCCCCACAGTAGTGGGGAAGGAAACCCATCCACCTACACATCCATCCATCTACTCATCTGTTCTAGTTTGCTAGCTGCTGGAATGCAATATACCAGAAATGGAATGGCTTTTAAAAAGGGGAATTTAATAAGTTGCTAGTTTACAGATCTAAGGCTGAGAAAATGTCCAATTAAAACAAGTCTATAGAAATGTCCAATCAAAGGCATCCGGGGAAAGATACCTTGGTTCAAGAAGGCCGATGAAGTTCAGGGTTTCTCTCTCAAGTGAGAAGGCACATGGCGAACACAGTCAGGGCTTCTCTCTCATCTGGAAGGGCACATGGCAGACACGGTGTCATCTGCTAGCTTACTCTCCTGGCTTCTGGTTTCATGAAGCTCCCTGGGAGGCGTTTCCCTTCTTCATCTCCAAAGGTCGCTGGCTGGTGGACTCTCTGCTTCGTGGTGCTGCAGCATTCTCTGCTCTCTCTGAATCTCTCATTCTCCAAAATGTTTCCTCTTTTATAGGACTTCAGAAACTAATTAAGACCCACTCAAATGGGTGGAGACATGTCATCCCCTAATCCAGTTTAACAACCATTCTTAACTAAATCACATCAACCAGGGAGATGATCTCATTACAGTTTCAAATATACAGTATTGAATAGGGATTATTCTACCTTTAAGAAATGAGATTTATATTAAAACATGGCTTTTCTTAGGGGGCATACTTCCTTTCAAACCAGCACATCATCCATCCCCCCATCCATCCATCCATTCCTATATCCAACCATCCATCCATCCATCCATCTACTCATCACCCATCCATCCATCCATTTATATACCCAACCACCCATCCATCTATCCACCCATCCAACCATTCATCCATCCACTCATCATTTATCCATCCATCCATCCATTCATATACCCAACCATCCATCCATCCATCCATCCATCATCCATCCACTCATCATCTACCCATCCATCCATCCATTCATACACCCAACCATCCATCCATCCACTCATCATTTATCTATCCATCCATCCATTCATATACCCAACCATCCATCCATCCATCCATCCATCATCCATCCAACCATTTATCCATCCACTCATCATCTACCCATCCATCCATCCATTCATATACCCAACCATCCATCCATCCACTCATCATTTATCCATCCATCCATCCATTCATATACCCAACCATCCATCCATCCATCCATCCATCCATCCATCATCCATCCAACCATTTATCCATCCACTCATCATCTATCCATCCATCCATCCATCCATCATCTATCCAACCATCCATGCATCCACTCATCATCCATCCATCCAACCTTCTATCTAGCTATTCACCCATCCACACACCCGTCCATCCATCCATCCATCCATTCATCTGTCTGTCCATCCATCCACCCATCCTCCCATCCATCCACTCATCTCTCCACTTATCCATCCATGCAGGCATTCTCACTATGTCCCTGCCTCATGCATTCCCTCACCCAGAAGCAGGCTGACCCCTGCAGCATCCTCATTTCTCCTCCCACTTGCTATGTGACCTCAAGCTGAGCCCTCTTCTTCCATGGGCCTCCCTTTCCTCGTTGGCACCATGAGGTCAATTACAAGACAGAACCCCAGGGCTTTTCCAGTGCCGCAGCCATGCTTTGCTGTTTATTTATTGAGACTAGCAGGAGAGGGTAGTGGTTACACACATGACCTGCAACTTGAATCCCTGCTCTGCCATTCTTCTGCTGTGTGACGGTGAGCAGAAGTCAACGACATTGACCCTCTCTGAGCCTCAGTTTCCCCATCTGCATAACGGGGATCACAGTAGCTCCTCCCTTCTTGGGGCCATCGGGGAGATGAAATATGATTATACGTATCAAGTATTCAGCACAGCATCCTGTACACAGTAAGTACTCAATGAGTGCTGAGCGAGGCTGTTATTATTTGTTTATGGTAATTCCAGGAAGGGAAGTAGGAGACGGCTGTGGGGCACCTGGAAGGCTCACACCCCACGGTCCCCTCCCGCCCTGCTTACGTTCACCCACCCTGGTGACTGACGGGGCAGGTGGAGGGCAGCTGGATGTCTTATCCTTGGGGGGCAGTGGGAGGTAGCTGCTGCTTCTGTTTGCAGGGAAAGGTGGGGGTCTCCCCGGGTGGGGCACCCTCCAGGCACGTGTGCAAAACACATGCCTGAGGAATAATGCTTTGGGGATTATCCAGACAGGGATAGAGTTGAAGGGCTCTCTGGGTGGGGGGGTGAGGGGGGTGCTACATAGACCCGCAGACTGTGGGGCAGGGGGACTGCTTCCCAGATAGACTTACCTCGGGAAAACATTTATTTCACACCCGCCATCCTGACTCCAAGGCGGGGGGGGGGCTTGGGATTCCCACTGCCCCCACCCCAAACACACACAATCTCTCTGAGCTTCATCAACAGCACAGGTGAATAGAGGAAAAAATACTGGTAATAGCTAACATTTCCGGTGCCAGGCACCAGGCACCAAGTATATTAAGTCCTTTCAATGTCACAGCAACTTTTAGGCCCCATTTTAGTGATGTGGGGAAACTGAGGCTTGGGGCCATACTGTGCCTGGCCCATTGTGGTACCAGCTCGTAAGTGGCAGAGACCAGTTAGAATCCTTGATTCTCAAACAAGAGCCCTATCCCATAGTGAGCTCTCAATTTTCCATACTGGAGCTGGTGGGATCCACGGAAAACCCAGAGGTGGTTCCTGCTACTCACCCATGGCTCAGAAGAGGAAACTGAGGCTGCAAGAAGCTCACAGGCTTCCCAGAGTTCTTGCGGGCAGGAAACCGCGGAGCTGGGATCACCAAATGCTCTCTGGGCCTCAGTTTCCCCATCTGTAAGGTGGGTGAGGGGGAGCACAGCATGGCAGGCAGACTATAGCTGTGCGGGCCCCTGCAGAGCGGTTGGGTCTGAAAAGGAAGAGGGGTGGGTGTTGAGATTTGGGGCATTAGTGAGGTCCAGCAGGCAAACGGATGCCCAGGGCTGCTGCCCCCTAACTTTGCCCCAGCTTGGCGCTGAGATCAGCCTCAGGCACCCCTTGCCTGAGCTCCACCCCCTCCCGCCGTCACCCCCAGCCCCTCCCCGTCACCTCGTGCCCTCTGCCCCCTCCCAGGGAAACAACAGCCGGGGCCCTGGGTCCAGGCTGACAGGGTGGGCTAGGCAGCTCCCAGAGGCGTCTGCCAGCGTTGCCCAGAGACCGGTGGGCAGCTGGCGGATCCCCGCCCCCCTGCGCGCAGACAGGACCCCGGATCCAGGACAATGGAGAGAGGAGGACGGGCGGGGCTCGGGGGTCTTGGGGGGCCTGGGAAAGAGGCGGCATTGGGCTGGCGTGCAGGGCAGGGGCGCTGAGATCACAGAGGGAAGAGGGGGTTCAAAGAGGTGGGGGGCGCTCAGAGAGGGCCAGGGGCTCAGAGAGGGAAAAGGAGGCTCAAAGAGGAGAGGGGGCTCGGAGAGTGGAGGGGGCTCGAAAGGCGAGAGAAGTTCAGAGAGGGAGGAAGGAACTCAGAGATGGGCGGGGCCTCGGGGCGGGGCCAGGGAGGGAGGCGGGGTCTCAGGGAGGGGAGGGAGCTTCCCCGCCACCCCCCTCCTATCCCCTGCTCGTGCCGGAACAGGTGCTGGGGCTTCCGAAGGCAGAAACAAGGGACGCTATCCCTTTCGGAAGTGAAGGGAAGACCGCGGGCACACGCCAAAAATATGGGCACAGCTGAGGAGGAGGAGGGGGTCACAGAGGAGTGTGGGGGGAGGCCCGAGATGGGGGGCCCGGTGACCCTGAGACCTGGGGACGTGAGACACTCCTGACCCTGACTTCCTAACAGGGCGGGCCCCCCACCCCCTGTTCCCTCTCCCCTCTCCCACCCGCTCCCCTCTCAGCTACTCCCGCCTTGCAGACCTCCCCTTCCGAGTTGTCCCCCCCAGGCCTCTCCCCTCCGAGCCCCACCCTCAGACACGCTGCCCCCC
Source organism: Tamandua tetradactyla (assembly GCF_023851605.1). NCBI lineage: Eukaryota > Metazoa > Chordata > Mammalia > Pilosa > Myrmecophagidae > Tamandua > Tamandua tetradactyla. Next base: position 77,538,007 of record NC_135337.1, read on the forward strand.
AGAACCCTCCAGGACATTCAGAATGGATAGGTGACTCTGACCCGATGGCCCTTCCTTGGTCAGCAGCACCCTCTTACAGGACAGCTGGAGCTTTCTGGGTTCTCCCCTCCAGGGCACCCTGTGCAACTCCAGCCCCTTCTGCAGGGTCTCTGCGGAGAGACTCCCCCTCCCCTGTCCGGAAAGAGCATCACCCATCCACACTCCCCTGCAGACTCCAGCGCCAATGGGGCGTGCTACCTCCCAGTGACCTGCCTCAGTTTCCCAAATTTGCAGTGGGGGAGGGGTAGAAATTCTGCCCTCATCCCTCCACCTAGTACTTTTGTTTGTTTGTTTGTTTGTTTCTTTTACTTTTTTTTATTCAACAAATATTTAACCACTTCCAACTACACACGGGTCTGAGCTGGCTGCTGGGAATACAGCAGTGACCAAGACAAATCTCACCTTGCCCTCATGGCGAGGGCACACAGGTGGCTCTGTGTGTGTGTGTGCACGGGGGGGGGGTGGGGGTCGGGGTGAGTCAGGGAGCTGGGGAAATCAGGGAAGGCTTCCTGGAGAAGGTGACATCTAGGCTGAAGGTTAAAGCGGGAGTAGAAATTAGTTAAAGGTGATGGGGGGTGTTCCAGGGAGAGGGAACAGCAAGTGCAAAGGCCCTGAGGGAGAGATCGTGCCCCCCCTCCCCTCACAACATGCAGTCCCAGGTTTGTCGTTTATTTGCTGTGTGCCCTGAACAAGTGATCTCCCTTTGCTGAGCCTCAGTTTCCCCATCTGTGAAGGAAGCTCCTAAACCCTAAAGCCAACAGGCTCAGCCGGGTGCCTGGCTTACAACAGATGCTCAAAAAACATTTGCCAAATGATGAAGAAACTGAGATTCTGGAGGATTCTCATGAAAGATTCCCCTGTCTGGGAGGTGGCTGAGGTGGAACGGCCCATGACCTCTTTGCCAAGGTCCCCTCTTGCCTCTCGCAAGCCCACCCGTCCTCCGCCAGCTGTCCCTCCACGTGTGCACAGCCTGTCAGAGGCAGGCGTCGGTTCCGGAACACCTGTTGCCTTGTGTCCCAGGGATTTCGCAGGGGGGCAGGTCTTCGGAAGTTCAGCTGCCACCCGGGCTTAACCCTGGAGCCTGGGCGCCAGCTCCTCAGAGGCCTGATGCTGTCCCCCCTGACCCTGCAGAGAACCCTGGTATTGCTTCCAACCTTAGCTGGAAAGACCCCACTTTCAACTCCTTGCTCAGTCCTGGCCTGGCTGTGTGGCCTCAGGAAAGTCAGTTCCCCTCTTTATTTATTGGTCACATCGAGCATGTAATAAATTAGCACATGCTCGGCACTTATTCTGTGAATAAGACTGTGCTAAAAGCCTTTCTGCAAAAGAACTCTAATATCACTACAGCTCTTTGAGCTCCCAATTACTACGGACTCCATTTCACGGATATAGAAACTGAGGCACAGAGCGAAGTTTAAATAATCCGGTCTGTGATAACCTCACTAGCATGTCTTGTTTACTGAGTGCCTGGACCAAATGTTTTGCATGGATTAGCTCGTTTGATTCTCCCCCAAACTGAATGTGGTCGAAAGGTGGGAACAATTGGCACAGATTCCTTTCTACAGATGTGAAAACTGAGACCCAGAGAGAAGAAACTATTTGCCTGGAGTTAAACAGCCATTGATTAACTCATGGGGGCTAATAAACTACTTCCTCTTTTGTGCCTGTTTCAGTGCCTGGCACCACACAGCCCCGAAAAGCTGCAGTGATGATGAAGAAATAATATTATTTCGGTGCCATTGTTAAACCTGTTAAGAAAACTTCATCTAGACAATAAGGCTAAAGCGAGCGTGACTTGTCCTTTTACCTTTCCACCGAGATACTGTCTAGCACGACCCCCACAGATTATATAATTTTCACTTCACTATCCCGTAGCCACTTGCTGCATAAAGACCATTGGAATTGAAGTTCATCATAATGAAAGGAAGTTAAAAAAAAAAAATTCAATCGCACAGTTTGAGTGCTCAGTAACCAATGGACTAATGGTTAGCAGATTAGCTAGATCTCCATCATTACAGAAAATTCCATTGGGCAGGTCTGTTCTCAGAGAAAAGTCCCTTATCTAACTTTGCTACTTACTATTTGATTAAGTTGCAGACTTGGGAAGTTACAATGAATGCAGAGACAGTTGTCTGCTAAGAAAGATCACCCCACCTTTGGCTTTTTGGCCACATGGCTCATTAGTTTGTCCCTAACCTGTTCCTTTTCTAGCATTCTTAAGAAGAAAAAATTCCCAATAAATATCCAGTTCCTCAGATGGTGTTGGGCCCCACTGGGCTTTTAACTGGTTATCAAACTAAGGAGATGATGAATCACCGATAACGTGTTGACTCTCTATTTGGATGAGAGTCCAGCTTTCAACTTTCTGTGCACTGTGCAAATGGGGAAACTGAGGCCAGCTGCCTGCCTCTCCCCCACCCCCAAGCCTCCAGCCCTGTACCCCCAGCTCAGAGAAGCAGCTCCAAGAACCATCTTCCTTCTGGCAGCCGAGAATCAGGTCAGCGTCAGCCGCTGGGACATCAAAGGGAATCTATAAATACAGCTGCAGGAGGAAAAATAGACACTTTCCCGGACTCTCCCGGCCTTGCCTGTCTCCCACTCCAGCTTCTCATGGGCTGAACTCCTACCCTAGCCCCTGGGCCAAAGTCCCCCCAACCAGGGACCCTTACTGGAGAGCAGCAGAGGGAAGCAGCCGACAGACCCCCAGTTTCCCCCAGTGAGCTCAACCTTTTCCGCTGTCTCTGCCACCCGCCATCCCCAGCAGGCATCTGAGGAAAGAGGGCACCCCTGGGCCTGTTCCTAGGAGGAACAGATGAGATTCTGAGCCTAGAAGTGGGGGGGAGGGGGCAGGTTTAAGGATTTAGGACTTTTCATTCTTCTCTTAGGGAGGGGCTTCTGCTCTGTGCCAGGCGCTAGGAAGCTAGCAGAGCCAAGGTAGATGGCTCAGACGTGGCCAGGGCAATCACAGGGGTCTTCCTGGAGGAGGTGATATGATCTAGAGGAGATGGAAGTGATGGGGTGAAGACCTGGGTTGGGGAGGCGGCTGGAGGGGAAGGAGTTTGAAGTCTTCCTGGATTCTTCCCTCCTTCTCATTCCCCAAGTCCTGCCCTCTGCTCTCATAGTGCTAGAGTGCTAACACCTCCTCCCTGGTCACTCTGGGGCCACTCCTGTCCTGAAGGCATCATTCTAAGGCAACTGGAGGGACCTGTTACCTTAAATCAGATCATGTCACTGCCCTGCTCTGAAACCTCGCATGGCTCCCTAGTACCCTTAGAATTAAATCCAAATTCTTCCCCATGCCCCTGGCCTCTCACTGCCCTTGCCTCCTTCCCCTTTCTCCCTTCCTCCCTCCACTCCAGCCACACAAGCCTCCTTCCTGCTCCTCCAACACACCGGGCCGGGCCTGCCTCAGGACCTTTGCACTGGCTGTTCCTTCAGCCTAGAGTGGGCCTCGGTTTCCCCATCTGTAAAATGGGGTGGTGTGGGAGACAAGTTACTCCCATAGAAGGCTGCCTGTCTCATTTGTCTTTAAAATTATTCTTTCCCTTGTAAACCATTTGCCTGGTAATCAATACACTAATTGATGGAGATATATAAGTGACACATGCATTTCTCCCCAGTACCTGGCATCGGGAATCAGGAACCTGGGGCAGCAGGGAGATCTATGGTCCAAGTCCTTTGGGGACCCTCACTTGAGAGGATGAGGGTGGGAGAGCAGCTGAGGGGTCTGCTCTCTCCTTGGCTCAGAAATGTGACCCTCCTACCTCCACCTGTGATAGCCTATTTGAATCTTCTTAAAGGGGAAACTGAGCCAGACAAGGCAAGCCATGTCGATTCTAGAACTGAGAGCCTTCTTCAATGGCTGCCTCACCGGCACCCAATACCCCACTTGTCTTCATTGAGCTCCTATTTAATTCCAGGTCCTGGGGAAATAACAGGGACCAAGGCAGTCCTGGCCCCTGCCCTGGGGTCCCCAGTCTGGTGCAGGTGGGTTTTGAGCTGAGACATTTATGCTGAGAGTGAAGTAAAAGGGATTTGCCAAGTAAACCTGAGAGGAGAGGGAGGGAGGAGAGAGGTATGGGCAAAGGCCCTGAGGCAGGGACCTTTGAAGAGCTGGATGCATTCCAATGTCCTCTCCATGAGCCCTAGGGCTCTGCACAATTTGCCCTGGCCTCTCCCACTCTCACCTTAGCTCCCTCTGTTCCAGCCACATGGGCCTCCTCCCTGTTCCTCCAAACAAGCCCAGCCCTATCCTGCCTCAGGGCCTTTGCACAGGCTGTGCGCTCTGCCTGGAGCCCTTTTCTGACACCTGCATGATTTTCTCCCTCACTTCCTCCAGGCCTCAGCTCCTCAGCTAGGTCTCCCGTGACTTAACCCCTGTTTAAAACTCCCCCTCTCAAAAATAAAAATAAAAAAATAAAAAAATAAAAAAACTCCCCCTCTCTTCCCCACTCTCCAACTTCCATCCTTGCTAAATTTTTCTCCTTAGCATTTAACTTCAGCTGACCAAGAACAGATTTCACTCATATATGTTTTTTTTTGCCCATATACCCCATTAGAGCATCAGCTTCATGAAGCCAGAGATTTTTCCTCTTTTTTATCCCCTGCTGTGTCCCACCTGCCTAGAACAAGCCGGGCACACAATAGGCTCTCAATAAATGTTTGTTAAAGAAATGAATCCCTTCCGCCCCCACCATCTCCTTCATCTGTGAGCTCTATCTGGGTCACCGCTGTGTCCCCAGCACTGCCCAGTAAATCCCCGCACACAGCAGGCGCTTAATAAAGTCAGCCAAGTAAACCGGGCCGGTGAGGGCCAGTGCTGCGACGTCAGAGGTTGTGTAGACCAGGCTGAGTGCTGTGTGAAGGGTATGAGTGTGAGCTCAGCGCCCGGGGATGACATTATCATCACTTGTGTCACCGGCCCAGGTGGCAATGACAGAGCTGCCACCGGCTGAGGTCATTCGCACATACATACACCTTCCACCACTTGCTAAGTTTTTTTTTTCCCCTTCTCTGTTGCCGATGGCTCCTTCTCAAGAGTTCCAGGAGAGAACAGATATCAAGGGGAACCGCTGAGAAGAAATGAGGCATTTCTGAAGTTCCTAAGGACAAAGGGCGCCAACTTGAACTGAGCATCTTATAGAAACGCTCTCCAAAGGTCACAACGTGCTCACGGCAAAGCCAGGGTTTGAACCCAGGTTTGTGAGCCTCCATCTGTTCCACCACCCACCTGCTTGTTTGCATCTGCTGAGGGCCAGCTCACCACTCGACTGATTCGAAAATGAACAAATGGGATGATTTAGAGGAAAAAAGACAGGGGAGTGGAAAGAGCAGATTGGGATGGAGGGATGGTCAGGGAAAACTGCTCCGAGGAGGGGACGCCGGCCAGACATTTTGGGGAACAGCTTTTCGGGGCACAGAGGCCAGCATGTGCAAAGGCCCTGAGGCAGAACTGAACTAGTATACCAGGCTGGGACGGGCAGGCCAGGGGAGAGTAGACTTGGGCAGGCCAGGGCAAGGAGAATGGCATCTTCTCCCACCTACCCCCTCTGCACCTCCGTTTCCCATCCATTTCCCAGGACAGACCCCAGGGTGCTCATGAGTTCCCCCATCCCTCCCTCTTTTCTCCCTCTGCCAGGCTAGGAGGCCACTAGCCGCTTTTGCATATGCAAATGATGGTCAGGGGGATTCCGGGAGACATCAGAGCCTTTCTGGGGGATTTTCCCTGTTTGCAGCCGGAGGAAGCAGCTATAATTGCTCTAATTTTCACTGACAAATCAGGCAGCAGCGGATTCCACTGCCTGTTTCTCTAATTTAAAGTTTTCCTGGTGAATGGGTGGGGCTTTTAACTCCAGCTCCCAGGAGCTAGAAAGGGGGTCTCAGGCTGGGTAGCTCCCATCTTCTCCGTACTGGCTGCCTGGCTGAGGGCCCATGGGTGCCCACACTTCAGTGGAGGGGGATGTGGGAAGCCTCTGGGGCCAGGGTTCCTGGGTTCAAATCCCAGTGACCTTGGCCATGCCCTGTATCCCCCAGCACTCTGGTACAATGAAGCTGGTTGAGGGTTAATTAGTCCATACGCGCAAAATGCCTGGGCAGCCACCTATACAGTAGGTGCTTAATAAGTGCTCCTGAGATTGTCATGTCATTGAATGACCCTGGGCTTGCCCCCTGCCCAACCAGGCTTGGGTATCCCTGGGCATGCAATGAGAGCAGACCCCAGAGAGCTCTCAGACCCCCCCAATCATTCTTTCATCCAACACAGATTTGTTGAGCACCTACTGTGTACCAGGCTCTGTTCTAGGTGGAGACCAAGGCAGACACTGCTTTCGAGGAGCTGACAATCTGGGGGAAGAAGAGAGATGCAAAGTAAACACATAAAAGAAATCTTGATGGTGAAAAGTACAGCCAAGGAACTGATTGGGAGGAATGATTAGTTTAGGGGGGAGGAGGGGGGAGACCTGAGTAGGTGAGGGAGGGAGCCATGCAGAAACCTAGGGAAGGGCCCGTGCAAAGGCCCTGAGGCAGGATGGCGCTTGCCCTGTTGGAGGAACAGGGCAGAGGCCTGTGAGGCTGAAGAGTTAGTGACCAGGAGAGTGGGAGGAGGGCGGGGCACGTGGGGGACTCTGGGAAATAGGGGGCACAGGGCAAATTCACAAGCCCTAGAAGCAGGACCAGCCTCTGCCCTCTTGCCCTCCATTCAGTCCCCAGTCCTGAGATTTCTGGATAACAAATGTTTACTTTGTTTCTAGGTGCTGGGGTATTCTCATTGTAGCTTGGGGGAGAGAAACTCTATGCAACGTCCAGTTGTGAGAAATGAAATCAAGAAAAATAAAGTAGGTAAGAGAAGAGAGAAGGGGGCATCAGGATGAGCAGAGGAACCCTGTTCCTGGAGCTGGGGACGTCAGGGTGAGCCTCGCTTAAGAGGTGACATTTTTGGACACCCGGAGAAGGTGAGTGGAGGTCTGCGGGAAATGTCCCAACCTGTGCAAAGGCGCTGAAGCCAGATCAGCTTGATACAAAATAACACACAGAGACCCCCTGCCGGGGACTTCTCCTGGATCCCTGTACTTTCAGAGGGGCTGGGATCACCCAGAATGAGGCTGAAGAAGCAAGGAAAGCAGGCTCCACGCCAGCCTCAGGGAAGGGGGTTGAGTTCTGGAGTCAAATGGCCTGAGCCCTGGGCAGAGCTCTCTAAGCTTTGGGGTTCCTGAGGCCCTGGGAAGGACGGGAAAATGGGACAATAACACTAGCAACATTCTAGGACAGAGGACTCTGCAGACAGTAGGTGCTTAATAAATGTTAGCCCATCATTGCAACGATTAAAATATGCACCATCTGGGACATTTCCTGGAGTACTACAGCCCCCCAACCCCCAATCCTCTCCAAGAGGAGGCGCTCACCCCGGCCACTCCGAAAAGGGGCCGAGGTCAAAGGGCAGGGGGCGGCAAAGTGTCAGGGCTTTGCCCTGTGCCCCTCCCCCCCTCCCCAGGCCCCCTGGGCACCGGCTGAGCGGTTAGCTCTGCGGAGGGACCAGCTGGGCGGATTTAGCCCCGCGCATCTGCCGCCGCGAGCAGCTGCCGTTCTGGGGGGGTTGGAGGGGGATCTGGGACAAGGGAAAAATCTGCCCGAGGAGAATCGCGTCTGCGCCGCCCAGCTGCTGGTTCGGACTGGGGGGACACCCCAAATCCACCGGGACCCCTGGCCCCCGCCCGGGCCGCGGCTGCTCCCACTGCCTCTGGCGGCGGGGGTGGGGGGTGGGGGGCGCGGGGCGGGGCTGCCCTGACGTCACACGCGGCTTCAGCCAATCGGAGCGGCCCCTTCAGAGCCCCCGGGGGATTCCCTGGCTGGAGTGGGGACCCTGGGCGCGACCCGGCCGAAGCGACCCCCACCCAAGCTGGGCTCAAGGAGGGCCCGCGCTTGGCCCGGGAAACCGAGGCTGGAGCCCTCGGGGGAGGGGTGGGCCCAGGCGGCTGCCCACTGACCTGGCCCCAGCCCGGCCCAGAGAAGGACAGCGGCCCGCGGGAGTCACACAGCACTGACGGGGGATGCGCAGGCAGCGGGCCGGGTGACCTCTCCCCTCAGGCGCCAGGCACCTCGGGGCCCAGGCCCTGCCTCACCCCTCTCTCCCGGGACCCTGCAGGCCGCCCGGTCCCCTACAGGTTCCCCCGAGTCCCCTCGGACCCGGGACCGCAAGCCCCCGGCAGCGCTGGGGAAGAGGTGTCGCCGCCGCGGGCGCCCGCAAAACCCGCACTGGATTCCTCCGGGCTGGAGCAGAACGGGAACGCGAGGCCGCCAAGGCGGAGAAACTGAGGTCCAGAGGGGCGGGGCTTCTGAGAGCGCTGCTGGCGCTGGTGACCTCGGACGAGGCCCTGCCCCTCGCTGGGCCTCCCCGGCTCCCCCGGAGGGCGAGCTGTGAACTTCCTGCCTCCTGCCTCGGGGTCAAGGCTCAGACAGTCGGGCGTGGGGGGAGGGAGCAGCCCCGCCTGACCTTGCCCGGGTCCCTAAGATGAATGACCCATTCATGGCCACCGGGTGCCTGGGTGGCAGCTGAGTCGACCCGCAGGGGCTTTTGTGCTAGCCGGTAACTTTCTCCCACTGGGGAGAAAGTTCTTCCCACCTCCCAGCCTCCCACATGCTTTATTAAATCTCTCTCTGGTCCTTCTATGAGTGCAGGGACAGCGCCGCCTCCAGGGAGTCCTCCTGGACTCCTAGCCTAGCTCACAGGGCCCTGTCTGCCTCAGCTTGCTTCGGTGGCCACTGGTGATGTATGTCTGCCTGGCTACGCTGAAGTCAGGGAGTAGTTTTGTCTGTTCACGGCTCAGGTCAGGGTCAGGCATACAGTAGGTGTTCAACAAATGTCTGCTGAACGAATAGGGCTGCAGAAGAGATGAGTTGGGCCCAGATTGGGTGCCAGAGAGGACATGCCAGGGTTTGGGGAGAGGGAGCAGAGCCTGGTCGCCAAGCCAGGGTGTTGGCACCAAGCCCCCTCCCTTGTCGGACCTCAGCCTCCCCTCCAGGGAGTGGAGGCTGGACACTGACAGGTGCTGATTTGCTTGGGATGTTGGGGTAGCCGGAAAGCCGGTTCAGGGCAAAGCCAGAGGCAGGAAGGCCTGGTTGCCCACGGAGTTTTGTGGTCACTGGGTTAGGCCCAGGGCAAGTGCCTTGACTCCCCACACCCCTGTCCCCACCGTGTGGCCGCAGGGAAGCTGTAGGGAGTCACTGACAGAACTGGGCCAGGTACATACACACAGTAGGTACCCAATAAATTACTCTTTGCCTCTGTCTGTGACCTTGTACAAACTCCTTGATGCCTCTAGGCCTCAGTTTCCCCTCTAGGGGACCTCGTGGGGTTGCTCTATGATGGACCCAGCACACAGTAGGTGTACTGGAAATGTTTTAGATAAGTACGTAACAATGAAATGTTTATTGAGTGCCTACTGTATATTGGGGATGCATATGGGATCCACAGGTCATGTGGGACAGGCTTTGGTCAAACAGAGACACAGAGGCCCAGAGAGGGGCCCAAGCTGCCATAAGGCCACACAGAGGGGTCTTCGGAGAGGACCTGGGCTGTCTCCTACACACTCCTTACCCCGCAGTAACTCTTTCCTGGGCCAGGCCCCAAGAAGCCCACTCTGGTACATGGCCCTCAAATAGCGTGGGTCTCCTGTGGCAACTTGCTCAGGTTCAAATCCCGACTGTGCCATATTCTGACTGGGTGACCCGTGGACATCTTCCCGTACCTCGGTTTCCCCGTATGCTGAATGAAGGCTGTTCAATATGGCACTTCAATGAACTCATATATGATGGGGGCCACCTAGACCGCAGAGTCCCAGTCGCCCAGTCGCTGCCTGACGGTCAGACTGGGGAGAGATGCTGGGAATGCGGGTCTGGCCACAGCGGGTTGAGCAGGAGGTCGCTGGGTCCATTGAGACACTCCACCCTCACCCCCACCTGTGCAAAAGGATCCCCTCCTGGGGTGGCCCACCCTCTCCTATTCCCCCACCCAGCGTCCCCGGCCGCCCACCCGGCTCCGCCCTCCGCTCCGCACCGCCGCAGCTCCGGCCCGGATTTTGTGCGGCTCCGGCCCGGCTTTGGGGGTGGTGGTGGTGGTGGTGGTGGCGGCGGTGGGGGTGATTGCTGAACGGGGTTGGGGCGGGGGAGGGGGGCGCGGAGGAGATGCGGCCTCCGAGCTCCCCGGGTCCGGTCGCCGGGCAGCGCCCCGCCTGGAGCCGACGCCAACGTGCGGGGGGCCGGGGTTGAGCCCCCCACCCCCAGCGCCGCGCCGCGGGACCGGGGAGAGCGAGCCCCCCCCCCCAGCCTCCTTCTCCCCCCCCGCCCCCCCACCTCCCCTCCCCGGGATGCCCGGCTGAGCCGGCCCGGCGGGACAGGTGTGCGCCCGGACCCCCTCCCCCACCCCCCACCCCCAGCCCCGCGCCCTCCCGCCCTCGGGCCTCCCTCCCGCGCACTGGCGGCGGCCGCGGCTCCGAGGTAAGCGCCCCGGGGCGTCTGGGAGCCGGGGCTGGGGGAAGCGCTGGAATGGGTGAGGGGGGGGGTCGCCGGCACGCAGCTCGGGGGTCGAATTGTCGGCTGGGGTGCCGGGGTTAGGCTCTATAATGGGGATGTGGGGGTGCCTCGGGGCCCTGTCGCCGGGAGGGTGGGGGGGGGGGGGTTCGTGAGCCGCCAGGAGGGGAGGATGGATCAGCAACGCAACTGGGGGTGGGGGCCGGATTTCAGGGGGCGGGGGTCGCGGTATAAGGAGGAGGTGGCGGCGGAAGGGTGGGGGGGATCCTAGCAGCAGCGCTTTTGAATGGGGCTGGATTTTGGCCTGGGGCGCCGAGTGAGGTTTCATAATAGGGGTGTCTGATGGCCCCGCAGCTGTCGGGGTGGGGGGTTGGGGGGGCGCCTGTATGTGGAGCTATAATGGGGGTGTCTGATGACACCCGCAGCGGGTGGAGATTTTGGCCAGGGGTGGTGGGGTGGGGGTGCCGTGGAGGGACAATATGGGGGCTTGCGGCTGCGCCGCGGGGGAGCTGGATTTGGGCCCAGGTGGGGCATGCAGGGCAGGCAAGGAGCCTGTTGGCCCGAGGACAGGGGGCGTCGGGGGGGCGGGGCCCTGGGAACTGAGACCAGGGCGAGCCGGGGTGGGTGTGTGGGGTCCCGGCGCGGGGGCGGCCCCTTCGCCCCACTCCGCTGTCCGGCCGCCGCACCTTGGGCGCGCCCCCCACCCAACCCACGCCAGTTCGCCTGCCCGGCCCCGGACAGGCGCCGGGAAGGAGCCGTGATGGTGATGGTGATGGGGGAGGAGAGGGGTGCAGAAGGACGGTTGGTCCGGATGCCCCCCTGTGTGGGAGAAGACCCCCGGGGAGTGGGGGGACATACCCCCAAGTGTTGACAAAGGGACAAAGAAAGCGTCTCTCCCCGAGAGCGCTGGGTGGTGATAGGGGCGCCAAGTGTGGCCCCCGCAGGCGCTGATTGGTCCCCGGGCCGAGGGTCACGTGTACCCCATGTCCTGCACTACGCCTGTGGGCGCCCTCCTGGTTTGGGGCGCCTCCCAGAGGGGCAGCTGCTGTAGGGAATCCTGGGGCAGCCTCTGTACCCCGGACAGGTAGGTGTAGCTGGGAGTGTTTGCAGAGTCTTTGGGACTGGATGGGGGAGGGGGGGAAGGGTTCCCAGACTCCCACCCCTGATTTGAGTCTCTCTGGCTGAGGTCTTTGTCATCGCCTGCCTGAGGTTGTCACCTTTGAACCTCAGCCTGAAAGGGAACTGAGACTTGGAGTTAGCCAGGAGACCCTCATGCCTTGGGGTGCTGGGTTTAAGGAGGAAGGAACATGAGGGAGCCTGGGGCTGCTGAGTGGGACCTCTGTCCCATTTGCAAAATTGCATTTGTTCATATTTTTTTCTGAGTTCCTTCAGCTTCTCCAAGGGGCCAGATTCTCTCGCCAAAAACAAAGTTCAGGATGGCTGGGGTCTCCCCTCCCCTCACTGGCCCCCTTCCCCTTTCCCATTTTGGGTTTCTCTAGAGGACAGAATTCCAGGATGTAGCTGAACAATTATTTTAAACCCACATAGGGAGAGTACGTAGGGTGTGGGAAGGTGGCAGGAGGCTGCAGGTAGGGCCAGGACCCAGCTGGGAGGGGGTCCTCAGCTCTCGGGGAAGTTGTTTGGGGGGCCGTTGCAACCCATGGGAGAACTCTGGACGCTGGGTAGGTGATGGACAGGTGCTGGACTTCATTAAAATAGCAGGTCCACCCCGGACTGGCCCATTCCCAAAAGCAGAGGGGGAAATTGAGGCAGAGTGGGTGGGGAGGGGGGCCTCTTCAGCCCAGGGAGCCCCACATCAGCTGACCCATCCCTGCCCTTGAAACCTCCCCTCTGGCAACTCTGGGCTGGCTGGGAATTAGATCTGAAGCTTCCAACACCTCACACCTCTCCAAAAACACTAGCCACAGAGGAGAAGGCTGAGAGGAGGGGTGCAGCTGTGTGACCTCAAGCAGGCCCCTGGCCCTCTCTGGGCTGCAGTTGCCCCAGGAATACTTCTTTGACTGTAGGTCTTGAATGGAGGGAGATGAGGCAGAGAGAGGCCATGCTAGAATGTTCAGATTATAACCTTCTCCAGTTCCCACTTGCTTTCTGCCAGAGCTGAGCACCCATGGGTGCCCGCCTTATGGTTCCCACATCTCTCCGGCTTTGGGGAGAGGTGCCTTCCTTCCCTTCCCCACCCTCTCTGGACCTTGGCCCTCACCTCTGTCCAGCGGGCTAAGAAGGTGCTAGAGATTCGCGCTATGGGAGAGTTTGGTGCTGGAGACGCAGGGGTTACCTGGGGCTGGGCCTGGAAGATAAAAATCAAACTGTCCTTGCAAAGGTGACCCTGACGTCAGCCAGTGGGACAGGTGAGCTGGGTCCCCAGGGGATGGAGGATCTGCGGTGGCCACTTGTCTCCTGGGAAAGAGGATGTCCCCAGTCGACCCCAAGGCCCAGTCTTGTCCCTTGTGCCTCGTCTTTACTAGGCAATGCTGAGGCCACAGAGAGGCTACAGCCATAGGCTGGGGACAGATAGTCCCAGGCCAGTAGTCAGGGCTGCAGTGGAGCAATGAAGGCTTCCTGGAAGAGGGGATGCTGGCTCTGGACTTGAAGGATGAGAGCAATTTTTCCAGGAGGAGAGGGGACAAGCAGATGGAGGGAACACTGAGGATGGCCATAGTTGGGGCGTGTTGGGGGGCCCTGGGGGGTTAGACTCTTTCAAGGGTTGGGGGCAATGAGCAGTGGGTCCTGAGCAGTAGGCAGTGTCTTTGAATGCCAAGCTGAGGAGGTAGGCTTTATCCCAAGGGTGATGGGGAGCCACGGCAGGTTTTAGAGCAGGGGAGGTACACAAACCAGGTTTCAGACCTTGAGCAGCTGTGAGAAAGGGTAGCTGCCAAGGTGAAAGGCTTCCGGATGCCAGTTAAGCTGCTTTGAGAGGTGGTGAGCTGCCCATGAAGGGAAGCAGACAAGCAAAGTTGGATGGCCAGCTTTCTAGAATCCTGGAAAATTCATTCTGGTACTGCTGGGGTCTGGTGACCCTGCACATTTCTTTGCACCTTCCTTAGTAGTCTGGGTTTTCTGAGCTGCTGTCATGTTTAAGGTACTGTGATCCTGAAATTCTAAGCCATTTTAGGAGCTCTGATTCCTCAGAGTCCCGATGATCGTGACTTCCTCTTGGCCTCTGTGGACTTCTCTTCCCCTCTCTGTTCTCGTTTAGCCACGATCAGGGAAACTGAGGCTTGAGGTAGTCCCGGCCCCAGCACTTGGCCCACGTCCTGTGGCTGAATTGTTTGGGGAGCTGGCTTTGCGGAGGGAGGGCTTGGGGAAAAGGTATGGGTTTGGCTTTCAGAGCTTGCATCCTCTATGAGTCCTAAGGAGTCTAGGCCCAAGCCACTTAATTCTATTCATTATCAGAATCGTTCATCTTCTCTCCTCTGGGGTACCCAGATAAAGTGGCAGGCGTTCAGGAGGCAACTTGGAGGCCGGGAACTCCTCTTACATCCCTCTTTGCAGGGTCATAGGTTCCCCTACCAGCCACCCTTGAGGCCCCTTTTCCATCTGGCCCCAGGGTCCAGGGCCTGTTGGGAGGGAGGCCCAGTCCACTGAGGACTACATTTCCCAGGGTGCTCCTTGGCTCAGGCTGAGCTTGCCTTCCAAGGACAGACCTAGGAGAGAACTTGCCAACTGCGGGAACCCAGCAGAGGATTATGGTCCAGGACCCTAGGGGAGACCTGGGCCAGGGCATTTGGGGAGAGCAGTCAATCAACAAACATCCCAGAGGGCTCCCTGTGCCCTACCTCATGCTGGATGATGCTGGGATCCCAGATAGGGAGGCTTTAGCCTGGTGCCTCAAGGGGCTTCCTAGCAGGGGAAGGGAAAACAGAACCAGACGCACTGGTCCTCCCACCTATGTGCAGTCAGAGCTAGAGTGAAGGGAGCAGATGGGGCAGGGGCAAGCTGGGCTCTGCCTGGTGAATCAGGGAAGATGCTTCAAAGAGGGGCATTACAACTAGGGCCATGACAGATGTATAAGAGTTCACCGGGGAGCCCACATGCTTTCTGACAGAAGAACCTCCTTCCTTCCTTCCCTCTGTGGGTCCTGACCACATCCCTTCCCTGGGGAACAAAGTCAGAGCCCCTGGGCAGCTGTGACAGCTGCTCTGAATTATCGCTCTTGGATAATTCAAGAGACTGCCCCAGCTAGGGGCAGTCGGGTCATTGTCACCTGGGTTTAAATCTCATTCATCCCACACTCTTCACCCTTCCCACCCCCCAACCTTAGTTTACTCATTTGTAAAATGGGGATGCTATTGCTTCTCCAACATTTAAACAAGAGGATGCAGCTATGATGTCAGGCAGAGTCCTGTTATTTTTGTTGTTATTGTTTGTTTGTTTTCTTTTTCCAGAAAAGGGGAAGCTTTGAGAAGCAGAAACTTGGGGCCTCTGGCTCATCTCATTTGGAGCTAGGAGGTGCTTTGCTCTCATTTGCTGGGTAGATGAATATTTAATGAGCCTTTGCTATATGCCAGGTGCTGGGGACCCAGCAATCACCAAGGCAAACTGGACCCACCCTTGCCAAACTCACAGCCAGGTGGGGAACTGGACACTAACTAGGAAATAAACCAGGTAAATAGGGTATATTTGATGCCCCAAAGACAATAAAACTGGGCCATGTGGCTGAGATGGGTGGGGCTGCTTCAATTGAGGGTGTCAAGGGGAATGTCTCTAAGGAGGTGACATTTGAGCTGAGACCCAAAACATGGGGAGGTTTGGCCATGGAATAAGGAGAGAAACAGAGTTCTGAGGAGGTGACATTTGAGCTGAGACCCAAAACATGGGGAGGTTTGGCCATGGAATAAGGAGAGAAACAGAGTTCCAGGCAGAGGGAGCAGTGGTGCAAAGGCCCTGAGGCAGGGGCTGGCCTGGCATGTTGGAGGAGCAGCAAAGAGGCCCGTGGGGCTGGAGTGGAGGGAGTGAGGGGTTGAGTGGAAGGAAGGGAGGGCAAGGAGGGAACGGGGCAATGTGGGCTGTGGGGAGGACCTGGCCTATTACTCCAAGGGAGGTGGGAGCCGTGGAGGATTGTAGGCAGAGGAGGGACGGGCCCTGGCTCAGGTGCTTACCGTTGCCTTTGACCACTGCGGGGAGAACAGACTCTCGAGGGATGAGGGCGGGAGCCTGGAAACCAGAGCAGAGGCGAGTGAAGATGGAGGCCAGCCAAGCAGGAATAGAGGAAGTGGGGAAGAAGTGACGAGTCCTGGATAGATTTTGGAAGTGGATGGATGGATGTGGGAAGGGGCTGAGGGCCTCATTCCCTAGGGATGGGGTGGTTAAGAGTGGTATCTGGGCCCCCATGGCTGGGGTTCCAATCCCAGCTGGGCCATTTTCTGGCTCTGCAAACTTGGGCACATACTGTCCATTCTGGGCCTCAGTTTCCTTACCTATAAAGTGGTGAGAAGACTCCCCCTCCCACCTACCCCATCAGGTTAATAGAGGTGCTTTCTATACAGCCTATAGCCCAGGTCTTAGAAAGTAGTTGAGGCTTTCTGAGTGTTTACTTTGAAGATCTGAGCCCCAGGCTCTGGGGAAAATTGAGGCCCAGAAAGGGGTGGCAAATTCCCCAAGGTCACCTCCTGAATGAGAGTAGGACCTGCCCCTTGCCTTTTCTCCAGTGTTACACAGTTCTCACACCCCATCCCCCCAGCGGGACATCACTCTGCCTGCCTCTCCGCCATTCCTGAACACTGACTCACCCGAACTTGTGGTCCACTCTGACCCCAGGGCCTTCCCCCCCACCTCCCCACCCCCTGGGACTTATTTCCCACCTTTGCCTTCTTCATGTTCCTTTGCCAGGTTTTCCTTTCCCAGCAGCTCTTGGCCCTGCCCGCCTCCTCCCTCCCAGCATGTCAGCGACGCACCCTCCTCCGGACTCCCTTCTCTGGGAATACTGGGTGGGGCAGGTTGAGGGGAGGGCGCCCAGAACCCCAAGTCAGGGAGCATGGCTCCCCAGCTTCTGCCCCCAGCCTGAAGTCCCCGAGAGCAGGGCCATCTCTTCTCTGTCCTCCCCAAACTGGAGTCTCCATAGTGCAGAGCCTTAGTCCCCTTTGTTCCCCAAAACTGGACCCCAAGATCAGGGCTCAGCTCCCTTGTATTTCCTCCAAATTGGCCTGCGCACAGGGCCTGTTTCCCCTCTGCCCGAAATCTTCCGAAAACCCCTCACTTGGGATCTGTGGGTGCCCAACTCCCCAATCCCAGCCCTATCCTAATTCCCTCGGAGCCCCCAGTCCCCTTGGTGACCCCCCTCAAGGCCCCTTAATAGCCCACTGAGTATAAATGACACTTTAATTTCCTCTGAATGTCCCCACGTGGGGACAACAGTGGAGAAAACCCCGCCCCCCCTTCCCCATTCCTAATTACAAGTTGCTCCTTCCGATTTGCCTCCTGGCGGCCCAATTTCCAAACAGTGATTAAAATTAATTACCCGGGAGGGCCCCCCCCCCCCCCCGCTTCCTTGCCTGGGCTGGGAATCCTGGGAACCTATCCATGTCCCCCACTTGAGGTCCTATCTTGCGTCCTGGTCTCCCCCACTGGCTCGCTGTGTGGCCTGAGGACAGGCACAGCCCCTCTCTGAGCCTCTGCTTGCTCATCCACAAAATGTTCAGGAAGGCTGTCCCACCTCCTAGGTGATGGCTCCGCCTGCGATTCAATAAGGGTTAGCGAGAGGCAGGAAAGCCCCCATGGCCTGGGTTCAGATCCCCGGTGCACCCCCCGATGTGCTGTGTCACCTTGGACAAATGGCTCAAACTCTCTGAGCTTCCGTTCCCCTCTTCTGCAAAATGAGGCTGATGGGGCTGGTCTCTGCTTTATTGGGTTGACTTGGGCATGAAACGGGCCCGGCACACAGTATTTGGGGATCTGAGCTGACTGTTATTTGAAGGCCCTGCCCTTCTGGGCTGCTGCAAGGTGTAAGTGAAAGGTGTCATCCTCTTCAAATGAAGCACTCCACATTAACTGGGCACTTACTGCACGCCTGGCCTTGTGCCCAAACCCTTGGCAACAGGGATCCTGGTCTTGGCTGAGTCTCCAGCTGTGTGACAGGAGATGCTGAAGAAGGTCGAACCCTTTGTTGCTGCTACTTTATAAAGAGGGCACCTTGGTGAGACATTCGTTTGGCCGGGATTTGTTATGTTCTGCACTGAGGCCCTAGCAGTGACCGAGACAGACATCACCCCTTCCCCCTGGAGCTGAAGCCCAAATCCTTGAAATCCTCACCTTTATTTTAACAGAGGAGAAAACGGAGGCCCAGAGAGGGAGAGGGATGAGCTCCAGACTGCACAGCAGTCAACTCAGGCATTGCAGATGGGAGGGGGTCACCTTTCCTTTCACCCACCCCTCCGACCCCCCGCCCATGGCCTGGGCCCCAGGGACTCCCTCTAGCCTTTCCATTGAGCTCCTATACAGCCCCTGGAGGCCGACTGGGCCGCAGTGGGGCCACCGAGGCAGCTGGAGGAGGCAGCTGTAAGCAGAGCTGGTAACCAGACCTGGACACAACCGGGGCCCGGCTGCCGGCGCCCCGTTATTCGATCCCCCTGGGGACGATGGGCCCTGGAGCTGGAATCCCAGGGTGGCCAGGATGGACGGGCCAACAGGCAACACCTTGTATGGAACTGGAGAGGGACACCCGGCTTCCATCCTTGTGGGGCAGATGGAGAAACAGAGGTTCTGAAGGTGGGCCTGGCTTGCTGAGTCCCCAGCCATGGTGAGGAGCTGCCCAGGGAGGGTGAGCTGCTGGCTCAAGGTCACCCAGCAAAGACATTTAACATTCAATGAATAAATGTATACTAGGTCCTATTACAGACAAAAAAATCATGGCTCAGCATCTTGTCCGGGAAAAGGAGAGAAGTGTCCCTCTTACCCTGACCTCCTTGGTGTCTTGTGAGAAGTTCCAGGCTCCGTTCTGAGCACCTTTTCTCCCGACATTTCCATGGCTGCCACCTTCTCAACCTTCAGGCCTCAGCTCGAGCAGTTTCCCCCTGACCGCTTACTGAAGTAGCTTGCCTCCACCCCATCACTTTTCCAACATTCTACACATTTTCGTCATTGTGCTTGTCATTGTCAAAAGTTATTGAGTTACATCATTGGATAACATACCTGTACCTTCTCTCTCTGCTGGACTGGGAACCCAATGAGGGCAGGGTGGTGGGACTGTCTGGGTCACTGCTGTGTCCCTCGGTGCCAGGAACAGGGTCTGGCACACAGTTGGCACTCAGTAATTGCTTGGACGCATGAATGAATCATTTTCAGTTTGGAATGGAGACAGCCAGAGCTGGACACAGTTGTTCCCAGCATTCTGAGCCTGGGTTTGGGCTGAACATGGGGTCCATGGCCCCTGGGAAATTGATGCTCACCCAGTGCAGTCAGGGAAGGCTTCCTGGAGGAGGAGACATAGGCACATAGCCTTGACTGGTGTGACTGGTCATGAGGGCCAAGGAGAGAGTGAGATCACTATGTCTGGGTGATTGGGCCATGTCTTGGGGGCAGTTGGGCTTTGAGAATGTCAAGGAGTTCCCCCTGTCAGAGGGGACAGCCTGAGCAACCTCCTGGAGGTGGGATTGGTGGATTTTGGTCCTGTCTGGCAGGAGGTAAGGCCATAGGAAGATAAAAGACAACCCGGAGTGGGAGATATCCTCTAACGTCCAGGTACAAAATTTGGCTCTTTATTTTGTAGGGTGCTAGGGAGCCTGAGAGGCCTTTGAGCAGGGGAGTGGCAAGTTCTGAGCTGAGCCTGGGATGCACTGTAAAGGAATTGCTTGGGTAGGTGGGGCTTAGAGAGAAGATAGAAGGGTGGACAATGCCCATGTCAAAACCCAGGCTGGGAATACCCAGACAGAGAGAGGCTCACGACCCTGCCCCCAGGCCTCTTGCTGCTGGTGTCCTCTGGAAGCAAGAGGGATTTAAGGTAGATTGAAAGTAGAACTTCCCTGGTAGGGCATAGAGGGTGCAGATTTGTGCTAAGGAAGCATGTAGTTCAACCCTTCAGCACCAGATTAGAACACGGTTGATATTTTTTGAATACTTGCTGGATTCCAAAGAATACGAAAAAGAAGGTGAACTGTCTCGTGAATAATTTTTATATTGATCGTGTGTTGAAATAATAATATTTCGGATCTGTTGGCTTAATTAAAGCATTTTGCTAAAGCGAATGTCACCTGTTTCTTTTTACCTTTTGAATGTGGCTTCTAGAGAGTTTCAAATCACACACGTGGTGTGCACAGCATTTCCGTTGGATGGTGCTGGTATAGATTATGTCCTCTCAACTTAATAACAGTGCTTCAGGGGTTGGACTTATTATTACACGCACTTTATAGATGGGGAAACTGAGGCCCAGAGAGGGGCAGTAACTGAGGTGGCAGAACTGAGGTAGCAGAGCTGGGATTTGAACCTGGGTCTTCAGATTCTGGAACCTACTTTCCTAACCCAAGGCTCTTCAGCTGACAAGGTCATCTGTCCAGCCCACATTCTGGGCCTCAGTTTCCCCTTCTTGGCCAGTGAGGTCGAACTGGGCAGGTCAAGCCGGGAAGGTGGACAGCCACGGGTGTTGGCTCTGTGTTCACAGTTCTGGGGGTCTTTGGAAACTGTGCAATGTCCAGGAAGCCATCAACCTGGGGACTGCAGCTTCCCTGAGGGAAGCAGCAGAGGGAAGGTGTGTGCAAAGGCCCTGGGGCAGGCCCGGGCTGGGTGAGGAGCAGCCAGGAGGCCTGTGTGGCTGGAGCGGAGGGAGCGAGGGGGAGAGCGGGAGCAGGGGAGGGCAAGGAAGGGATGGGGCAAGGTGTACAGGGCCTGGGGGGCCGCGGGGAGGACTTGGGCTTTTCCCTCAAGGAAGGTGGGAGCCATGGAGAGCTGTGGGCGGAGGAGGGACGGGCTGTGATTTAGGTGCTCACTGGCGTCCTCTGGCTGATGCCAGGGTCGGGGGGCCAGGGTAGAGGGAGATGATGGGGTAAGGGATGAGTAGGGACCAGAATTCTGGATGGATTTTGAACACAGAGCCAACAAGATTTGCTGGGATTGGATGTAGGGGTGATGGTGGTGGGGAGGGGAGGGGAGGGGAGGTGAAGTGGGGGCAGGGGAGCAGGGGGCCCCCAATTTAGATCTGACCTGAGCATCTGGGGGGACAGTGGGCTGAGCGCAGCATAGGGGGTATCGGTTGCCCTGATTTGATCTATCGATTCAGCGCTATACCACTGAAAATCCCAATGGGTTATTGGGGGCACTTGGTTTGTTTTGGGAGTTCACAAACGGATCCTCAAAGTTAGACTTCAGAGATGGCGCCAGAGTCACCGAGACACGCTGGCTTGAAGAAGGAGAAGGTGGGAGAAACATCCTACCCGGTATTCAAACTTCCTTTCTTCTTTTACGTGGAGCCCTGCTCAGAGGGCTGGAGTGCCGGTTTTGGGGGGTCCAGGCAGGGGGACACTGCGCAGCGTGGGAATTGGCAGCTATGCCTTCTTCCCCTTTCCCCCGGATGGCCCGGGGATCCCCCCCCCCCTCCTGCCTGGCCCTGGCTCCAGCCCCAGCCCTCATGGGTGGTGACCCCTGTGGCCAGGTGCTCCTGGCAGGTGGTGGGGCTGTTTCCAGGCAGACGGGCGCCGGGCGGCTGCTGGCAGAGGCGCCTCAAGTTTCATGGAGAGAAGCAGATGGTGTTGGGGGATGGAGGGGTGGGGGCGTGGAGGCCTCCGGTAACCCCCCAGGATGGGAGAGGGGTGGGGGTGGGTAAACTGAGGCCAGGCTCAGTGGGCCTGGATCCCCCAGAAAGTTCATTTGGGGTTTGGCTCTGTGCTGTAGGTGGAACAACTGACATCGATCGAGGGAGCGCGTCCTGGTCTCAGTTCCACCACTTCCTGACTTTAGGGAAGTGACTTCCTTGGTGCCTCAGTTTCCCCATCTGTATAAGGAACATTTTCTCAGGACACACCTCTTGGGTGTGTTATGAAGATTAAACGAATTGATTTAAGTACCTACGACAATGCCCAGCATATAGCAAGCGATTTATATTTATTAAGCTCCTACTGTATTCTGGGCCTGGGGCTAGACACTGGGGACATGGTGGTGGAGACAGACCCACCCTGCCCTGTCAGGGTTCACAGTCCCAGGTAGGGGGAGAGACAGATGCTTAATTATGCAGTAATGGGGGCTGCCCAAGCACCATGGGAACCTGGAGGAGGCCCCCTGACCCAGCCTGGGAACTGATCAGGGAAGGCTTCCTGGAGGAGGTGTCCAAGACCCAAAGGGTATGTTCACCAAGTTACTGAGAGGAGAGGGACAGTGTTTCAGGCGGAGGGAATATAGCATGTGCAGATGCCTAAAGTTGAGGAGGGAGAGGAGAGGAGGAGCTGGCACTTGCTTCCAAAGGCATTAGGGAGCCATAGAAAGGTTTTGAGCAGTGGCTCTCTCCCAGAGATGGGACATGTCTGGAGACATTTTTTGGTTGTCACAGGTGGTGGTGGTGGAGTGGCACAGGATGGCCCTCCACCCCCACCCAGAGAGAGATCCGGCCCCAAATGCACAGAGTGCCAGGGGCGAGTAGCCCTGGTCTAGAGCCCGGGAGGGACAGGTCAGGTTTGCATTCTTGAAAGATTCCTTCCCTGGAGAGCAGGGCTGGGGAATGGGGACCAGGTAAGAGGGGGACAGCCCAGCTGTGGGGAGGATGGGAGGGGTCTCTGGAGGGAGCAGGCAAGGCCGACACCCAGGTCTCACCTCAGGGCTGAGGGGGCGGTCCCTGATGAAGGAACCAGAAGGAGAAGCAGTTTTGAGGCAAGAGAAGAGAGAGAGAGAGAGAGAGAGTGTGTGTGTGTGTGTGTGTGTGTGGAGGAGGACAGTGTGGACCTGGGGGGACGGGAGGGGTCAGCTGTGGCCAGAGGGAGGGGAAAAAAACTCCCTTCCCAGCCCCGACTTGCTGTTATCACGAAGGGACAAGTCCTGCCTCGACCTGGGGTCTCAGTCTACCCATCTGTAAACTGGGCACTTTCTCTCTGGCAGGGCTTCACTCCAAATATGACCCTCAGTTTCCCTGTCTGCAAAAGGAGCTTAATGTCACACCAATGCTGCTAGAGCAGCGTTGAGGGGTTCTGGGAAGTGGTTCCTGGAAAATGCCCGGCCCCACCTTCGTTATATAATATGCCAAAAATTATAATCAAAAAGCAAAATAATAATAACCAACATTTATTGAGCACCTACTGTGCTGATCCTCACCACTGGCCTCTGAGTTCGGTACTGTTAACATCCCCATCTTACAGGTGAGGAAAATGAGGCCCAGAGAGGAAGAACGACCTGTCCCAGGTCACAGAGCATGACACGGCAGAGCTGGGAGTGGAAGCCTTGCAGCCTGGCTCAGGAACCCTGCACTCAATCACCACCTTGCATTGCCAGCTATTGTGTTACAATTTCTTAAGTAAAACATTGTCCTAATAAAACAGGTTTAAAAGGCACGGGTGTGTATGGGGGGGAAGGGCGCCCCCAGGGGCTAGATTGACATGGGCAGTTTGCAGGGACCAGTGGCCCTGAAAGGGGAGGGGACATAGCAGCAGGGATGGTTGTCACACTGGGGGCCTTGAGTGCTTCTGCAGAGGCTGTGGCTCTCGGACTCAGGGGTCATTGAGAGCCACAGAGGGCTGCGGAGCAGGGGAGGAGCCGGGGAAGGAAGCCTGTAAGGAAGCAGGGCCATGCCACACACACACATGTGGGATCCGTGCATCCGCTGAGTCACAAATCCTGGAAATTTGGGGCTACGGAGCGGAAGCCTGCTGGTTCATGCAAGGCTTTCCTGTTTTCTGGCCCTGAGTGCTCGGAGGCAGGGATTCCTGGACCCAATGTTCCC
This sequence comes from Tamandua tetradactyla, assembly GCF_023851605.1. Taxonomy (NCBI): domain Eukaryota; kingdom Metazoa; phylum Chordata; class Mammalia; order Pilosa; family Myrmecophagidae; genus Tamandua; species Tamandua tetradactyla. The sequence continues at coordinate 77,561,441 of NC_135337.1, forward strand.
GTATCACCTTCACCTCCTGGGGCTCGGAATCCCTGGGCCACAAGGCCAGGACAGAGCTTGGAGATGTCCTTACTGCTCAGATGGGGAAACTGAGGCACGGGACTTGACCGAGGCTGCCTAGAAGGACAAGGCTGCCGGATTTATTTTGGGGGGGCCTTCGGGACCCGGACTGCTCCCTTTTCTGGTAGGGGGTGCCCTGAGCTGGGACGGTCAGTTATGGAGAGCTGGGGTAAGGGAAGGGTGGCTTCTGCTCGCACTGCCACCGACGAGATTATCATTTCAGTGTTTGCACCGGAAGGTTCTCCAAAGTTAACCTTGAATGGGAGTGGGGGAGTTAGTGAGGGGCCTGTCACTGCAGATATTTGCGCAGAGGACGGAAAGGCTGAACTTGGAAAAGAAAGCAGACCTAGGAGCCTCCGATCTTCTGGAACATTCTGTCATTCTAAACTTATGTGATTCACAGCTTGTGGTTTCGGAAATTCTAAGAGTCTTTGATTTGTTCTTTTTCTTAGCCTTTGATTTTAAGATTTTTATTGTTTTCATTCTAAAAAAATGTTTGAATATATGTTTTGGGATTTTGTGTCTCATTATTATTAGTTTTATTAATTTTAATTACCTCATGCATTTTTGCTTGAAGCCGTTTCCTGGTCCTAATGTTGTTCTGATAATTAAATAAGTGCTAGGTGTTATTATGTTATCACTGTGGTTATTTTTTTTCAACCGTTCTCCCAGGCGGGACATTTTTATCTCGGGGAGGCGGGGCGGGCGCGGGTCGGGTCCCCGCCGAGGCAGCGGCTTGAGCTCGCCCTCTGCCGGCGCCAGGCGGGATTGCAGGCAGTGCGGCTCACCTCCTCGCCGCCGGCCCGCAGGTGTCACCTCCCGCCGTCACGCCCTCGCCATGCGGACCCCGCGCGCGCCCCCTCCCCGCCCGGCCCTGCTGCTTCTGCTGCTGCTGCTGGGGGACGCCCAGGGCCTCTTCCCGGAGGAACCGCCGCCGCTCAGCGTGGCCCCCAGGGACTGTGAGTGGGGGGCCAGGGGAAGGGGGCAGGGGGGAGCCCGGAGGGCGAGTCTGGCTTCCCGATTGGGTCTGCTGTCCCCCGCCTCCCCACCCCCGCCACCCAGAAGGGGAAGTGGCCAGACCTAGGGCCACCCGAATCGGGGTACGTGTCCCCCTTCCTCCCCACCTCCCCACCTCCTAGCGCCTTGGGTCACAGCCCTCCCCACCTGGTCCCCCAGATCTGAACCACTATCCCGTGTTCGTGGGCAGTGGCCCGGGTCGCCTGACCCTCACCGAAGGCGCTCACGACCTCAACATCCAGCGGGTCTTGCTGGTCAACAGGACACTCTTCATCGGGGACAGGTAGGGGGGGGCCTGGTGGGCAGGTGGGGGGAGCCGTGCCAGCAAGTTCCGGCTTTGCCTGGTGGAGCCTGTGGTGTCCCTGGGGTGGGACTTTCGAGGGTACCGAAAGCCCAGTGTGGTTGAAGCCTGGAGCACTCTGGGGTGTGTTGACAGGTAGGGATGGCAGTTAGGTCAAAGTTCACTGGGGGGTCCACATGCCCCAGACCCCCAGGGGTGGATGTGTCGAATCAGCGATTGAATAACTCCACGTGTGAGTGTGTAATTGTAAACCCTGGGGGGTGGTTTTAATTTATAAATGCTGTGGGGGTGGTCAAGGAGGGCTTCTCTGAGGAGGTGACATTTGAGCTAAGGCCTGCGTGGTGAGGAGCTAACTATAGGGAAACCTGGGGAAGGGCATTCAGGGCAGTGGGACCAGCATGTGCAAAGGTCCTGAGGCCAGGAAGAAGTTGGCAGAATTGAGGCACAAGGAAGAGGACTGGAGTGACAGGGGCAGAGTGAACAAGAGTGGGGAGGAGTAGAAGGAGGGGAGGGCAAGGAAGGGATTGGCTTGGTGGTGTAGAGCCTGATGGGCCATGAAGAGGATGTGGACTTTTCTCCCCAGGGAGATGGGAGCCTCGGAGGGCTGCCAGCAGAGGAGGTATAGACCCTGACTCCATGGTGCCCTCTGGTTTCTGCACGGAGAGGGCTGGAGGCGGCCGTGGGGGGTTGGGGGCGTGGACGTGGGGGTCTGGATTGGAAGCAGGACACAGGCACCATCAGAGTGCGCCTGGGGTTTAATGAGAGTGGAGGAGGCCAGAGGACAAAGGCAGGGGGCCGACAATGGAGAGATGGGGAGACCAAGATGGGAGGCTGGAAGAGGTGGGAAGGAGGCAGGGTCCTGGGGCCACATGAGGACAGTGTTTTCTGGGAGGAGAAGGGGCAGGGGACAGACGCTGCTCAGAGGACGAGGAGGATGGAGAACTGACCCTTGGATTTAACAACACAGTCACCAGTGGCCTTGTGCAGGGCAGTTTCTGCATTGTGGGATTGGGGATGTGTTGAGACCCTGGTGGGAGGCTGGGAGGTGCTGGGTGTGGGGGGATCTGGCGTGTAACTGGGAGGTGGCATGTGTGGGGTGGGGTGACATGTGAGGGCAGGAGGCAGCCTCTAAAGGTGGGGGGGGCGCGTGTTCGAGTGGGAGGCGGCGCCCTGGGGTGTTGAGGCGGATTGGGGCATGCTGAATGCTGGAGATGCCGGAGGGCAGAGGCATTGGCGTGTCCACGCGAGTCCCACGCTGCGCACAACACCTGGGGAGATGGGAGAGGGGTCAGAGGACCCCCAATCTCACCAACTCTGCCCCACCCCAGGGACAACCTGTACCGGGTGGAGCTGGAGCCCCCCACGTCCATGGAACTGCGGTACCAGCGGGTGAGGAGTTGGGTGCAGGCGGGAGGGGAGGGGAGAGGGGAAGGGAGAGGAGAGAAGAGGACAATGTCAGGGGTTCCCACACTGCGCTGGGAGACTAGGCGGACGCGACCCTGCTCAGCTAGGGTCCCTGGGGCCCGGTTGGGGACTCTGCACCCCTCACCAGCTCCCTCTGTCCCCAGAAGCTGACCTGGCGCTCCAACCCCAGTGACATCCACGTGTGCCACATGAAAGGCAAGCAAGAGGTGAGTGAACTGGTCCTGCCCCAGCCCTGGCCACGCCCAGGGCCAATCCTTCCCTTTCATCGCTGGACAGGATGCTGGCGTCGCCATGGCTACGCCCAGAGCCTGGCCACGCCCCAAGTGGTACCCAGCCCCAAGTGGTACCCAGTCCCGGCTACGCCCGCCCGCAGGCTTGACCTTGCTTGAGCTGTAGAAGCACTTCCCCGTCTTGGCCCCGCCCTTAAGTGTAGCCACGCCCCCAAGCCTTAGTCTCCTCCCAGGCTGTGGCCACCCTCCACCCCCACAACGTGGTCCCAGGGCTTGGCCACGCCCACGTCCCCCGGCTCCCCCATCAAGGCCCTGGAGCTGCCCTCTGCCCTGGCCACGCCCCCATCGGGGCGACGACCACGCCCACGCTGCGACTACGCCCACACTGCCCCTCCCCTGCCCCCCCAGGGCGAGTGCCGGAACTTCGTTAAGGTGCTACTGCTTCGAGATGATGCCACGCTCTTCGTGTGTGGCTCCAACGCCTTCAACCCCGTGTGCGCCAACTACAGCGTGAGTCTCCCCTTTATGTGCCCTGCTCACTGGCCCTCCGCTGGCGGTGCCACCTCCTACGGGAAGCCTTCCAGGCAGGCACTGGTGTCCAGAGGAAGCCCGCAGCAGCCAGTAGGGGGCCAGGGAAGCCCTGTCTACTTAAGCTAGGAGCCAGTTTTATAATTAGGTCAAAGCTTTACAATAAGGTTAGGAGGTAGCCACAACTTTTAGACCCGTTTTACACGCCAGGCAACAGAGGCCCAGACAGGTTAAGTGGTTGGCCAAGGTCACACAGCAATTTGTGGTGGAGCCAGGTTCCCTATCCCTAACCCCTGGAGTCTGGGAGGGGCTGGGGGAGTTGGGGTGGGGGTTGTAGGTGGGGCTGTCAGGTGAGGCCAGCCGCCCCGTCAGCTCAGGCTCCTGTCCTATCTGCAGATAGACACATTACAACCCCTTGGGGACAGCATTAGTGGCATGGCCCGCTGTCCTTACGACCCCAAACACGCCAACGTCGCCCTCTTCTCTGGTGAGTGTGCTCCAATTGGCAACTGACTGGCTGGGTGGGGCCCCAGCCTGGGAAGAAGCCTGGTATTTTCCACTCCCGGAGTCTGTGTCATTTTGGAGGTGGCTGGGCTGTGGAATGAGCAGAATCTCTGCTGGGATTGGGATTTGGATAGGATTCGGGCTCAGTCCAGGGATGGGGGCTCACCCAGAACCAGAGCTCAGTCTGGACAGAGTGAGTCTTGACCCACCCATCCCTGGCCTCCCAGATCTGACCTCTCACCCACCTTCTCCCCACCTCCCCTCCCCCACATCCCCAGACGGGATGCTTTTTACAGCCACCGTTACTGATTTCCTGGCCATTGACGCTGTCATCTATCGCAGTCTTGGGGACCGGCCCACTCTGCGCACGGTGAAACACGACTCCAAGTGGTTCAAAGGTGGGGCTGGGAGGAGTAATGAGGGTGGACCTAGAAGGGCTGACTGGCATCAAATCTCCCCACCAGAATAAGAGTCCCAGAGGAGCTGGGGAGGGGACTTCCATCTCATCTATGGAACCTACTGGCCTCTTTGAAGATAAAGCTAGAGGAATGATATGTTAGATTAAAAGTAGAACTTGCTGGAAATGGGCACCTTAGAAGCCCAAAATGGGGCCTTAGGAGCATGGATGAGGGAGAAAGGTAATAAAAAATAATAGATGTTGCTGTTTTGGGGGTATACAGCAGTGATTTTAGGTTTTTGATCCCCCATAAAAAAATACCCACGAAACTTTTGAATTTATTTCATTTTGCCTGAATAATCAGCCTAGGTCCCCCTTTCACCATAAAAGCAGCCACCCAGGCTGCTGTGTTCCCAGCCCTGGAAGCCCTTCTGTCTTGCCAGTTCTGACCCCTCCTTTCCTGCAGAGCCCTACTTTGTACATGCGGTGGAGTGGGGCAGCCATGTCTACTTCTTCTTCCGAGAGATTGCGATGGAGTTTAATTATCTGGAGAAGGTAAGTCCCTCTCTCTCTCTCCCAAGAGGCCCATGCAATGGGGCACATTGCTGAGTGGCTCTGATTGTGGAAATGGGGAGGAGAGGTGGATCCATGAAACCACCTGGGGCAAGAGTGTCCCACCCTTCACCTCTGGTCATCAGGGCCCTCCCTTCTGGACAGGACCAGGCACCCGAGGTTGGAAGGCCTTTATAGAGCCACCCACAGCTCTGGGTGAGGGACACGAATCTACAGCCAGAAGCACCCCCAGGTTCCCAGTGCTGGCATATTTGGTTTTTGCTTCCCCACCCACCCATCTACCATCCTTTTATCTATTCTTCATCCATGCTTCATCCACTGCCCATCCATTTACCCACTCCCCCTCCCACTCGACCACCCTCCTACTTAGTCCACCCAGACTTCTATTGATTCATTTATCCATCTACTCATCAATTATTTCTTCACCTGCCACTCCATCCGTCCACCCAACCCATCCATCTATTGACTATCCATCCATTTGTCCACCTACCATCCATCCATCCTTCTACCATCCATCCATGTCCATCTGTTTCCATCCATCCATGTACCCATTGATCCGCTATTATACCTTCCAACTCATTCGTCTACCAGTTTATCTATTCATCCCTCCATGCAACCATCTATTCTTCTACTTATCCACCCATCCATCCATCTACCCATTGATCCACTGTTATATCCTTCCAACTCATTCATCTGCCAGTTTATGTGTTCATCCCTCCATGCAACCATCTGTTCTTCTACTTATCCATCCATCCAACCCTCCCTTCCTCCATCCACCCTCCCATCTTCTCATCTCAACCTCCATCCATCTGTCCATCCATCCATCCATCCATTCTTCCATCCATCCATTCCTCCATCCACCCATCCATTCCTCCATCCATCCCTCCCTCCCCTCTTCCTCCATCCATCCAGCCAGCCAGCCAGCCAGCTGTCCATTAATCCATCATTTCCTTCCAACTTATTCATTTCTTTGCCATTCTATTCACCGCCCCCCATGCAACCATCTGTTCTTCTACTTGTCCACTTATTCATCCATCCCTCCTTCCACCCACCCTCCTATCTCCTCATCAGTTCCTCCCTCCATCCACGTATCCATCCATCCATGCATCCGGCAGCTAGGCAATAGCTAAGAGCAGAATCTACCATTGTGACTTTGGCCTGGTTCCTTCCCTTTGTCTGTGCCTCGGTTTTCCCATCTATACAGCAAGGACATCAGTAGACTGTCGGCCACTGCTAGGAGAGCTTTGGGAGGAGCGTAAGAGACACTGAGAGTACAATGCCCCGTGCACAGTAGTTGAAAGTGGAAGTATGGCCTTAAGAGTTATTATCATCATCTTCATCCTTGTGTTTCCGCTGGGGAAGCTGGTGCCCAGAGAGGGACAGTGATGAGCCGTGAGGTCCCATAGCGAGCCGGGGCAGACTCTCCCCTCTGGCCGGGGTGGCGGACGGCGTGGCCTGTGGGGTGGGCCTTCCCAGGAACACAGGGCTCAGGCCCCCGTCTCCCTGCCGCCCTGTGCAGGTAGTGGTGTCCCGTGTGGCCCGGGTGTGCAAGAACGACGTGGGGGGCTCCCCCCGGGTGCTGGAGAAGCAGTGGACGTCTTTTCTGAAGGCGCGGCTCAACTGTTCAGTGCCCGGGGACTCCCACTTCTACTTCAACGTGCTGCAGGCTGTCACGGGCGTGGTCAGCCTGGGCGGCCGGCCTGTGGTCCTCGCAGTCTTCTCCACCCCCAGCAACAGGTCAGCGGGCAGCCGCGGAGGTTAGCAGACTGGGGGGGGGGGGGGTGTTGGGTGGACATGGGTGGAGAGGTCCTGGGACAAAGCCAGAGACAGAATCTCCAAAACCCTTTGGTCAGAGCTGGGCAGATGGTGGGACGAGGGCTTTACCTTTGGGAGAGTGGGGAGAGAGGGCTTCCTGGAGGAAGCAGCGTTGGCACTAGGCTTCGATGGGTGTGAGACAGAGGAAGAGGGAAGAATGTTCCGAGCTTGAGGAGCAGCAGGTGCAAAGGTCCTGAGGCTGGAATGAGCTTGGTGTGTTTAAGGTTAAGCCTGTGTGGCTGGAGTGGAGTGAGCAAGGGGGAAAGCAGGAGAAGGGGAGTTACTGCCCTACTGGTCCAGTTAGAGAGCTGTTCAGGCAGCCTCCAGAGGGACTGGACTTGGCAGGCTCAGGGAGAGCAGGGGAGGCAGGTCTGGTCCAGGGGACTGGAGTGTCCTAACAGCTCCAGAGCGGGTGAGGTATGTCTCCATGCTTGCCCAAGACGATGCCCCTACCCAGGCGTAGCATACCCTTTCATCTGACCTCCCACCCCACCCCACTCCCAGCATCCCTGGCTCGGCCGTCTGTGCCTTCGACATGACACAGGTGGCTGCCGTGTTTGAAGGCCGCTTCCGCGAGCAGAAGTCCCCTGAATCCATCTGGACACCCGTGCCAGAGGACCAGGTGCCACGGCCCCGGTGAGAGCCCCCCCACCCCGTTCCCTCCCCAAGTGCCTGGAGTTGGTGGGGGGATTCCGGAACCCCAGGTCCGAGGGCCAGGACTTCAATGCGCTTATTTGGCTGTTGCCCAGCCCCAGGCGCACCCATTAGATGGATGGGGAATACTGAGCCCCCAAGTCTGCCCTGACCGCCCCCATGTGCCCCCCCATCCCAGGCCTGGGTGCTGCGCGGCCCCCGGCCTGCAGTACAACGCCTCCAGCGCCTTCCCCGATGACATCCTCAACTTTGTCAAGACTCACCCCCTGATGGACGAGGCGGTGCCGTCCCTGGGCCACGGCCCCTGGATTGTGCGGACACTGATGCGGTCAGTGCCCCGGGTGCCCAGAGGCCCCTGGGAGGGTGGGGGTGGGGTGGGGGAGACAGGGGAGTGGCCCAGGCCTGCCCCACGCAGCCCAGGGATGCCCTGGCCAAAGTCAGAGACTCAGCCCAGCTGAGGATGCTGCTTCTGGGGGCGTCCTGAGAGATGGGGATGGAGAGAGAGACAGAGAGAGGGAAAGAAACGGAGAGAGACACTGAGAAAGACAACAGCGAGCAAGAGAGAGAAAGACACAGAAGCACACAAGGAGGGACAGGGAGGGAATCAGAGACCCAGTAAGTGGCAGAGTGAGATTGAGACCACCAGAGAGAGAGATGGACCAGCGTGTCCGTGGGTCTGTCCCTCTCTGCAGTGAGTATGCAGACCCAGAAGTCGGCTGTTCTCTGATCCTGGCGTCTCTTGTGTGCACACAGATGGGCACGCGCGTGTACATGCAGATGGGCACACGCGCGTTGGCATGCTGATGCCTGTGTGCTCTAGGTCGCCTGGCATGGGTGGGGTTTCTGCCCGCCTCGGGGTGAGTGGGGGCCCCATGGGGGACCCCGCCCTCACCCCATCCTGCCCCCTGGCCCTCACAGGCACCAGCTGACGCGGGTGGCTGTGGACGTGGGTGCTGGGCCCTGGGGCAACCAGACCGTGATCTTTCTGGGCTCCGAGGCGGGCACCGTCCTCAAATTCCTCGTCCAGTCTAACGCCAGCATCCCCGGGGCCGCGGGGCCCAGCGTCTTCCTGGAGGAGTTCGAGACCTACCGGCCGGACAGGTGGGTCCAGCAAAGGCGGGAAGGTGGGGAGAGCTCCTCAGCCCCCAAGGCTCACAGCCCTGCTCGCCCCCAGGTGTGGACGTGCTGGCGGAGGTGAGGCAGGGCAGCGGCTGCTGAGCCTGGAGCTGGATGCAGCCTCAGGCGGTCTGCTGGTGGCCTTCCCCCGCTGTGTTGTTCGGGTGCCCGTGGCCCGCTGCCAGCAGCACTCAGGGTGCATGAAGTGAGTCCAGCTCCCCGCCCCGGGCCGGCTGGGGAGTGTAGGGGAGCAGGGGAGCTTGGGCTTCAAGTTAAGGGATCCCCCACCTCCGCCCCCAACAGCAGTCTGTCTCATTGAACTATTAACTGCGCAGAGAAAACAGCCTGTGCAAAGGTCCTGGGGCAGGGCTGGGCCTGGCGAGCTGGAGACCCGTGTGGCTGGGATGGAGGAAGTGATGAGGAGAGTGGGAGGAGGGGAGGGCAGAGAGGGAATGGAGCAAGGCCTGGGGGGCCACGGGGAGGATGTGGGCTTTTCCCCAAGGGAGGTGGGAGTCATGGAGGGCTGCAGGCAGAGGAGGGACAGGCCCTGATTGACATTTTTAAGAGCTCTGTCTGTCTGCTGCCTGGAGAATGGATTTTGGCATGGCAGGAGCAGAAGCCAATCGCCGGGGAGGAGGCTGTTGCCCGTCTCCAAAAGGGGGAGAAAAATCGGCAGCATTCAGGAGCTTGGCTCATGTCTGGGCTCCGTGGGTCCCCCACAGATCTGGGGTGTGCCTGCTCGGGCTCCCATCCCAGCTCCACCACTTGGGCAAAATTACCTTCCCTGGGCCTGAGTGTCCTTGTCTGTAAAATGGGGACCACGGCGTCCCTGTGTCTGAGATGCACCATATGGGAGGTGGCAGGACAGCAGCCCCTGCTGATCCGCCCCGCCCCATGTCTGCTCTAGGAACTGTATTGGCAGCCAGGACCCCTACTGCGGGTGGGCCCCCGACGGCTCCTGCATCTTCCTGAGCCCCGGCACCAGGTACTGGGGGCCAGGAGGGGAGAGGTGTGTGTCTGACCCATTGGGATGACCTGGGGTCCCTCCTCTTGCACAGTACCTGCCAGCCCTGTGAGTGGGGGTCTCAGCTGACTGTGCTTCTCCCCCCTGCCCCCATTAGAGCCACCTTTGAGCAGGACATCTCTGGGGCCAGCACCTCAGGCTTAGGGGACTGCACAGGTAAGTGGGGCAAGGGGAGGCCAGTGAATGGGGATGCATGGGGCGGGGGTCCCCTGAGCCTGGTCTGTGAGGATTCTCTGCCCTCTGGAGAGATGGATGGGCGGACTGACTTCCCACAAGGCTTTGGCAGCTATCAAGGGGTGGGGTGGAGGGTTGGGGGCACTTCCAGGTAGGGAGGTAGGAAAGGACAGACAGTCCTCAGGGGACGGACAGATGCCAAGATACAGACAAACAGGCAGGCTTTGACAGAGACAGAGACACACTGTGAGACAGATGGATGGACAAACTTAAGAGTGGACAGACAGAACCCAGGAGAACAGAGACACTGAGAAACAGGCAGACAGACAGACAGATGGGCTTTGGAAGGGTGAGCGTGACAGCATGAGTCAGAAAGATGGTCAGACAAATTTTGAGAAGACAGGCCCCAGGGGACAGACAGACTCCCAGACAGACAGGCTTCAAAGGGGACAGAGAGAAATCACAAGACAGACGGGTGGCTGGACAAACATTGAGAGGCCAGGGGACCCCAGAGGAGCTAATGGACACACAGATGGACAGCCAGACTTTTTCCAAGGGGACAGAGAGGCATCATCGGACGGACAGGGGACTCGGGGACTAGGGGGACAGAGCGGTGCAGGGCGGACAGCCCAGCCCGTGGAGGCCACTCTCATCGAACACCCCTCCTTTCCCCCCGGGGCCAGGGCTCCTGCGGGCCAGCCTGTGGGAGGAGCGGGCCGGGCTGGTGTCCGTGAACCTGCTGGTCACCTCGTCGGTGGCGGCCTTCGTGGTGGGCGCCGTGGTGTCCGGCTTCAGCGTGGGCTGGTTCGTGGGCCTCCGGGAGCGGCGGGAGCTGGCCCGCCGCAAGGACAAGGAAGCCATCCTGGCGCACGGAGCCGGCGAGGCCGTGCTGAGCGTGAGCCGCCTGGGCGAGCGCAGGGCTGGCGGCCCCGGGGGTCCCCGGGGTGGCGGCGGCGGTGGGCCCGGGGTGCCCCCCGAGGCCCTGCTGGCGCCGCTGATGCAGAACGGCTGGGCCAAGGCCACGCTGCTGCAGGGCGGCCCCCACGACCTGGACTCGGGCCTGCTGCCCACCCCGGAGCAGACGCCCCTGCCCCAGAAGCGCCTGCCCACCCCGCACCCGCACCCCCACGCCCTGGGGCCCCGCGGCTGGGAGCACCCCCTGCTCTCGGCCTCCTCCTCCCTCCTCCTGCTGGCCCCGGCCCGCGCCCCGGAGCAGCCCCAGGCGGCGGCGTTGGTGGCTGCAGCGGGCGAGCCCGGCCCCGACGCCCACCTCTACGGCCCCCGGCCCGGCCGTGCCGCCCTGGGCGACTTCCCGCTCACGCCCCACGCCAGCCCGGACCGCCGGCGGGTGGTGTCAGCGCCCACGGGCCCCTTGGACCTGGTCTCGGCTGCCGACGGCCTGGCGCGGCCCTGGAGCCCGCCGCCCACGGGCAGCCTCCGGAGGGTGGGGCCCCCCGGCCCCCCGGCCGCCGCCCTGCGCCGAACGCACACGTTCAACAGCGGCGAGGCCCGGCCCGGCGACCGGCACCGCGGCCGCCACGTGCGGCCCAGCACGGACTTGGCCCACCTCCTCCCCTGCGGGGGCCCCGACAGAACTGCGCCCCCCGTGCCCTAGGCCGGGGCTGGGGTGGGGGTGGGGGTTTGGGGGCGGTGGGGGGGCCCCCTCCGGCCCGCGCCCGTCGCCCCACCCCACCCCGGAAGCCTTGGCCAAGCCAACCAGGAGCGAGAGACGGCGGCTCCGAGTGGGTGCTCGACCCCCGCCACCTGCGTGCGGAGGAGGTGGGAGGTGTCGCCCCCTACCGCCACACGGAAGCACAACGAGCTCAGCACCCACTCCCCCCACGTCCCCCACCCCCGCCTCACCCCCCCATCCTGGGGTCGCAGGAAGCTGAGACGGGGCGTGCGGGGTGGGGCCAGGTGCGAGCGGGAGGAGCCTGCTTTGGACTTGAGGTTGACCTTCTGCGTAGACGTGCGTTTTCTTTTCTTTTTTTTTCGGTTTTGGTTTCTTTGGCATTTTCTAACCAATTGCACAACTCCGTTCTCGGGGTGGCCGCCCCAGGGGGGGCGGGGGACTTTTGGCGATGGGGGGGAGGGAGAACGGGAGGGTGTGGGGGTTGGTCCGGAACCGTGGATCCAAGCTCTCTCCCCCCACACACACACCCACACACCCTCCTCCACCGTCTCTGTCCCCCAAAAGGCCCCTTCTCGACCCAGGCCCTTGGCGTGTGTGTGTGCCTGTGTGTGTGCGTGTGTGTGCATGCCGTGACCGTGTGCGAGGGGCCGGGGAGGGGAGGGGGCGTGTAGGGGAGTGCCCGTGAGGGGCTGCTGCTGGCGTGCATGTGTGTGTGTGTGTGTGCGTGCGTGTGTGTCTGCGTGCGCGCGCGTGCATGTGCGCACACGGGACTGCTGGAACGGCCTCCGAGGTGCGGGGCAGCAGTTCGAACCCCACCTCTGTCCAGGGAAGGGGGCAAACCGAGGGCCTTTCAGGTCGGAAGCTGGGGGGGCGGGGGCCCGCCTGGAGGTAACATTGGCAGCGGCTGTCTAAAGGGCTCGGGGGTCTTGGCGGGGGGGAGGAGGCGTGGTGGTGAAGGCTGACGGGGGCCCCCCTGTAAATACAGCCCCGGGGTGGTCAGAGGGTCTCTGTGCCTCTTGTCCACTTGTGACCTCTCCCCTTTGACCTTCAGCCGGCCATGCATGCCACGTGGTCTGCTGAGTCCTGGCCCCAGCTCTGGAGTTTGCCTCCCCCAGCACCCCCTCCCCATCAATAAAACTCTGTTTACAACCACCGGCCCCAGTGCCTCTGGCTCTGTTCTGTCTCCCCAAGTTGGGGTCTGTCCAATAGAGTGGCCTGGGGCAGTGGGATCATATGCCAGATCCATGGCTGGGACAGAATACAAAACAGAACCCTGGGGAGCTGGGCAGGGGAATGTGTGTGTGTGTGTGTGAAATGGGGGTGGGGGGGCTTCTCCCTGTCTCATCCGAAGGGGCTCTGCTTCTGATATTTATGGTGCATCTCCTATGTGCAGGGCACTGGGTAGGGACCAAGAAGCCTGCCCTCCGGGAGCTCTCAGCCTAGTGGGGGACACCGACAACATATAAGCAAAATAAAAATTGACTTGAGGTAGTGATGTGTATAATGAAGCAAAAGCCAGAGAATATGCCAGGAGGGAGGGGTAATTGGGGAGGGGGATAAGGGAGGGCTCCCTGAAGAGGTAACACTGGAGTCAGGAAGGAAAGGTGAGAAGGAGCAGCTGTGGGGAAATCTTCAGAGGGAGCCATCCGGGGGGAGGGAGCAGGCAGTGCAAAGGCCCTGAGATGGGAACAAGCTTGGAGGAAGAGGGAGGGGGCCAGTGTGGACAGAACAGAGAAGGTGAGGGGGGAGCTGGAGGAGACAATGAAGGACAGGAGGCAAGGGCCTGGGAAGGCAGGGCCAAACAAGTAAGGACTTTGAATTTAAAGTGGCACAGAAAGCCATCAGAGGGGCTTTAAAGCAGGGGATGAGATTTGATTTCATTTCTATTTTTTTATTAGAGGAGTTGTGGGTGTATAGAGCAATCATGTTTAAAATACAGATTCCCACATACCACCACACCACCACCACTTTGCATTGGTGTGGAACATTTGTTACAGTTGATGAAAGCACATTTTTGTAATTGTACTATTAGCTGTAGTGCATGGTCTAATTCAGGGTTCACTGTGTAGTGCAGTTCCAGGGATTTAAAAAAATTTTTGATCTGTACCATATATACAATATCACAGTTCCCCTTTTAACCACTTTCTGATATATATTTCGGTGCTGATAATTGCACTCACAGTGTTGTGCTACCATCATCACCATCCATTACCAACTCATTTCCCATCATTGCAAATAGGAAACCTGGACTATTTTTAAGCCTTCACTTCCCCTTCCCTATCCCCACCCCATCCCCTGGTAACTTATATTTTAGATTCTGACTCTCTGGGTTTGCTTATTCGAATTACTTTAAATCAGTGAGGTCACTTGTCTTATTTCACTCAACATGACGTGTTCAAGTTTCATCCATGTGTCTTGTGTATCAGGACTTCCTTCCTTTTTAAGACTGAATGATATTCCATTAATGTATACACCACGTTTTGTTCATCCTTTCATCAGTTGATGGACACTTGGGTTGCTTCCATCTCTTGGCAATTGTGAATAATGCTACTATGAACATTAATGTGCAAATCTCTGTACTAGTCCCTGCTTTCGATTCTTCTGGGTGTATACTGAGTAGTGGGACTGCCAGGTCCTACGGAAATTCCATACTTAGCTTTCTGAGGAACCGCCACACTGTCATCCATAGAGGCTGCCTTATTGTACCTTCCCACCAACAGTGAATAAGTGTTTCTATTTCTCCCCAGCTCTTGCCATTTTCTGATTTTATTTTTAAAAGATCGTGGTTGCTGTGTCACTAAGTGTCACAACCCTGCCTTCCTTGCAGCCCATGTTGTTGATGAACACCTATTATGTGCTGTTCTCTGGGGATAAAGCAATAAACAAGGCATACCCGGGCCCTTCATTGTGGGAAACCAACATTAAGCAAAAAAAAAAAAAAAAAAAAACCCACCACAAAACACTACTGTGATAGCATCATACAGCTCCTCCCATACCTCTGCGTGTCCATTTTTGCGTGTCCATCTCTGCCAGTGGCTCTGTCGTTCTCTCTTGTGTGTCCTGGCCTGTGTCTCTGTTTGGTTCTGTCTATGTATTTTTGCCCATCTTTTTGTCAGTACCTGTGTCTGTGTATTCTCGTGTCTGTGTGTGTCATTCACATTCTATCTGTGCCTGTCCCTGTTCGTCTGCATATTTGTCTCCGAGTCTGTGTCCATCTAAGTCTTAGTCACCCTCAAAACTGAATAGGGACAAAATTCTTCAGAGATTGGGCTGGGAGAAGGGGCATGGCCAGGCATGCCAAAAGTCCTGGGTGTGGAGAAAGAAAACATTTCATGCCTAAATATGTTAGAACCCAACAAGAATGAAGGCATTACATAGCCAAACCTGTGAGTTCTCAAAGGAAAATTTCTAGCCTTCAAATACCTTTCTTAGGAAATGAAAAACACTGCATATAAATTTCTCACAAGCTTAAAATGGAGAGAGGAAGATCAGAAGGGGCTTGAGTTCCATTTCACAGATGGGGAAACTGAGGCAAAGAAAAGTTAAGCCATTTACCCAAGGTCACAAAGCAAAACAAATTCATGGCAGGGCTGGGATTCCAAACTGGGTTTAGCTCCTCGCAAACCATTTTTCAAAGACCATGAGGCTTTTGGTATCACTCACTTTTTTTTTTTTGTACCATTTTTTATTGTATAATATAACATATATTCAAAGCAAAGAAAGGAAAAAAAGCAACAATTGTGAAAGCACACTTTAACAAGTACTTACAGAACAGATCCCAGAATTTGTCATGGCCTACTATTCCTCCATCTCAGATTTTTCCTTCTAGCTGCTGGAGAATACTAGAAGCTAGAAGGAATATATTATGTATATATTTTTTATCATCTTAATCAACTTTTGTGAGAAAGAACTTATATACAAAAAAGCAATACATTTCAAAGCACATCACGACAATTAGTTGTAGAACAGATTTCGGAGTTTGGTGTGGGTTACTGTTCTAGTTTGCTAGCTGCCGGAATGCAATATACCAGAAACGGAATGGCTTTTAACAAGGGGAATTTAATAAGTTGCAAGTTTACAGTTCTAAGGCCTAGAAAATGTCCCAATTACAACAAGTCTATAGTAATGTCCAATCAAAGGCATCCAGGGAAAGATACCTTGGTTCAAGAAGGCCGATGAAGTTCAGGGTTTCTCTCTCAAGTGAGATGGCACATGGGAAACACAGTCAGGGCTTCTCTCTCAGCTGGAAGGGCACATGGCAAATACGGCGTCATCTGCTAGCTTTCTCTCCTGGCTTCCTATTTCGTGAAGCTCCCCGGGAGGCGTTTTCCTTCTTCATCTCCAAAGGTCGCTGGCTGGTGGACTCTCTGCTTTGTAGTGTTGCTCTCTCTGAATCTCTCTCTCCAAAATGTTTCCTCTTTTATAGGACTTCAGAAACTAATCAAGACCCACTCAGATGGGTGGAGACATGTCATCCCCTAATCCAGTTTAACAACCGTTCTTAACTAAATCTCATCAACCAGGGAGATGATCCCATCACAGTCCCATATACACAGCATTGAATAGAGACTATTCTACCTTTAAGAAATGGGATCCATATTAAAACATGGCTTTTCTTAGGGGGCATACTTCCCTTCAAACCAGCACAGTTACAATTCCACAATTTTAGGTTTTTATTTCTAGCTGCTCTAAGATACTGGAGACTAAAAGAAATATCAATGTAATGATTCAGCAATCTTACCCATTTGCTAAACCCTATCTACTCTGCATAACTCTACCATTAATTCTGATCTTTCTCCTACTCTTTAGGGATAGCTATTTCTATCCTAACTTTTTCGTGTTGGAAGAGACTTTTGACAATATGGGATAGAAGATGAAACTAGTTGATGTTCTGGAGAGGCTGGCCTCTCTGTATTTCAGGACTTATCTGGTGCTGGGACCCATCTGGAGGTTGTAGGTTTTGGAGAGTTACCCTAGTGCACGGAACCCTTGTGGAATCTTATATAATGCCCTAGGTGTTCTTTAGGATTGGCTGGAATGGTCCTGGTTGGGGGTTGGCAGGTTATGATATAGGTAGCAAAGTCTACCTGAAGCTTGCATAAGAGCAACCTCCAGAGTAGCCTCTCGACTCTATTTGAACGCTCTCACCCACTAATATTTTATTAGTTACACTTCTTTTCCCCCTTTTGGTCAGGATGCAATTGTTGATCCCATGGTGCCAGGTCTGGATTCATCCCTGGGAGTCATCTCCCGTGCCATCACGGAGACTTTCACCCCCGAACATCACTCACTTTTGAACTGCATTAAAAAAAAATTTTTTTTTCATGGAAAAAACCCAAACAATGTGCCTTGAATTCAAGACAAGTTTTTTTTTTTCCTCTTTTGAATGAACTTCCTGGTTGTTAAGTTTATTGCAAGTAGGACCTGTTGCCCAAAGACCTGTCCCCATCCCCCAGGGATGGGACGTTACAACTCTGATCCCTGAATCCTGGATCAGGGAAAGTGAGAGACTCTTGGGTGCCCTCCACCACAGTGAGAAGTAAGAGGAAGGAAAGCCGGTAGAAGCTGGGCCGAGCAAAGTGGGCGCCCCTCCCAGGTGCCCCCACCCCCCACCAGGAAGCAATTTCACAATCCTGACTCCTTCCCCTTTCCTCTCCTTGGCTCTGGTTCTGCCCTAAGCGGGAACAGGACAGGGGTGGGGATTTCTCCATAGCTGGTTCCCCCACCCCCAGCCCAGGCAGGTATAAAATCCACTTCCCCAGGCCAAAGGAACCCAGAAAAAAAAAAAGAGAAGGCTCACCTGGAGCCATGTCCTCCTGGAGCCGAGAGCGAAATCAGAGGTAGGTCCCCACCCCTGCCCAACCTGGGAAGGCCTGGACACCAGGCCATGCAGAGATTGAAGGGCACTCCAAAGTCACGGGGGCAGGGGCAGGCCTGCAGGCTGGAACAGAATGTCGCTCACTGAGGCTGTGACCGGGGACAGGCAAACTTGCTCCCAGACACCTGCAGATATCCCAGGCAAGCCCCAGGTGGGCAGGGAGACTCCAGGGGATGCAGTGACCAAGGCTGTACAGGTGCTATCTGGTGCTGCTGTGTGAGGACAGTCACTGCTGGAGGGATCAGCCCTCCAAGGGTTACCAGTGCCAAACGTAAACTACCTTGTCCCAAGTCCAGATGCCCACCTTCAGACAGGGTTGCACCTCTCAGAGTCCTCTGTTTGTCCCTGGAACCCTGGCTATGTGCTGAGATCCTGGGAGCTCAGGTTGGGGGCAGATGGAACCAGATCCAGGCTGAACAAAAAGAAGAGCCAAGAGCTCTGCTTGGGAAGGACAGAAAGGGAGGCATTGCAGCTGGGGCTTTGTAGGATGAGTAGGAGTTCACGGGCTCTGCTTTCAAAACACCAAGCCAGTGACATAAGGAATAAGCCAGAAAATAAGCCAGATCAGAAGAAACAAGCAAGAAGAAACTTGCTAGGCTGACAAGGGGGGAAGATAGCATTTTGGGGTCAGATCCAGAAACTCATGTTTCAGAGAATTAGAATTCTCCCTGGATCAGGGCCCACTTCTGGTGGTGTATGGTGGGGGTGGGGAGGGTAGAAGCCAGGAGAGGAGGAGGAGGAGGAGGTGACTGCCCTAGTACAGGGGGGGTGATGAGATGATACAGACCAGGGCGGTGACAGGAGAAGGGGCAAAGTGGGCAGATTCCAGGTATATTTTGGCCCCACTGTGCCCATTTAGGCTTACTAAGCACCTACTGTCATTGCCTACAGCCCTGGTGTCCTTGACCCCCACCCTTCTAGAACCTTGCTCTTTTTGGTGGTGATAGTTGCCTTGGTCCAGGGGGTCATCCTAAACCCCAAGGCTTGCCAGTTGTACCCATCCAGCAATGGAAGCTCTGTCGTGTGCCAGCCACCTGCCGAGTTTCCCCGCTACCTCCCAGCCGATACTGTCTACCTGTCTGTGGAGTTCTTCAACCTCACCCAGCTGCCAGACACCACCCTTCAGGGTGCCTCCAACCTCCGGGAGCTGCATCTCTCCAACAACCGGCTGGAGAACCTCTCGGCCGAGTTCCTGTTCCCCGTACCCCGGCTGACAGTGCTGGATCTGACCCACAATGCCCTGATCCGGCTGCCCCCTGGCCTCTTCCAGGCCTCAGCTGTCCTTGCCACCCTGGTGCTAAAGGAGAACCAGCTAGAAGTCCTGGAGGCCTCGTGGCTGCACGGCCTGAGGGACCTGTGGCATCTGGATCTTTCGGGAAACCAACTCCGGACGCTGCCCCCAGGGCTGCTGGCCAACTTCACGGCCCTGCACATACTTGACCTTGGAAACAACCAGCTGGAGACCTTGCCCTCTGATCTTCTCATGGGCCCCCTGCGGTTGAAACGGCTGCATTTGGAGGGCAATAGGCTGCGGACACTGGGAGACGATCTGCTTCGGCCCCAGCCAGGCCTGTGCTACCTCTTCCTGCAAAACAACAAGCTGGTGTCTGTGGCTGTCAGGGCCTTCCGAGGTCTTCAGCAGCTGGAGATGCTGGACCTGTCCAACAACAGGCTGGCCAGCACGCCTGCGGGGCTCTGGGCATCCCTGGGGGGGCCCACCCGGGACATGAAGGTTGGCTTCGATATTTCCGGGAACCCCTGGATGTGCACCCCGGAACTGGAAGACCTCTATCGCTGGCTGATGGCCAACAAAGACAGAATGTTCTCCCTGAATGACACCCGTTGTGCTGGGCCTGAAGCTTTGAGGGGTCAGACCCTCCTGGCAGTGGCTGAGTCCCAGTGAAGCCCAGGACAGGGGTTGGGGGACAAGGGGTAAGGGGGATAAGGCCTGGAAGAACACAGAACCCCACTTAGCAAATAATCCTACCTTTCAAGTGCGATGCTTTAAATCCCTCCATAGTTGCACCCCAACTTGAGTTCCCAAACCTGTTTGGCCATGTGCCCCCCAAAAACGTCTCCCTGTCTTTTCTCAAGCTGTGCCTTCTCCTAGAATGCCAGCCCCCTCTACCCCCCATTTTCCTGGGTCTCAGCTTTTCCTGATCCCCTGGCCCCTTCCCCTGGCCCAGCCCTGGCCACACTGGGGGAAATGTCTTTGTCTAACTCTGTCTTCCTCAGATTGGGGGCGCCCTGAGGCCCTCACTTACCCAGCATTACTCAGGCCTGATGGATTTCATAAATAACTGTGGAAGTGAATTGAACAAATTGGTATTCATTCTGTTCCTTGCATCTCCAAGCTGACTTCTTAGGTCTCCGAAACCAAGGAGAAGGAAGCAGGTGGGGTAACCCGGGGCCAGGAGTGTAGAAAGGGGACCCTGAAATCAGTGGCAATTGGGGTCTGATGTCCCTGGCTCCTCTTCCCCACCCCCACCCCCTTACCCCATCCCAGGGCTTAACTGGAAAATAAAACTCTGACCTGGGTGTCGTGTTACCCATGGATTTCTGCCAGAGTTTGTGTCCTGGGGAAGGTTTAAATAAACCAGATTGCTTCAGGTCTCCAAACAATTTAGCAAGCGTGCCTATGATAATCCAAGGGGTGTCTTCCCCAGGCAAGCGTGCCGGGATGGGTAGGGGCCCAGGAGGCTGCGTTCTCACAATTCAGGTCCCAGGGTGCCTGCTGACTCAGCGTTCGTTGGGCATGATGGGGGCCAGGGACACATTTGGGAGAGCCTGGAATGTCGGGACATCGGATGGCAAAAGGGTGGTACTCAAGTTGGTGGCTATTCCAGGACATGGAGGCGGGAGCCTGATCGAGCCGGATTTAAATCAGATACCACCCTCGCTGTGGGACCTGGCGCGAGCGGTTTAAGCTTTCGGAGCCTCAGTTTGCCAATCTATAAAATGGGGATTTAATGAGCCAGCCTGGCTCTTGGCAAATGAAAACATAAAATGGGACTTTCCCAAGGTCAGTCGGGTAGGCGGCGGGGGCGGTCATCGCCCTCCACTGTCTCCGCGGCCACAGCAGGTCAGGGAGCAGGTGGCCAAACCTGCACCCGGGGATCCAGCGTCCCCGGGATGCTATGGCAACTGCAGAGCGCCGCGCCCAATGCGAGCGCGCGAGGGGAGCCTGGAGCCCCGCCCCGGGGCACACCCCCATATGGTCAGTCCTCATTGGCCGACCCAGAGGAGGCCCCGCCCCCGAGCTGCTATAAGGCGGGCGAGGGTAGCAGGGGGCGGTGACTTGAGCGCGAGTCTGGGGTCCGCGCAGGCACCGGGCGGGGTGGACTGAGGCTGCGCGCCCGGGTGAGTGCCGCGCGGGCGGCGCCCAGAAGCGTCCCGGGCTCAGGGGGCTCTAGGTCAGTGGGCGAGGGTCTGGTGGCGCGGCCTGGTGGGGGAGGGGAGGGGAGACGGGTGGCCCGAGCAGGTGGCTGAGACCCTTGACCCAGTTGGCCGAGGCTCAGGACCCAGTGAGGCGGGGACCCGGGCTCAGAGGGCTCCGAGTGGGGGCAGGGGAAAGGACCTCAGGCGGGGAGTGCGAAACCTGAGGTCGTGCTCCGGGCCGCTCTGACCTGTCCAGCTGAGTGACCTTGGGCCTGGCATGGACCCTCTGTGTGTGCCTCCATTTCCCTGTTTATTGGGTTTCTGCAGCTACCGCCTCGCCCCCTGCAGGGACTGCTTGTGCAGTTCTGTCCCACGGCAGGGGCGGCAGGGACCTCCCAGGTTTTACAGAAGAGGACACAGCCCAGAGAAGTGAAGGCGCTTGCCCTAAGTCACACAGCAGGTAACAACAAGATTCGAACCCAGATCTTTCTGGCTGCAAGCCTGGTGCTTTGAACGACTTGAGTGCCTCACCATGCTGGAGGCTCTTTATTATGCGCGTACTGCGTGCTGAACCCTGTGAGAGCATTTTCTGCCCCCTACCAAAGTCTGAAGGAGGTATCATCACAGCCTCATTTTGCAGAATCAAGCGGGAGTGATTCTTGTCTCAAGCCACAGAGGTCATCTGGGCGGGACCCAAGGCCTGGGGGGTAGGGGACAGGGAGGGCTGGCATGTGGGATCCCCGTGCCCCCCACTCTGTCCTGCTCCCCTTCCCCAGAGTGACCCTGTTTGCAGCAGGCATGTCCAAAGACGAGGCAGCTCAGGCACCTGAGCCCAACCTATTGGAGTCAGAGGAGGAGGTAAGGGGCTGTCCCCTCCCATGGAGTCGAGGCAACCGAAGGGGTGGGGGGATTATTTCGGGCAGGGTACCCCCTCCCAGCCCCACCCTTGCTGATCGCACCTGATACCAAGGGCATTTTGGACTATGGAGCGGGCTGGTACTTCCCGCCCATTTCCCAGAGGGGGCACAGTGAGGCCTGGGGAGGAGGAGTGCATCTCTCCAAGGACACCCAGCCGGCTTACCTGGCCTCTGCCCACCTCTCTTCCTCTCCCTTCTCTGGGACCCTGCCTGCATCTCTTTTCTCTGCGTCCACCTTTAACAAACAACAATAATTGCAGCTCTATCAGCACCATTTCAAGCGTTTCACACACACTGGCTCCTTTACGCCTGAGCACCCTAGAACCCCACTTGACAGATGGGGAAACTGAGGCACTGAGCCGCTAACGTCACTTGCCCAAACTCACCAGGCTCAGAAGGGACTGAGGCAGAACCGAACTCAGGCAGAACCGAACTCTGACATCTCCTGCCTCAGACAGACCCGATGAGGCTCGGTTTATGCCTGGGGGCAGGGGACCCCTCCCATCCCGCTCCAATGCCTGTTCACAGTTAGGGGCTCAGTGCAAACTTTCCCCCCGGACTCTCTGTCTGTCTGACCGTCTCCCATCCACACCCTGGCTCGGACAGGGAGGGTGGACGGAGGGGTGGCTGAGTTCCCCGCCGCCCCCCCCTCCCAGAGCTGCTCTGAGGCCACCCCCTCCCCGCAGAATGTGGTGCAGCGCGTGGTGGCGCTGCCGGTGGTCAAGACCACGTGCAGGGCGGTGCTGGACGCTTACAGCTCGGCCAAGGTTAGGCACCCGCTGCTGGGCTCCGCCTGCCGCCTGGCCGAGAAATGCGTCTGCGGCCTGACCACCTGCGCCCTGGACCATGCCCGGCCGCTGCTCGACCACCTGCAGCCGCAGCGTGAGTTCCGCCCCGGCTTGCCCCGCCCCCCGACGGCGGTAGGACATGACCGCCGTCAGTCATCCCCCTTTGGCGGGTGGGGGTCGGGTCTTTCCTCGGGTGGGCCCCTTCTTACCTGTTCACGTGGGGCTGTCCTCCGTCTGTCCCCCTTCAGTCTGTCCCCCTGTCCTCCTCCCTCATCCATTGGCTTGACATCCCTGGGATTCATCTGTCTGGCCAGCTGCTTGCCTGAGCCCCAAATCTCCCTGGACCCCTGTGGTCAGCTTGGGGGTCCAATCAGGCAGAGGTGAGAGGTTGGGGAGGGCGTCTGACCCAGGAGGGGCCACCTGGAGTTGCCAGCCCGGGGCCTCTCCCTCCTCTTTCTCGGCTGGCTGCTGGCTTTGACCTTGGGGCCTGCTGGCTGGGGCCACTGAGCCGGGCGGGGCGAGGGGTGACCTTGATATAGGGAAGGGCTTGGTGCTATGCAGGGCTGAGGCAGTGGGTCAGGGTCAGGGAGCCCCCAGTTCCTCCCAGGGAATCAGCCACTTGCTAGGAGGCCGTCAGTTCCAAGTACTCTCTCCATCTCCCTTGCCCAGAGTCTGCCCCCGAGAACCCCGAGTGTCCATCCCACCCTCTGTGTGACTTTGCTGGATTCACACACATGGAAGTTCCTCCAAGACCACTTGCCCCATAAGTGTGGCCTTTGGCTCCCTGCTCCTGGGTCCCCCTCCTTTCTGTCCCTCCTGTTATGTCTCCATCTGTGTGCCTCAGTCTCTCTCCTCCCTCAGTGCCCCTGTATCTCTGTTTCATCTTCTTGTCCCTCTCTATCTCTTTCACTCTCTTTCCATCTCTGTGTCTCTCTCCCTGTTTCCCTCCCTCCCTCTATATCTCTGTGTGTGTCCCTCTTTCCCTCTCTGTCTCCGTCCCTCCCTCCCTCCTTCCCTGCCCCTCTGTGTCTATGCCTCCCTCTGCCTCTCCCCATCCCCGTTCCCTGCCTGCCTCTTTTCAGTGGCCACCGTGAACCATCTGGCCTGTAGGGGCCTGGACAAGCTGGAGGAGAATCTGCCCTTTCTCCAACAACCTTCCGAAACGGTACCCAGGGCAAGCAGACCGAGGGGTCTGCTAGGGGGTGGGTTGCAGCAGAAGTGGGTGGGACAATGGTGTCTCCTCCAGGCTTGGCCTGGACTTCTGGGCCAGCCAGACCCTGGGGCAGTCAGGCTTTGCTCACTCGAGGAAAAGAGGGAGGTGGAGAGAAGCTGCTCATTAAAATAATCAGCATCAATATTTATGGAGCGTGAAAGAGGTGCTGGAAGGGGTTGCGGGAGGGACTTTTATTATCCCTTGTTTTGTAGAGGGGAAACTGAGGCACAGCTCTGGGAAGGGGGCTGGGACTGGAGCTGGAGCCCTGAAGTGCCTGGAATGGGGGACCCTCCCACCAGGTGGTGACCTCAGCGAAGGACACGGTGACCAGTGGCGTGACGGGGGTCGTGGACCTGGCGCGGCGGGGCCGGCGCTGGAGTGTGGAGTTAACACGGTCCGTGAGTCATGCCGTGGACGTTGTACTGGGAAAATCGGAGGAGCTGGTGGACCACTTCCTGCCCATGACGGAGGAGGAGCTCAGTGAGGCCCGCGTCCCCCTCCCTGGCCCCTGAATCCTCCTGCTCCAGTGGCTGCCCCCGAGTTAGAGATCAGAGAGGGTCCTGGACTTGCCTAAGACCACACAGCACATCAGCAGGAAACTTGGAGGGGCTCCGGCTCCATGTCTACAGCTCTCTACCCTGCCTCCCACCCGAAATCAGACTGCCCAGTTCCCCAACACTGGATAAAAGCTCAAATGATGAGGTCTCAAAGTGGGGGTCCTCCAAAATGGGTTATCTTGTCCCAGGCAATGTCTTCAGAATTATTAAATGCGTTCCCTGCATTTAACAGCTTTTGCATTGCAAAGCCTGACATCTAGCTCCTAACTTGAAAAACTAGACTCTTGGGCCAAAGAGCGTCTGCCCTTTTAGATGCGTCCCAGGACCTCACTGATCCCCAGTGCTCCATATCTCATCTGTGTGACTTAAGTTCTCTTTGCCTCAGTTTCCCTTATCTGTAAAAAGCGATTTCTAACAGCGTGTGTGCATCATAGGGCTTTGGGAAAATTAAATGAGTCAATATCGGTAGAATGAAACTATGCATTCGGGAGCCTGGGGGCTTATCTATCTGGAAGGTGGCTGAGCAGATGTGGAGAGGGGACAGGTGGCAACGTTGACCCCCTCCCCTGTCCTGCCTCCCAGTGGCACTGGCAGCTGAGGCCGAGGGTCCAGAAGTGGCCTCAGTGGAGGAACAGAGGAAGCAACAGGGCTACTTTGTACGCCTGGGCTCCCTGTCTGCCCGGCTCCGCCACCTGGCATATGAGCACTCTCTGGGGAAACTGAGGCAGAACAAACACCGTGCCCAGGACACGCTGACTCAGCTGCAGGAGACGCTGGAGTTGGTGAGAGCCCTGTGATGCAAGCCAATAAGCATGGATTGGATGCCAGCTGAATACATGGTCCTGTGCTGGGACCCAAACCTAACTCTCCTCCCAATCTCAGCCGACGGACGCCCCATCCTGGACACTTAGGCCTAAATGTAGGACTTGCCTTCACTCCCCTCCTACCTCTAACATATCAGCCAGTACTGTCAGCTCCATCTCCAAATTCGATCCCAGACCACCTACTTCATCCCTCTCCTTGGTCTCCCCTGGTCCAGCCTCATTGCTGACCACCAGTGAGTTCCCTCCACCCTGGTCCCTGGCTCTGCCTCGCCCCCCAAGTCTGTCTTCCCCGCAGCAGCCAGAGGCACCAGTAAGCATCTGAACCAGGTCCTGTTTCTCCCCTAACCACAGCCCTCCATGGCTCCTATGTCCTCCCCGCGGCCCCCCAGACCCTGCACACCCTGCCCTGTCCCCTCCTTGCCCTCCCCTCCTTTCCCCTCTTCCCCTAGCTCCCTCTGCTCCAGCCACATGGGCCTCCTCGCCGCTCCCCCAGCGCACCAGGGCCAGGCCAGCCTCAGGGCCTTTGCACATGCTGTGCCCGCAGCCTGGAGCCTTTTCTTTTCCTTCTCAGCACTTCTCACCCTCCAGACTGGTAGCTCCACGAGACACCTTCCCTCCTCAGTCATTCAGTGAGCACATATTGAGCACCAACTGTATCCCGTTCCCCACTGTATCCCCAATACCTGCTACAGTGCCTGCTACACGTGGGCTCACAAAGCTTACTCAGCCTGTCAATTGCCTGCTCAGCGGGTGCCCAGAGCTGGGCTGCTTCCTTTATGTAAGCTGTTGCAATAGATGCTTGCACCAGTCCATTCTTGCGTCAATAGATGTTTGCCCCAGTAGATGCTTACACCAATGCTGTTTGCTAATGACCATCTTTTACAATGCAGAAGCTGAGTTCTAACTCATTTATCTTGATGGGATGTACTCTGGGAGCCAGGCCCTGAGTAGGGAGATCAGGGTCATGATGGGGGAGGTGGAACACAGGGGGCTCAGAGGTGAGATCTGCCCAGCCAGGAAGGGAAGAGGGAAGGCTTCCTGGAAGAGGTGGCTTTCAGACTGAGACTTGGATGGAATGATCCTGGCAGGCGGTGGGGTGGAGGAAGAGTGCACATGGTGGAGGGTCTGGTGTAGGCAAAGGCCCAGCAGTGAGACTGAGCTTTAGGGGAAATGCAGGTTCCTGGGTCTGGCCTGGGGCAGAAGAGAGCAAAGGGAGAATTGGCAGGTTGACCAAGACTGGTCCTGCAGGCCTGGAAGGGTGCATACAGATGGTGGCCACTAAATGCTTTTTGAGGCTTAATCCAGGGGACTGAGATTGATCTTCTCACTCCCTCCCTGCCCTCCCCGGCCCTGACCTTCTGCCCCATAGATCGGCCACATGCAGTGCGGGGTGGATCCCCCCACCCCAGCCTGCCCCGGGAAGGCCCACCAGCTGTGGGAGGACTGGAGCCGGCGCCCCCCAGAGAACGGCCGTCGCCGGAGCCAGGTGAGATGGCAGCTGCCGCAAGGCCCACCTGCTGAGGGTCCATGGGGGAAACCGAGGCAGAGCGATGGTCTCACAGTATGTGTATGGGGGAAATTGAGGCAGGGCGACAGTCCATTGTGGGGTCCATGGGGGAAATTGAGGCACAGCGACAGTCCTGCTGGGTGTTCATCGGGGAAACTGAGGCCACCCACCACCTCCCCCACCCCCCGCAGGCGGAGCTGGAGACCCTGGCTCTGTCCCGCAGTCTGACGCGGGACCTGCGTGGCTCGGTGGACATCCTGGAAGCCAGCGTGCGGGGCCTGCCATCCGGCGCCCAGGAGAAGGTGGCTGAGGTGCGGCGCAGCGTGGATGCCCTGCAGGCCGCCTTCGCTGACGCCCGCTGCTTCGGGGACCTGCCGGCCGCAGCGCTGGCTGAGGGCCAGGGCCGCGTGGCCAGAGCCCACGCCTGTGTGGATGAGCTGCTGGAGCTGGTGGTGCAGGCCGTGCCACTGCCCTGGCTGGTCGGGCCCTTCGCGCCCATCCTGGTGGAGCGGCCCGTGCCCCTGTCCGAACTGGCGGCCCAGGTTGACGAGATTGTCGGGAGCCCCGACCCTCGCTGGGCGCACATGGACTGGCCAGCCCAGCAGCGAGCCTGGCAGGCCCAGCATGGGGAGGGGATGGACCTCCCAGAGGATGTGCCCGAGGAAGAGCCCGAGCCCCCCAGCAGCCCGGTCAAGCACACGCTGATGCCTGAGCTCGATTTCTGATCCGGTGTGTGCTGAAGGGGTAAACTGAGGCAGCAATGGCTGCCTCCCCATCCGAGATCCCTGCTGCCCTCTTGTGGCCACACATGGGCACTGACGACGGGTACCTTGGTGCCGGGCTGGGGTGAGGGGGACAGAGATCAGAACCCCAACCCACCTTCCTTGGTGTCTTTTCCTCAAACTTAGGGGGCCATCGAGGCTCAGAGAGAGAGGCAGGGGACTCGAACCCAACTCCGGTCCAACTTAGCTCCTGCCCGAGGAAATGGTCAAAACTCCATTCCCGGGGAAATGCGCGTTTTCCCACATTTTGGGTGCTGAGCTCCCTGGGGTCCAGGGAGAAAAGCGCAAAAAGCGAGAGTCCCCTTCTCCCCCCAGCCCCAGAGATGCCTGGTGGGACCCCTGCCAGGCCCGCTTGTTTTGCCATTTGGGGTTTGACCTTCAGAATAAAGGTGCTTCATATCACCCCAAGGCCCGTGGCTTCTGTGTGCCTGTCTGTGTTGAGGAGGGGAGGGCAAGGGACGTGGGCGGGTCTTGTGAGGACCTCTGACTGCATTCTTGACTGCCCCTCAGACTCCCCAGGGGCAGGGCAGGAGGTTGGGAAACCACAGCCTGGGGTTGGGGAGGGAGGGCGGGAAAGTGGTGAGGTCAGGATGGCCCCTGGCTTCCCTGGCCCCGAGCCCAGAGGGAAGCTCCTGACTCTTCACTGGCCAGATTTCCCTTGCTGTACCTGCTCAAGAACCTCCGTAGCTCCCTATTGCCCTGAGACCCAGCGTCCAAGCTCTTTCCAGGCCCCTGCATGGACCCAGCTCTGTTCCCATGAGCTCTGCATCTCCCCCCACCTCAGGACCTATGCTCGGGCCAGAATGCCCTTCCCCTCTCCCACCCATCTCATAATCACATCTCCCCCATCCTCAAGCCCCAGCCCCGAGGCCCCCTCTTCCAGGAAGCCTTCTGTGACTCCATCCTGCCATGATAGGTGCCTCCTTCCGTCCTCCATAGACCACCTTGGCGGGGCCCCAAGCCCTTTCTTTCTTGGGTTATAACCACAGGCGGCCTTTCCTTTTAGACTCTCACGAGGTCTGGGCCGGGCCTGGTGAGAATGCCAGAATCCTGCATGGGGGCCAGAGCGGGGAGGGAAGGACATTTTGGTACAGGCACCCGTTGGGGCAAAGGGAAATTAGTTTTGCTGGAACAGAGGCGAATGGATGGGAATGGATTGGGGTGGAGCCCTGGGATTTGGGGACGAGCAGTGACAATGTTAATTACCATGACAATTAGTGGGAGAGGCGCTCCCCTCTTTGCATCCCCATTTTCTGCTCTGCAGGATGGGGGTGGGTGCAAGTCTTGAGGCCCAATCTGAGCAAGGGCTCGTCACCCGCGGAAGCTGATATCCACTTTGATTTGTTCACCCATTCGTTTGTTCACTCGACAAACATTTATTGAGCACCTGCTGTATACCAGCCCCAGGGACGCAGCAGTGCACAAAGCAAAGATCCTGCCCTCTGGAAGTTTGCAGGGTAGTAGGGGAGACAGACAATAAACAAGGAAAATATATCAATTACAGTATTTTCAAAGATGATGAAATTGAAAGGGAAGGGGGCTGAGCATGGGGTGGGGTCCGAGGTGGGGTGAATAATTTTAAATAGGACGGTCCTCTCCAAGGAAGTAACATTTGGGCAAAGTCCTCAAAGGATATGAGGGATCTGGGAAAAGTGTTCCGGGGGGAGGGGGCAGAAGGAAGAGCCTGTGCAAAGGTCCTGAGGCAGGGCCGAGCTCTGCGAACTAGAGAAGCAGTGAGGAGGCCCGTGTGGCTGGAACAGAGGGGGCAAGGGGGAAAGCAGGAGGAGGGGAGGGCAGGGAGGGGCAGGGCAGGGTGTGCAGGGCCTGGGGGGCTGCAGAGAGGACTTGGGCTTTTTCCCCTGAAGGGGATGGGAGTCATAGAGGGTTGTGGGCAGAGGAGAGCCCTGACTCAGTGTTTATGATCACTTATTTTTTTCTGCTGGCTTTTTACCCCTGTACTGGGCTGTAGCCTTCCCTATGGGATAGAGAGGGGCTGTCCAGAGCTTTTCCTACCACCCTTTGGGAAGAATTGGCTGGGAGGTGAGTGATTGGAAGACAACCCCCCTTTCTGCTCTCCCAACTGTTTGGCAAACACAGTGACGGCTCCAAGGAGATGGCCCAGGGGTCACCAGGCCCGGTGGCTGGACCCTCCTTCCTCCCAGCTCAGCATCCAGAGACACCGATTGGGGCTGCCCGGAACTCCACCCTCACCCAGTGGCTGGGATCCCATTCCTAGGGGCAGACAGGAGGGGAAACTGAGTCCAAAGGGGGGGGTGTGGTGGTTAATTCCCTGCTGGCAGGTAGGTCCCAAGTTTGGCTTCGAATCCGGTCTCTGCCACTTCCTGGCTAAATGGTCTCAGGCATAGGATGCCTCCTCAAGGAAGCCTCCCGGGCTGGACCCATATCTCACTCTTGGGGTGCTCCCAGCTCTCTTGATGCTCTGTCTTGGCCCTTTCTCAGGGGAAGTTCTTTCTGGAGAATTACATGGCCCCTCCCTGCTGGGCACAGCCCCTGCTTCTTTTCAGGGGCCCCATTTCTGCCCCGACAATGCTAAGCTAACAATAACTGAGTGCCAGCTGGGTACTAGGCCATGTGACTAAACAGCTCATATGGTGACCTTATCTCCCACCCACACAACCCATTTAGCAAGCATGCATTAAGCACCAACTGTATGGGACCACAGCACCCAACAGAACAGACCTGGAGGAGGAGAGGGAGGGAGTCAGGGGGAATAGCTTGGGGAATACAGCTGCAGGCGGAGAATGGCATGTGCAAAGGCCCTGAGGTGGGCGCCACCAGGAGGCCTATGTGGCTGGAACATAGGAGATGAGGGGTCATTCGAGGAAGATGAGGACAGAGAAGTCCAAAGTAGGAAACAGGACCTTGTGGGCCTTGGCCATGAGTGTGGACAAGGAAACTGAGGCACGAAGATGGTAAATAATTGGCCCCAGACGTCTCAGCCGACCTGGGGTTTGAACTGCACCCATGTCATGGATGGAAACCCAAGGCCCCTTGGGGCACACGAGGGGCAGCCCAGCTGGCCGTGAGTCACTAGGCCTGTTGGGGACAGGAGCTGTGGGCAGAGGACGTGCTCAGGACTGATAGCAGGGGAAAGGTGCTGGGCCCTGGGCCCAGGCTGGGCCAAGCAGGCAGGCACGTGACTGCCCAGGGCCCCCCTCCCACACTCCTGGCCTGCTGGCTGCTTGCCTCTGCCGGCCAGGCCTGCACCCGCCCCAGGCCCTATAAGGCCTGGGAGCCCAGAGCAGAGCCAGCTGCCAGCTGAGCCGGCCCGTTGTTCCGAGGACCCTCACGCAATCCAGGTGGGGAGGGCCGCAGCTGCCCTGGGCCTCCAGTTGGGGGGGTGGGGGCTGGGTGGGGTCATGGATGTGGAGAAGGGGAGGCACCCCCCACCGTTCGTGTCCCTTCTCTGCCCCCTTCTAGCTGCCTCCACCATGTCTGGTCGAGATAAAGGGAGCCAGGATCCCCCCAAAGCCAAGGGCAAGGTAAAGGGTAGGGAGGGAGGAGTAGATCCCTGCCGGGACCTGGAGACCCCCACACCCCGACCTCGGGGAGGTGGCCTCCATAGTCCTAAGGTCCAGACAGGGCTTCTCCAGGGGAAGCTGTCCCAACCTGGGGGTGGGAGGTGATTGGCGCTCACGCAGGTCCTTCCCCACTCTGTGACCTTGGGCCAGCCACAGGCCCTCTCTGAGCCTCAGTTTCCCTATGTGTGAAATCCCTGAGGATCTTTTCCCCTGCCCGTGGGAAGTAGGGGAATCTGCCCATCACCCAGAAGAAGAGACTGAGGCTCAGAGTGGCTCAGGTGCTTTCCAGAGGTCATCCGGGCAGCAAGGGGCCGAGGAGGGGTTAGAACCCAAGATTGCCCAATGCTTCCAACCCCCCCCTCCCCTGCCACTTCCTGGCCCTGTTGATACTGCCCTTGTGCCCCCCCTTCCCATGCAGACCCTCAGCAGCTTCCTGGGGTCCCTGCCCGGCTTCAGCTCGGCCCGGAACCTCATGGCCAATGCTCACAGCTCGGCAAGAGGGGCCCGGCCGGCTGTGGACCCTGCAGGTCCTCCTGCCCCTGAGGCCACCCAGCCCCAGGCTCAGGGTGAGTGGACAGCCCGACAACAGGGCAGGGTCTCTGCGGGTGGGCTCGGGCACAGGAAGCCCTGGCAGGAGGCTTGTCTCAGTGGGCAATGATCGTTTAGCATCAGATGAGAAAACCTAGGCATAACCATGGACAGGGGTGGGAATGAGCTGCCAGAGTGGCACAGCCAAAGAGGGGCAGAGCAGGGCTGCATGTGCATCAGGTGATGCGTGGTGGGTGCTTTTGCAGGGTTGAGCCCAGGGAGTGGGATCCTTGGTTCCCAGGGGGCACAAAGCCTGGGGAGGGGGGAGGGGGGAGGCTCCTCAACCTCCTGTAGCTCAGCCAGGTGCCCGGGGTGGCCCTGGGGACCTCAGGGGTGGGGCAGCTGCCCAAGCAGAGCCGAGCTCTGGGCCCCAAGCCCTGGGCAGCTGACTTTTGCTCTGCATAGCTCACCCGACAGGCAGTTGCCAGCTGCAGCGGGGGCAGGGCGGGGGCTGCCCCCGCCCCACCCCCGGCTGTGTGCGTCCCTGAACTTCAGGGTGGGGAGAAGCTGGCCAGGTCTATCCCAAGCCTCTCTGGGGTCCCCGACTTCTCTCCCTGTGGCCAGAGATCTGAAGCGGGAAAGCGGGGCAGGGAGAGAGAGGACGCCCGGGGCTGTGGCACAGGTCACGGGGATGGGGGCCCAGCTCGCCCAGTGGCCGTGGCTGTCACCTCCTGGCTGTCCCTGGCGGGATGTCTGGGACATTCCTGGCTTCGCAGGCGGTGCCCATCGATTGCACAACGGGCGCAGGTGGCTGACCCCAACCCCCTACGGCTGGTCCTTCCTGACTTGCCTGATTGGCCCCTTTCCCCGCAGTGGCCCCCAACTCGGAGCAGCTGGCCCCAGGAATGGACACGCTGCTGCAGCCTTCGGAAAAGGTGAGAGGGTCTCGCAAGGGTCCCATTGATGGTCTCTGCCGCCAGATGTAGCGGAAACCCTTGGGAGGGTCCCTCTCCAGGGCGTTTCGGGACCTGCCAGCTGGGTTGCTAGCAGAAGCCAAGGAGAAGGCAGACACCCCCGTGTGTCCTGTTATGGGCTTCCGGGCAGAAGCCTCCATTTCCACATCTGTGAAATGGGTGCAGCTCCACCTTGCTCCCCGAGGACTCCAGATGGTCCACGCAAGGCCCTTGGCACTCTGCCTGGGGTGGTGCAGCCCAGGTGTGCAGCCCAGGGTGGCACTGTGACCCTGCATTACAGTCAAAGGAAGCACAGAGAGGCCAAGCCACCTGTCAAAGGTCACACAGCAAGAATGCATTCGTGTTGGTATTTGTACCTTTGCCTGTCAGGCACTGAATCACAACTTAACGTATCATCCACCTCAGCATTGGAGAAATAGGGACATGGCATTAACGCTGTCCATAAGGGCCAGCTAAGTGGAGCAGCTGCTCTTCCCTATACCTCACTCTGAAGTCGGCTATGGCTCTCCTTTACCCTTAGCTTTGGCCAGATCAGGGCATCTCAGAGGCCAAAGAACCACTGGGCTTGCCCCTCCCTAGACTCTTCTGGCCCAAATCAACTCTCCTCCTTCCCAGAAACAGAGGCCGCCCCCTGGGCAGACCGCCCAGGCCGGTCAGCCACATGCCTCTCCCTCTCCCTGTGAGAGGTGACCCTGCCACTCCCCCCTTCTTCCACTCACCTTTATAGAGCACCTACTGTGCACTTGTTTTCATCCAAGCCATGATCCTTGAGGCAGATATTTTTATCACCTGTTGTCAGAGGAGGAAATTGGTAGGCTCAGAGAGGGCACATGGCCTGCCTAAGGTCACACAGCAGGGAAGAGCTGGGATTCAAAGCCAGGCCTCTCTAGCTACAAGGCCCAGGAGGCCCACATGAGCCAAATCTGGGCAGAAGCCAGCTGAGGAGAATGTAATTGCAGGTCACTCAGCTCAGGTCTGGGAGATTCTCTAGGTGGGGAGCTGTCCTGTGCTTTGAAGGTTTCTAGCCGTACCCCTGGGCTCCATTCGTCAAAGGCTAACAGCCTTCACCAGCCGTGATGACCGAAGATGTCTCCTGATACTCACAAATGTCTCTTGTGGGAGGGGGCAGGGGCAGGGAGGGCAGCAGAAATGCCCCAAATTGAGAACCACTGAATTAAGACAGCAGCATCTTGGTTCAACCCGAGTAATGGTATCAACTCCTGGGCCATCGAATTCCTTCAGTTTGGTCAAACCGGAGAAAACATCCCTCAGGGATGAAGTGTGGCCAAGTTCCCACTACTTACACCTTATCCCTGCACCTCTCGAGCTATTGCTTTCCTAAATGTTGAATCACTTTTTCTGCTTGGATCCATTTCCTTCCATAAGAAATTTTCTCTCCCCATGGTAACTGGAAAGCCAGGCAAATTGGCCATGAACAGAAACGAAGCTTACTGAACTCAAATGTAATTCAAAGACAGCCAGGTACTGTTCTTGGTTGCATTGAGCTTCGGACCTCGACGTGGGTTCGAGAGGTGTTAGAAACCCGTTAGCACCAAATGGGGGCTCCCTGGAGCCAGGGGGCCGGTGGTGAGTTACAAAGGAAAAGCTTGTTAAGGCTGTGTCCTGAAGAACTAGAGCTCAGACCGCAGCTTGATATAAACTCGTGCGGGATACAACCAGGGAGATGGGGTGGAGAAAGAAGCCACTCATTTCACAGGGACGTGGGGCCTCTGGGTGGCTGGAGGCCTTTGCCCCAGGCCTGCTGGGAAGCAGGAAGCGTGAGGTCTAGGGGGAGGGGGCATCACCCGGCTCTTCCCTTGACCACTGATGTGCTTTCCCATCAGGTGATGTCCGGAGCAAAGGACCAGCTGGGCTCTGAGTTGAGCAGAGCCAAGGAGGCAGCCTCCTCTGGAGTGGCCGACGTGGTGGACGGAGCGAAAGGACTGATGCAGGGAGGCCTGGGGGCAGCCCGGTCAGCACTTGCTGGAACCAAAGAGGCCGTGTCCAGTGGAGTCACCGGGGCCATGGGTATGGCCAAAGAGGTGGTCCAGGGGGGTCTGGACACCTCAAAATCTGCCCTCAAAGGCACCAAGGACGTGATGTCCACTGGGGCCATGAGTGCAGTGAACGTAGCCAAAGGGGCTGTCCAGACTGGCCTGGACACGACGAAGACAGTCCTCACTGGCACCAAAGATGCAGTGTCCACTGCAGCCATGGGAGCAGTGAATGTGGCCAAAGGGACTGTCCAGACTGGATTGGACACAACAAAGACAGTCCTTATGGGCACCAAAGATACAGTGACCACTGGAGTCACTGGTGCAGTGAATGTGGGCAAAGGGACTGTCCAGACTGGCCTGGACACAACAAAGTCAGTCCTCACAGGCACCAAAGATGCAGTGGCCACTGGGGTCACTGGTGCAGTGAATGTGGCCAAAGGGGCTGTCCAGACCGGCCTGGGCACAACAAAGACAGTTCTCACAGGCACCAAAGATGCAGTGGCCACGGGAGCCATGGGTGCAGTGAACGTGGCCAAGGGGACTGTACAGACTGGCCTGGACACGACGAAGACAGTCCTCACTGGTACCAAAGATGCAGTGTCCACTGCAGCCATGGGGGCAGTGAATGTGGCCAAAGGGACTGTCCAGACTGGATTGGACACAACAAAGACAGTCCTTATGGGCACCAAAGATACAGTGACCACTGGAGTCACTGGTGCAGTGAATGTGGGCAAAGGGACTGTCCAGACTGGCCTGGACACAACAAAGTCAGTCCTCACAGGCACCAAAGATGCAGTGGCCACTGGGGTCACTGGTGCAGTGAATGTGGCCAAAGGGGCTGTCCAGACCGGCCTGGGCACAACAAAGACAGTTCTCACAGGCACCAAAGATGCAGTGGCCACGGGAGCCATGGGTGCAGTGAACGTGGCCAAGGGGACTGTACAGACTGGCCTGGATACGACGAAGACAGTCCTCACTGGTACCAAAGATGCAGTGTCCACTGGCGTCACTGGTGCAGTGAACGTGGCTAAAGGTGCAGTCCAAACCGGCCTGGATACCACAAAGTCAGTCCTAACGGGTACCAAGGAAGCAGTGTCCACAGGAGCTATGGGGGCAGTGAACATGGCCAAGGGAACTGTCCAGACTGGCCTGGACACAACGAAGACAGTCCTCTCAGGCACCAAAGATGCAGTATCCAGTGCAGCCACGGGGGCAGTGAATGTGGCCAAAGGGACTGTCCAGACTGGCGTGGGCACGACAAAGACAGTCCTCACAGGCACCAAA
Organism: Tamandua tetradactyla; assembly: GCF_023851605.1. Classification (NCBI taxonomy): domain Eukaryota; kingdom Metazoa; phylum Chordata; class Mammalia; order Pilosa; family Myrmecophagidae; genus Tamandua; species Tamandua tetradactyla. The sequence continues at coordinate 77,597,061 of NC_135337.1, forward strand.
GATGCAGTGTCCAGTGCAGCCATGGGTGCGTTGACCATGGCCAAAGGGACTGTCCAGACTGGCCTGGATACCAGCAAGTCAGTCCTCACTGGTACCAAAGATGTGCTGTCCACTGGGGTCACTGGTGCAGTGAACATGGCCAAAGGGGCTGTTCAGACCGGCTTGGGCACAACAAAGACCGTCCTCACAGGTACCAAAGATGCAGTGGCCACGGGAGCCATGGGGGCAGTGAACGTGGCCAAAGGGGCCATTCATACTGGCCTGGATACGACAAAGACCGTCCTCACTGGTACCAAAGATACAGTGTCCACTGGAGTCACTGGTGCAGTAAATGTGGCCAAAGGGACTGTCCAGACTGGCCTGGACACAACAAAGACAGTCCTTATGGGCACCAAAGATGCAGTGTCCACTGGAGTCACTGGTGCTGTGAATGTGGCTAAAGGGGCTGTTCAGACCAGCCTGGACACAACAAAGACAGTCCTCACTGGTACCAAAGATGCAGTGTCCACTGGGGCCATGGGTGCGTTGACCATGGCCAAAGGGACTGTCCAGACTGGCCTGGATACCAGCAAGGCAGTCCTCACTGGTACCAAAGATGCAGTGGCCACTGGGGTCACTGGTGCAGTGAATATGGCCAAAGGCACTGTCCAGACCGGCCTGGACACGACAAAGTCAGTCCTCACAGGCACTAAAGATACAGTGTCCAGTGCAGCCATGGGTGCAGTGAACGTGGCCAAAGGGACTGTCCAGACTGGCCTGGACACGACAAAGACAGTCCTCACTGGTACCAAGGACACAGTGACCACTGGTGTCACTGGTGTAGTAAATGTGGCTAAAGGGGCTGTCCAAACCGGCCTAGACACCACAAAGTCAGTCCTAACGGGTACCAAGGAAGCAGTGTCCACAGGAGCCATGGGGGCAGTGAACGTGGCCAAGGGAACTGTCCAGACTGGCCTGGACACGACAAAAACAGTCCTCACAGGCACCAAAGATGCAGTGTCCACTGCAGCCATGGGGGCAGTGAATATGGCCAAAGGGACTGTCCAGACTGGCCTGGATACCAGCAAGGCAGTCCTCACTGGTACCAAAGATGTGCTGTCCACTGGGGTCTCTGGTGCAGTAAATGTGGCTAAAGGGGCTGTCCAAACTGGGCTGGACACCACAAAGTCAGTCCTAATGGGTACCAAGGAAGCAGTGTCCACAGGAGCCATGGGGGCAATGAACGTGGCCAAGGGGACTGTCCAGACTGGCCTGGACACGACGAAGACAGTCCTCACTGGTACCAAAGATGTAGTGGCCACTGGGGTCACTGGTGCAATGAACGTGGCCAAAGGGGCTGTCCAGACTGGCCTGGGCACAACAAAGACAGTCCTCACAGGCACCAAAGATGCAGTGGCCACTGGGGCCATGGGGGCTGTGAACGTGGCCAAAGGGGCTGTCCAGACTGGCCTAGACACGACGAAGACAGTCCTCACTGGCACCAAAGATGCAGTGGCCACTGGGGCCATAGGTGCAGTGACCATGGCTAAAGGGACTGTCCAGACTGGCCTGGATACCAGCAAGGCAGTCCTCACTGGTACCAAAGATGTAGTGGCCACTGGGGTCACTGGTGCAGTGAACGTGGCCAAAGGGGCTGTCCAGACTGGCCTGGGCACAACAAAGACAGTCCTCACAGGCACCAAAGATGCAGTGGCCACTGGGGCCATGGGGGCAGTGAACGTGGCCAAAGGGGCTGTCCAGACTGGCCTAGACACGACGAAGACAGTCCTCACTGGCACCAAAGATGCAGTGTCCACTGGGGCCATGGGTGCAGTGACCATGGCTAAAGGGACTGTCCAGACTGGCCTAGATACCAGCAAGGCAGTCCTCACTGGTACCAAAGATGTAGTGGCCACTGGGGTCACTGGTGCAGTGAACGTGGCCAAAGGGGCTGTCCAGACTGGCCTGGGCACAACAAAGACAGTCCTCACAGGCACCAAAGATGCAGTGGCCACTGGGGCCATGGGGGCAGTGAACGTGGCCAAAGGGGCTGTCCAGACTGGCCTAGACACAACGAAGACAGTCCTCACTGGCACCAAAGATGCGGTGTCCACTGGGACCATGGGTGCAGTGACCATGGCTAAAGGGACTGTCCAGACTGGCCTAGATACCAGCAAGGCAGTCCTCACCGGTACCAAAGATGTACTGTCCACTGGCATCACTGGTGCAGTGAACGTGGCTAAAGGGGCTGTCCAAACAGGCTTGGACACCACAAAGTCAGTCCTAACAGGTACCAAGGAAGCAGTGTCTACAGGAGCCATGGAGGCAGTGAATGTGGCCGAGGGAAATATCCAGACTGGCCTGGACACGACAAAGACAGTCCTCACAGGCACCAAAGATGCAGTGACCTCTGGGGCCATAGGTGCAGTGAACATGGCCAAGGGGACTGTCCAGACCAGCCTGGAGACGACAAAAACAGTCCTTACGAGCACCAAAGACACAGTGGCCACTGGAGTCACTGGTGCAGTGAACATGGCCAAAGGGGTAGTGCAAGGGGGCCTGGACACAACAAAGTCGGTCCTCACAGGCACAAAAGATGCAGTGTCCACGGAAGCCATGGGTGCAGTGAACGTGGCCAAAGGGGCCATCCATGGGAGCCTGGACACAACGAAGACAGTCCTCACAGGCACAAAAGGTGCAGTGACCTCTGGGGTCACTGGTGCAGTGAACGTGGCCAAAGGGGCTGTTCATGGGGGCCTGGAAACCACAAACACAGTCCTCACCGGTACCAAAGATGTAGTGTCCACTGGAGCCATGGGTGCAGTGAACGTGGCCAAAGGGACTGTCCAGACTGGATTGGACATGACGAAGTCAGTCCTCACAGGCACCAAAGATGCAGTGTCCACTGGGGTCACTGGGGCGGGCCACCTGGCTGCGAGCACCGGCCACACCTTGCAGAATCTGATCCCCGGTATCCAGGGCTCTTCCTGGGATGAAAGTGGAGACCAGACCATCTTCCTGAGCCCCGCTGAGGCTCCATCCTGGGGGGTCTCCAGCACTCCAGCCCCCCTTTGCACAGGCTTGGAGGACATGGTGGAGGATCTGGCTGGCATCACAGGCCTTGTCTCTGACACAGCATTGTTTCCCCAAGAGGCTGTCCAAAGCATGGATCCCGGGGCCACCACCCTTGGCCACAGAGAGACCACAGGCCCTGCTATGCCACCGAATGAGCTAGAAGGACTAGGGGAGATCTTCTACCCTTTGAGCTCCAAGGAGCAAGGTGAGAACAGGCTAGGAAGGGAAGGGACACGTCCCCTGGGGAGCTGGGTCTCCTGGAGCCCCAATCCTAGTAAGCCCAGGCCGTGGATGCCTTGTAGAGCTTTGGGAGAGGCTCACTCCACCTTCCTTTCCAGCTCAGCTGGCGGCGTCCGAGCCCGGGCCCAAGGTGCTCTCAGCTGACGGGGGAAGCTACTTCGTACGTTTGGGCGACCTGGCCCCCAGCTTCCGCCAGCGGGCTTTTGAGCATGCCCTGAGCCACCTCCAGGACAGCCAGTTCCAGGCCAGGGACACGCTGGCCCAGCTCCAGGACACCTTCAGGCTGGTAAGCCCCCTTTCCCTTCCTCAGGTGTCCTCTGTGATCAGACGGGAGGTGGTCAATGGTATTGGGAGCCAGCCGGCTGGGCCTGGCTCTCCTGTTTTAGGGACAGAGGCAGATGAGTAGGCTGGATACAGGCAGACGACAGTGGGTGCAAAGGAGAGAGCAAACCAGCTCAGCAAGAGGGAGGATGGTGGTTGCAGGCAGGAAGGTCAAACCTGCAAGCCCTGTCTTGGCTTTTGGAGGAAGTGGCGGCGGCAAGGAAAACAAGCTCCCCCAGACAAGCCAGGTGTCTTTAAAGAGGAGAAAGGCACCCATGTGGATGGGGGACAGTGGGATGGAATGGAAAAGGACCCTACTGAAGGCGGCTTGTACACCAACCAGGGGACAGGAGTCTGGCCAGAGCTGTCCCCATTCCCTTCCTCCAGCTCAAGATGCCTTTGTTTCAGTGCTATGAGCATTTGGGGCCAAATCATTCTCTGGGGCTTGCCTCCTCTCCCCCTCCTAACCCAGTTTGTGTATTTAAACGCATGCAGCCTCCTAGGACGTCAGCAGGTCAGACAATGAAGGGATGTAGGGTCTCTTAGGGGTCAGTGGACTCCCCCGACCCAGGGGTTCTCACCCAGGGGTGATTCTGCTTCCAGGGGATGCTGGGCGATGTCTGGGGACCTTTGTGGTTGTCACAACTTGGAGGGGGAATGCTGCTGGCATCAAGTGGGAGGAGCCCAGGGAGGCAGCTCAACACCCTACAATGCCCAGGACACTCCCACCCCAGAGATCGTTTTGGCCCCGATGCCAGCTGTGCCAGGTGGGAGACCCTACTCTACCCTAGTGATGACTCCCCACCTTTGCCACCATGGAAGCTGAGGCTCCAGGGTTTAGCCTGGTCTGTCTCTGGGGCATCTTGCCCTGTTGTGGCTGCATGGCTGCATCTCAGCGCCTGGGCACCCTGCCACCAGTACGGGCAGTGAACAAATGCCCTTGCATCATGTTGCACATGGCAGCTCACAAAGCAGCTTTCCGCCTTGGGACCCTCACCATGAAACAGACTGAGCAAGAACTCGTCACCTGAGTGGGCCATGGTGGCTCAGTGGGCAGAGTTCTCACCTGCCATGCCGGAGACCCAGGTTCGATTCCTGGGGCCTAGCCATGCAAAAAAAATAACTCACCACCTCCCCTGTGCTGAAGGGGAAACTAAGGCCAGAAAGAACCTGGCTCTAAATCAAACCCAGACGATGTTGGAGAACGGAAACTGGGACTGGGTATCATTCATCCATTCACTTGTTTGTTCATTCAGCGAGTATTTATCGAACGCTCTGGGATACCCTGAGAACAAGGTCGTCCTCTCCAAGGGAGACATTCTAGTTGGCAGAGATGGACAATTGATAAGTGAAGGCGTGGGGTGTCAGAAATACAGGGAAAACTTCAGGATAAGAGACGGGGAGGACGGGGGTGATCAGGCAGGTTTGCTGCAAAGAGGTGACATTTGATGTGAGGTCTTAATGGCAAGGAGAGGATCATGTGACGATCTGGAGGAAATGTCATCTAAGCAGTGGGAGTGGCAGGTGCAAAGGCCCTGAGGCTGGACTGGGTCTGGATTGCTAAAGGAACAGTGAGGAGGCCCACATGGCTGGAGCAGAGGGAGAGAGGGGGAGAGCCGGAGGAGGGGAGGGCAGGACAGGGAGGGGACAGGGCAGGGCGGGCAGGGCCTGGTGGACAGCGGGGTGGCCTTGGACTTCTTTCCCCATGTGACAGGGAGTGCAGTGGATGGCTGTGGGCAGAGGAGGGCTGGGCCCTGACCCGGGTGCTCACAGGTGCCCCCTGGCTGCAGCAGGGAGAAAGGGCCAAATGAGGACAGAAGCTGGGGTGGGGGGTGGGCAGTGATGAGGTCTCTGCAGAAATCCAGGTGAGTGACAACTGGGGGGAGGGCTGGGAACAGCGTGGGTGGTGGTGGGACGGCTGGATTCTGGGCGTGTTTCAGATGCGCTGTCAGGGCGAAGCCTCATTTTTTGGTCCGAGCAAATGAGGAAAGCGGGGAGCTGTCTAGTGAGATGCTGAGCAGACCGGGATGAAAATGTAGAGCTCGGTTCTGGACAGGTTCCGTTGGAGGTGCCTGCTGGGCACGCAGGCAGAGGTGATGAGGGTGAAAGCAGTTGCTCCAAGCCTCGGCTGCAGGAGCCAGAGCTGGGAGGGGAGAGCAGAGGGCAATTGGAGAGGCAGGTGAGAGCGAGAGGGGTGTCAGGTCCAGGGGCTGCTTCCTGTGTGGCCTGTTGGAAGACAATGAAGACTGGCCACCAGGGGCTTCCACTTGTGCCGGGGACACCAGGTACGAGAGAGCTCCTGCTCTTGTGGGGAGACAAGCAATATATAAGAGAAGCCCAGGTATGTTCCCCAGTGGGGACCACAGAGGCCTGGCTGGGAGGGCCCCTGGAGTGCAGGCCGACTGAGCGGCGGAAGGCTGGAGGTCTCGGGGCACACGTACAAGAGCCTTGTGAAGGGGTGTGCCCCACGTGGGCAGGGACAGAGCAATGCCAGCGTGGCCCAAGCAGAGGAGGAGAAGCCAGAACCCCCAAGGCGGCCAGACCACGTGGGCCACTTGGGGTGGGGGTGGGGATCTTATTTCAAGGGGGCGGGGTTTGAGCCAGGGAGTGACATCATCTACCTCCTGGAGGATTTGGATTGCGCCCGCCCGTTTTACCTGCAGTATGACAAGCCCTAAGTGTGCAATGGACGCCAGAACTGGGGGCTTTCTTTCGATGTCATGGAAGGTCTGCTGAGGCTGTCACCTCCCCTGTGGCTTCTCTTTCCAGATCGAAAAGGCCCAGCAGGCCCCAGGAGGGCAGCCGTGGCCCAGCCAGGATCCTGACAGTAGAAAGGAGGAAGCTGGTGGCCGAGAGGTACTTATGTGGGGCCGGGGGGCCCCTTCCTCCCCACCCCTCCCTTCCCTGCTCACCTGGCCTTCCTCCCGCAGGAGGGGGACGGCGGCCCTCTGTCCAGGCTCTGTGGCCTCGTCCGGCAGCTCCATGTGACCTACAGCTGCCTGGCCGCCGGGCTTCAGGGCCTCCCTGCCGAGCTCCAGCAGCGGGTGGGGGGCGCCCGGCACAGCCTCTGTGAGCTGTACGGCCTCGCCTCCTCGGCTCAGTCCGTCGGTGAGCTGCCTGCCGAGCGCCTGGCCCGGAGCTGCAAGAGTGTGAACCAGGCGTGGCAGGGGCTGGAGCAGCTGCTGGAGACAGTGCAGCACAGCCGCCCACTCGGCTGGCTGGTGGGGCCCTTTGCCTTACACCCACCTGGACAGGGGCTGTAGGGCCCGAGCCTGAGGGCCTCCTGTCCCAACCTGCGGAAGCCTACTTCCAGCCTCCCAGGTACCAAACCTGGCTCCAATTCCCCAAATTCCTGGGCCACAAACAGAGCTGGCCGAGCATGGACGCAGGCAACAAGGATGTGCTTTCCTGTGCGGAGCCCGCTCAGCTCCCGCTCTGGGCCTGCCTGTGTCTTCCGCCCTCTCCCCACAAGCCCTTTACTGGCCCTTCTCATGTTCTAGGGGTCAGGGGCTTGAAGCGGGGGGCTCAGGCAGGTGACCATCAGCCTTCTTCCTTTGGAGTCCTCCAATGCAGGAAGAGAAGGTGGAAACGTGCCTTACCCAACAGGCTCTCCATTCCGCCTCCCTTAGGAACTCCCTTAACATAAAGGGGCTCTTCCTGTCCCCAAACTTGGGCTCTTTTGCTGCCACCCCCACAGGCAATTCTATCGCTATGTCCTGGGCTCCAGGCAGCTCCAGCCACATTCTAAGGACACATGCGCCGGGGCCTTGGTAAATATTCTGCCAGTCTTGAGAACCATGTTTCCTTGTGCCAGCCCAAGGCAGGCTCTTGCCACCTCTTCTAGCCCTGAGAGAAGGGGACTCGGATGACACAGATGCCAGCAGCCACAATGGCCACTACGACATGCTCTGCATTGGCCTGAGGATGGAGCGAACCCCTTGCTCCCCGACCTGCTCACGCACCCAGCCCACCCTGACCTGGTCCATCAACAGACACCCAGGACAGTCCGCTTAGGAGCTGGGGCCCCAAGGCTGTTGATGACAATGAACAAGTGTAACCCCCTAAGGGATGGATCCCCTTGGAGAAGCTGAGGACAAACGTGCCAGCCAAGCCTGGCAATCTTGGCAATTAGCATTAAGGACAGGGGCAGTGATGGTGGCCCATGGGGGCGCGGGGTGCATTTTACAAAGGTCCTCCCCCTTCCCGGCCACAGCTGTTCCGGATCCCCAGTGTGGCCCCGGGGGGGGGGGGGGGGGGGGCTGCCCTGAGAAAGCTGGGGCTGGAGAGGTTGACGCCGGCGGTTGAGTTGCATCCCACTGGCCTCCCAACCCCACTGCCTTCTGCTTCCCGGCGCTCCTGGAGATGTGCCTGAGATGGAGGCGTGCAGAGCTGCCTCCCAGGCCTCCTCTCCTGGCCCCACCTAGGAGGAGCCACTGCATCACAATGCCAGTTCCCCGCTTAAGAGAACCCGTGTCACTTCTGACCCACCACTCGCCTCACCCCTCCCCCACGGGTGTGCAGCTTCCCACACTGCGCCCTCTCCTCGGGGCAGCCCGGGGCTGGGACGCAGGAGGGGCGGGCCAGCTCTCCCAGGAGGGGTCACCCGATCACCAAGAACGCTTCAGATTAGGCCGAACCAAGGAAGCTGGCGTGACACGTGGCTAGCCCCTCAGGGGGTGAGGAGTCAGGGCCCTTTCCCAAGGGAAGCCTTCCAAGTTTCCCAGTCTCCACAAGGGACCATGAGCCTGGAAATGGGGCCATTGACAGGAGCCGGGCACAGTGGCTTGGCTTCAAGTCCAGCCAACCCAAGCGAGGGTCTCAGGAAACCACAGCACAGCCTCTTTCACAGCTTAAGGGCAGGAACCCGGCCACGGTGGGCAGCGGCACTCATGACCAAAAGGGTGACTACAAGGTGCAGCTGTCCTGGGGGGAGCAACGGTCCCCCACTACACTGAAGAGGACAGGGCGGCCCAGTCCCAAGGAAAGCGGGCCACCCAGCTGGGATGAGTGTCCACACCTCTGATCACGAAGCAGGCAGACAAGGGCACCCCTGCCGCCCTGAGCTGGTGGCAGGCTCTCCAGAGCCATCTGCAGCCTGAAGCGGAAATGGCCACATCGGCGTGTGGAGCAGCCCTGGCTGGGACCAACGTCTGCTCTCTGCCCTCCCAGCCCTACATCCGTCCTTGGCCGCCCCTCCTGGGCTCTGGGTGTCAGACCATGGCAGCCCCATGAGCTGCAAGGTTTAGGGATTTTTATTTCCTCCCCTTTCCTCCTCCATGTCCTCAGCCCTGGTCTCCTTCCCCACAGCCCCGTGAGGTGGGGCTGTTAATGGCGGCCCTATGGCTTATCCCCTCACCTCCAAACAGGCTCTTGGGAAGAAACCAACTGCTCCCCGACTCTGGCCCCAAACGTGTGCCATCACACTAGAAAGCCAAACCAATAAAAGTGATTTTTGTTCATTATAAAACCCTTTATATTCATTTCATGTCGGTTGGAAATCACAGAAATTAGGCAGAAAAAACCCAAGGGGACGAATACAAAGGAGCAGCACAGCGTCTCCCCCAAAGTTTTCTGCTCTCCTGGAGGACAGGGGAGGAGATGGGCCATGGATGTGGGTGGGGCGCCGGCCGGGCAGGCCGGCAGGGCTTTGCTGGCTCAGCTCTCCTCGTCCGGTGACTCCGAATCCAGACGGACCCTCTCGTGCTCTGGCCGGTCACTCCCAGGCCTGTCCAGGTCGGGACCCCCTCGTGGGCTGCTGGTGAGGACACAGTGGGAGGAGGGTGGTGAGGAGACTGGCTGGATGGTACGTGGCCCCGGCTGCGGGGGAGGACCCCACACCGGGCAGGCTGTCTTTAGCACCTCAGCCTCATTTACTATCTGCCCATTTGCCTCTCTTCCATCACTAAGAGACCAGAAACTTCTCAGGGACAGAGCATGTCTCCTGCGTGCCTCACGCCCAGCACATAGCGGCCACACAACATGCACGTGGTGACCTGGGCAGGCCCTGCTGGGCAGACGTGGGCCTGGGGTTCAGGAAGACACGGCCTTCCCAAGTGGAGGAGCTCAGAGCCCTGGAGCCCCACAATGGATACCACGGAAAGTGTTGGTCGTGGGGACCCCTAGGGGCGGCTGTAGGGAGAGGCACAAGGTCTGGCGCTGGGCCCCTCGACCCTGGGCAGGTGGGAGCAGTTTCCAGACCACAGCTTACCCCTCACAACACTTACTTATTGGGGAGGTCACCCCCCTTTTCTTAGGGTGCTTCACCCAGGCTGCCCCCACAACACCTACTCATTGGGGAGGTCTTCAGGTGAGCTGCTCCGTGGCCCCTCCCCCTGCTCCTTGTCCTCCAGGCTCTCGTCCTTCTGGGATGTGGCCTCGCCGTTCACGGGGGCCGAGCCATCTGCAGAAGAGAGGGATTCTGGGACGCTGCGGGCTACCTGCCCACCAGGTGAGAGCCAGCCTCGTGGATGCAGCGTTCCAAGAAGGAGCCAGGCCAAGCTCGGTGCTGGCCCTGACCACTTAGCATCCAGCCCTCCCTCCATAAGGACCCAAGTGCCCTATGACCATTTTAGGTGTCTGCCGCCCCACCTGGCCTGGGGGTCCCATGGTGGCAGGCTGTGTGGGGTTTGTTTCAGCAGCTAGCCCCGAGTCCCTGGCTGCACCAGCTTGAAGAAGTTGAGGGGCAGATGGATGAGCAGACATGGGCATCGGGGAAAACCATGCTGAGGACAGAAATCATGAGGGGAAAGCCATCCAGGCTGTCCCTTACTCTGTTTGACGTTGGCCAGCCTGAAGGTGGATGGTCCCCAAGGGTTGCCTTGAGCTTCTGTGGCTGGGACCCATGTACCCCTCCCACGGCCCTAGACCACTGTCCCTGCCAAGACCGACCATTCCTCCACTGAGCCCACCTGTAACCCTCCAGGTCTGGCCGAGGCCTTTGCCTCTCAGGCTGCACGCATGCACAGCCTCGGGGTACCTGTGTGCCGTCACCTCCTCAGTGGAGCACAGGGATGGAGCTGGGTCTGCTCAGAGCCCATCCACAGGAACGTGCCATCCCACTGGGATGGGGTCAGAGCCTAACCGTGAGCCTAACCGTGCTGCCCCCCGGATGCTGTCCCAAGCACTCTGCTCCTTCAGCTGAAGGCTGACCACCCCCCTTAGGCCTATGTGCTGGGGCCATGAGGGTGTGTCCTCAGCCCAGCTCCTTACCAGCACTCGGCTCCTCCTCGGCCTTCTCCTTGGGGGCCTCCCCAGCAGCCAGCTTTTCCTCGCCTTTCTCCACCTCACCCTTCTCCTTCTCTGTCCCAGTTTTGTTGGCTTTCTGGATGGCCTCAACCTTTGGTCCCAGGACCCGCGACTTGAGCCGAGTGTAGACTTCTGCCGCCTTCTCCATCACATCCTTGTTGGCTTTGTAACGGCGAATCTAGCCCATGGGGAAGCCTTACTCAGTAAGTGCAGCTGGCCTCTCCCTCCGACCACAAGATGTCCCCATTTGAGGCCACTGCTGGCAGTACCTCCCCCCTGAGTTGGCACCCTCCACACTGCTAAGGAGCCCCTGCCCCACTGGTTGCCAACCCTCCCACTATGGCACCTTTTTCAGTGTGGCTACCACATCTGTGTTCTTTTGGAGAATCTGAGATGTCACATGCAGCGTCCCGAGCTCCTCCAGGGCACTCAGGCACCTCTTCACATCCTGTGTATATGCAGGAGGACAGGAAGGCAGACTGTTGGAGGGAGCCCAATGAGGCTCCCATATGCTAGGAACAAGGACCATCACAGCCCCACCTGGCAGGCCCCAGGCCCCTGCTTCCCGAGACTTCTAAGGGCATTCTAATGCATGCAGTGGCAGCAGGGCCACCGGGCTCCAGAGAGGTGGCTGTGGAGGGTCTTACTGGGTTGTCGACTTTCAGAGCAAATTTGATCTCGCTGTGCAGCTTCTGGAGCTTCTCTTCCACAGAGGGCTCTGTGGGCAGGGGAGAGGGCACACCTGGGCATGAACCAGGAGTTGCGGAGCACGAGGCCGCTGGCTTACAGTGTCTGCACAGGAGCTGCCCAGGGCCTTGGGGTCCATGTGTCCTCTAGGCCCTGCCCCCCACACCCATACCCACTCCCGCAGCCCCTTCCTCAGAACTGTTAAGCAGCTGCCAGAGCCCCGAGCTCATGCGCTCCCTGGTGCCAGAAGCACTCTGGACTGTGGCCCCCTCCCCTCAGGCTTCAAGGGCAGCGCAGTCCCCCACCTTTCTTCTTCTCAGCCTTCCTGTCTGGTGCCAACACTTCAGACCTCTTCCGGGTCCGCTCCACCTTCACAGGTCTGTGGAGAGTTGCTCCTTTAGACGGGCCTCAGCCCCAGGCACTGCCATTCTCTCCACGGAGGGAATAGGGCATCTGGGGGTGGGGCTCCCTTTGCTTCTAGAAGGAAACCTTCAGGAGGCCCTACAAGCTGGGGTCAGAGGGGTCAAGGCCAGGCCCCAGAAAGGGTGAAGGCTGCACTTCCCATGGGCCTTGCCCTGGTCTCTCTCTTTTCTTTTGCATGGGCAGGCGCCAGGAATCAGAGTTTCCAGCATGGCAGGTGAAAACTCTGCCATTGTGCCATCACTGCCCTCCCGCCCTGGTCTCTTTAAGAGCAGACGGCTTAAAGTTCAAGGACCCTTCCTTTCATGTGTGGCTGAGGATTAATGAGGCAACACCTAGTAAAGCAGTTATTACAAACACTCAAATTCAACGTTTATTAAACAACTGGAGTTACTAGCACACTGAGCCTATGCCCAGCTCCCAGGAAGCCCATGAAGCTCTATCAGGCAGGTACGGCCACCACCGATTGGAGCTCTGCTCAGAAGCTGAGTGGGGGCCTGGGCTCTGCACCCAGCCAGGATGGGCCTCATACTTGAACTCGAGGGCTGGGACCCTCAACCCACCCCTACCAGCACAGCTGACATTCTCTAAGGTGAGGCAGACCTGGGCTGTAGGGGGCCGAGCAGCCTCCTCGGGCTCCCCCCACTCCATGCCAGCAGCTCCCCCTCCCCCAGTCAAGACAACCACCAATGTCCCCAGACATCACCCAGTATCCCCTAGGATCAAAACCGTCCCCAGGTGAGAACCCCTGGTCCAGGGGAGGGACCTCAGTTCTGGAGCAAAGGGTCCAAAACAAGCTGCCGGGGCCCTGAGGGTCCAAAACAAGCTGCCGGGGCCCTGAGAACCACAACACCAACTGCGCCTCACTCCAGGACTGAACTCAGAGCCGGGCCCCCAGGAGGGGCTGGGGGACAAGGAACCCCCAGGAGGCTGAGAACCACGCACACCAGCAGGGCTGGGGGAGAGGCGGAGCAGGGTGCTGACCTGGCTCGGGACTTCTCCTCGGGACGCCCCCTCTTCTCCCTCTGGCTGCTCTTCCTTGTGGGCTCCACGGTTTGCGATGGCAACTTCTTCGCCGACTTTCTTGCCTGCAGCAGCAGAGAAGAGAACAGGTTGTAAGGCCAGAAGCAAAGGCCCGCATGGGCTCGGCACTGTCACACAGAGATGCTGCCCTTGGCACTTCTGCCACCACCTTTTAAGTGCTGGAAGCCAGCAGGGCCAGAGCAGGGTGTGAGCAGGACAGGATAGGAATAAGGACCCTGGGGCCCCAAGAAGTCTGTGAAAGGACCTCAGGGCCTGTACCCAAAAAGAGGCAATTTCCTTGCACTGCTCCTGCCAAGCAGCCCTGAGCCTGGCTCCAAAGCTCCCTATGGCAGACAAAAGGGAGAGTAGAGGGCCTTCTCCCCATTTCCCCCCAGAAAAGAAGGCTCTGGGACCTGGGGGCTCAGTCTGGAAGGCTGAATGACTAGAGGTCAGACTCCAGATTCCAGCTGGACTGAAGTGCCGTGAGGGTGGAGAGCAGAGTGGACCCCACAGCCAGGCAGGGGGACTGTGACAGCCTTCCCCTCCTCCCTGGCACCACAGGAGAGGGTTCCTGATTATTTCCAGCCTCTCGACTCCATCAGTTCTCCCCGCAGTAGCCAGGGGACACCTGGTCAGGGCCCATGCCCCCTCTGCCCACAGCCCTCCATGGCTCCCACCTCCCTTGGGGGGAATGTCCAAGTCCTCCCTGCAGCCCACCAGGCCCTGTATATACCTGCCCAACCCCCGACCTGCCCTCCGCTCCCGCCCTCCTCCTTGCTCCCTCCTCTCCAGTCACACGGGCTTCCTCACTGTTTCTCCAACACACCAGGCCCGCCCTGCCTCAGGGCCTTTGTACAGGCTGTGGCTCCCACCTAGAAGGCCTACTTCCTCAGGTATCTTCACAAATCGCCCCTTACTTCATTCAAAGACTTCCTCAAATGTCATTTTTCAATTGACCTTAAGGATTTCCCCTAAAACAGAACCCCCACCCCCACAATCCACTCCTCCTTCCTTTATCCTTTTTCTCAGCACCTGATGCTCTTGGGCACACAGTATATTGTATATGCATCACTGATCCTCAGCTCCCCCCATGAATGCCAGTCAGCTCCTCACAGGCCAGGTTCCTGTTTCCTTAGCTCCTCACTGCTGTGGCCCCAGCACCTAGGATGGTGGTGCCCAGTACATAGTAGGTGCTCAATAAACACGCTGAATAAAGGAAGATGTTTGCTGAATTAAGGCACAAAGAGGGAGGCTGGGGTGGGCATGGGGAGAGGCCTCCAGAGCCCCTGCCTCTCACCACCCCCCAGGGGGCCCCCACACACCTCCTTGTCCAGCTCGGCCTCTGGCTCCGAGTCCGAGGAGGATTGGGGCCCCCGGGCACGGCCCTTGCGGCCACGCTTCTTGACGGGCTCGTCGTCCTCCCGGAGCTCGTCGCCACTGCTCCCACTGCCAGGCGGCGCCTCCTCCCGCTCAGCCCGCTCACGCCGCCGCTCCTTCTCCTCCTTCTCCTGCTCCCGCAGCCGCCGCAGCTCCTCCTCCTGCTCCCGCCGCCGCTTCTCCTCCAGCTCGCGGCGGCGCTCCTCATCACGGCGCTTCCACTCGCTGATGCGGTCCACCTCGTCACTGTCACTGGGGGGGCGGGCGGGCAGGGGGCAGTCAGGGAGGCCCATTTCTTCAGGACACTGCAGGGCCCGGAAGGAGGCCAGAAGCGGTTCCCGGGGCCCGCCCGGCCACGCTGACACCCACCCTGACACCCACCTGTCACTGCTTGAGCTGGGTGGGGGCCGTTCAGGCTTTGGTTTCCGTCCACGGGGTTTTGGAGGAGGTTTCTCAGCTACAGAGAAAGGAGTAAGCGTGATCTTGCCTTATGTCTCCCAGAGCTGCTGGGCTGCAGGGCAGCACAGAGGTCCGAGATGACCAGGGGAGAGCCCTAGGAGTTCCCAGGGTGGGATGAATCCCTGGTCCTGAGGCAGGCAGAGGGGCAGAGGGGCCAGGGGCCAGGGGACTGGCGGCCCAGCTGCAGCATACCTGGCTTCCTGCCCCGTGGAGGCTTTTTCACGGATACTTCTGAGTCAGAGGAGGAGGAGGAGGAAGACGACAGCTCTGACCTGGCCATGGCCACTGGCTCATTTTTGGCCCTGTCTGAATCTGCTCTGGAGTCCGAGTCAGAGGCCGACGCCACCTTCTGGAAGGTCAGAGAAGGGACAAGCCAGTGCATGAGAGATGTAAAGGTTGCTCAGAGCCCACATTCAGAGGAGAGAGGGACACAGGGCAACCCGGAGCGAGGGGGGCCTGCGGGCCACCGGGAACTGCCAGCTGCCTGCTCCTGCTCTTGGCCCCCGCGCCTGCCCACCCCACCCAATCTGCCCCCACCTCTAAGCCAAAAGCCCTCTGGTTTGGCCCGACATCTTCTGTAGACCCGCATTATCTACAGCCCCAGATATTTTTTGTGACCATCAGAGCCTTCACCGCTGCCAAGGAGCCTGAACTTCCCTGGCCCACGTCCTCATCAGTGAAGCCAGGGAGCCAGGACTACGGTTTTCAACCTTTTTTCTAATGGTAAGATCCTCTTTCCATACAAAATCCACACACACACACACACACACACACACACACACACACACACACACACACACACACCCCACTCCCCTCTGAGGCCAACACTCTGGAATCCTGTTTCCCAAATCAGAACAGAGTTCTGCTCAGGGGCAGGACAGCGACACTGCCCGCTCCCAGGGAAGGATCCCGTGTGGATAGGACCTAGAAATCGCCCCTCTGGGGTCTACCTGGACCCACACCTTGCCCTCTGCCAAAAAAACAGGATCTGGACACACCATGGAGAAGCCCTCAGGAGTACCCCACAGCGGGCCTGGGTGCAAAGCAAAGCAAGCAGGGCACTCCCTCACCTTTTTCTTCCTTCCTCCAGCGGGGCCCCGCCGGGGGGCCCGGACCACGGCCTTCTTCTCCGGGGTGAAGTCCTAGGGGGAGAGAAGGGAGAGGAGCATGGGGCTCACGGGCTGGCCACCGTCTGTTCTCACCATGAAATTCATCCCTCCCACCTGCCCACCTGGTCGCTGGTCTTCTCGGACTCGGACGAGCTTTCCGAGTTCTCCTCTTCCGACGGGGACAGGCTAGCTTGGTCCAAGTCGCTGGAGGCCTTTCGAGCTCGTTTGGCGACAGACATCTGGAAGTGGAGCAGCCCAAGCAGATCAGCGTGCGGGAAAGCCACTGCCACGCACACCACGCCACGGCAGGACAGCCTCGACCTGGCCCCCCACGGCCCCAGCCAAGGATCCCTTAGAATCTGACAGAAACCAGGATCCTTTCCCTAGAGAAACACACACACATACAACTCTGAATTCAATTTCAGAGATTCACAGATTCCCAGAAACACGTTCGCAGATGCCAACCTAAGAATTCTCATAAAGGAAGGAGCAGGAAAGTAAATAAAACTGAACTTTAGGAACAGATCCCAGCCCAGCGATGACAAAAACGTCCTTCAGGTCAGGGCCTCTGCCTCAAGCAAAGCATACTTGCCTCTATTACAACCCAAAGGAAAGAAGCTTCTCCTGGCATGTGTCCACTGAGCAGCTCCCCTGCCCCACACCCTGTGAGAGGCCCTCATGACATGCTGGGGAGAGAGATGAAGCACCTGCTCTCCAGCAGGACACATTTCACCCAGGAGGGACAGGCACTAGTGTCAACAGGTGCCAGTATCTGCAAGACCATGGACTGCCAGGAAAATCAAAGAGGAGGCTGTGGTAGGAAGTGACAGTAGGGTTGCCTGGGTCTCCATAAGAGGGAGAGAAAGCCACGGTGAGGGCGCTCCTGTTTGAACTGAGTCCCCTGGGATGAGAAGGTGACAACTAAGGGACGGGCTTTCCAGGCAGAAAAGACAATAAGAAAGAAGCCCCAAACGTGGGAAGAAGTTTGGCACTTTCAAACCTCGAAAGGAAGCCAGGGTGGGTGGCATGTTATCAGTCGAGGCAGAACTGGAGAGGCCAGCGTGGCCCCAACTGAAGATTGTGTGGCTTGTGACAGGAGGCCAGGCGGGAAGCCCCTGCTTCACAGACGACCACCAGAGATCAGGCCATGGTCAGTGCCCCCCACCCCCACCCCACTGCTTCACAGAGGACCCCCCAGGGGCCTGGCACACTTTGCCACAGTCTCTCAGGAAGGAAGATCAGATGCAGGGAGGAGACGAGGCCCTTTGGGCACTGAAATAGCATAGGAGTTAAGGCCCTTTCGGTTTTCCTCTCTCAACTTCGTGTGGACAAGGACTCAGGATACTCAGGGAACCCAGTGGAATGAAAAGACATTTCCATCTCCCCTGCAGGTTGACATATTATTCTGACAGATTCTCAAAGCACTTCCGGATGCTGAAAACACTTAAGCATTTCAGCTGGGATGCGGCCTGGCCCTGGCCCAAACGGCAGGGGTGGTAATGACCAAGACGGCCAGGTGCCGGGCTTGCAGGGGGTGGGTCTGGGGGTCTCCCTGATCCGCTGGAGGACAGAGGCCTGCCGTGGCTAACCCTAATGGATGACACCGGTACCCGGGAGGCCGTGGTCCAGGGTCTGCCAGGCATGGAGAAGCACGACACGGGCGGTGGTAAGTAAGGGGAGAACACAGAGCGGACCCCTCAGTAGCACCACTGACCACCATAGAGCGGGGAAGGAACAGCCAACCGGTCACGGTGGGGGAATTATGGACAAAAAGGTCTTTCTGATCTTCCCCTGCTGCTGAGAGGCACTGTAACTGATGACAAAAGTCGTGGACTTGCACGTGGTTAGACAGGGAAATGCCAGGTCAGGTTAGGTTCCCATGAAGCTGAGATGGGAAATGGTAGGTGTGCAGATGTGAGCACGCTGAGAACATGTTGTAAAAGGCATGGGGGTAATACTATTTGTTCAGCACAAGGTTGGTAGAAACTTCCAGAGGACAGTGCAGCGAGCTTTAACAGTAGTTCTCTCTACAGGGAGGGGCCGTTGGAAAATGTTTGCTTTCCACCTATTTGGTTTGATTTTTCCAATGGGGTTAAACAGAAGTCCACAGGGATTTTTTTAAACAATGCCAAGTAGATGGGAAAACATTTGGGAGAAAAAACAAATGCCTAAACATCTTAACAACACATTAATTAGAATGTGTGCCTGTAACAGAATACACCTGAACCATGGAAAACCACATGTGAAAACAATATTTAATGATAAGGAGATGCCTGTCAAACAAAAGTTAGTGAAAAAGTCGAGACATGCAGCATGTCTGTCTTGCCTGTTCAGTAGCTCACACGCACCCTCCCTGTGGGGTCACACTTAAGACCATAAAGAAATATGCCAAGATTATCTTCCAACCTCTCTATACTGAAGATGGCTTACTGTTATAACTGGAGTCAACGTGCAAACGTCTAGTGAATGGTGACCCTCCATCCACTCTCTTGAATTTCTTTGCACCAAGAAAACTGGAAGCCAGAATGCTACTGGCTCCATCCCCTCCCATCTTCATTCCCATTAGAAGACAGAAGGTTTCTTCTCTGAAGAAAGTAAACCACCTAAGAGAAAATACTTAGAAACACTAACATGCAGAGGCACCCCCCTCCTAATATTGTCAGGTCTTAACTCAATCACTCAACAACAAAGCTCACCAGTTGAAAGTCCAAATTTCCAGTAAACGTTTTAGAGCCTTATGAATGGGCAAAAAAGGGGCACGACATATTTGAGAAAGCTTCTAGCGAGAGGGATAAGATCCCCACCACCACCACAAATATATATCCAAATAAAACTGTAATAAGAGCTCAAAGGAAAAATGTGCAATATAGGACTCAAGAGAAAAAACAAAACACAGCACTGGGGTATGGAAAAGTGGAACAGTGACCTAAAATCCTAAGGAAAAATCATCTCCAGGTTCCAGTCCGCACCAATCAAAAGGGTAGACTAAGACCATTCAGGGCTCCTTCCCCCCCACAGAAGCTCTGAAGAACCAGAAAGAACTGGCAAAAACATCTTTCTCCAAGCTCTGGAAGCCATTTAAAGGTTTGAAATGACCAGGGCAAGCACAAATCAATGAATAGGTGACTTGATAGTGGTGGGACCTGGGGTGCCCCAATTGGCTCCCTCCCCATGCATTCCCACTCAGAGTAGAGCTGCCTGCGCTCCTGGAGTGGATCCCTGGTCCCGGTTCTGGAGGGGACAGAGTAACCTTTGTGGTAGTGAGGTTCAGGTGTCAACTTGACCAGGTGAAGGCACCTAGTTCTGTTGCTGTGGACATGAGCCAATGGTATGTGAACCTCATCTGTGCTGATTACATCTGCAGTCGGCTAGGAGGTGTGCCTGCTGCAATGAATGATGTTTGAGTTAACTGGCTGGTGCTTAAATGAGAGAGATCAACGTAGCACAGCCCAAGCAGCTCAGCATATCTCATGTCAGCACTCACAGCTCAGCCCAGGACTTTGGAGATGCAGAAAAAAATCACCCCAGGGAAAGCTGTTGGAACCCAGAGGCCTCTCGAGAAGGCCAGGAGAGATCACCCTGTGCCTTCCCATGTAAGAGAGAACCTCAGTTGAAAGTTAGCTGCCTTTCCTCTGAAGAACTAATGAAATAAATCCCCTTTTATTAAAAGCCAATCTGTCTCTGGTGAGTTGCATTCCGGCAGCTAGCAAACTAGAACACCGTTGGACACATATTTGGAGCATGTGTGTCTGGTGGTGGCCCGAAGGACTCAGCATCCCAGGATTTGCCCTGCCTGTGGAAGGCGGCACACCCAGCTCTCCTGCAGAACTCTGTGGGACAGCAGTTAAGTGGTGGCCACCTGGGGCCAGGGAGTGCTGGCTTTGGACATACAGTGCAGTGCCCAGAGCCCTAAGGAACCTGTTTCCTAGGGAAGAATACATGTTCACATGAACTGCTAGGGCCACACACACACATGGCCAAACCTAAACAGGACCACGAGCACAGAAAGGAGCAGGAGGCCCCTATGCTGTGGCATGAAGCAAGTCTCCAAACTCACGAATGGATAAGCTCTGAAGGACAGCATGCACACTGGTCACTCTGCAAAGACCGGGAAAGGTATTTTCCTTTCTTCCCTTTGCTTTTTTGTTGTTGTTAGCTCACGACATTCGAGGAAAGCCCTGTCACAATACTAGTTGGATATAAGCTTATGGAACTGATGCCTCAGTCTAAATTCCACAACACTTTAAATATCAAAATGTCCAGGTTTCTTGTGTCTGATGCTCCTTTTATCTATGATATGGACAGATGAGTAAAAAATATGGATAAAAAAATAAACAAATAATAGGAGGAACAAAGGTTAAAATAAATTGAGTAGACTGAAATACGAGTGATCAATGAAAGGGAGTGGTAAGGGGTACGGCATGTATGAGTTTTTTCTTTTTCCTTTCTTTTGCTGGAGAGGTGCAAATATTAAAAAAAAAGATCATAGTGATGAATACACAACTATGTGATGATATTATGAGCCACTGATCATAACTGTGTCAAGAATGTTTGTATGTCTGTTTGTTGTTTATAAAAAAAATTTTTTTAATGTCCAGGTTTCAAAAAAGGTTACAAACATGCAAAGAGAAAGGAAATGATGGCTCTGGCAAAGAAGAAGTTTAAAGTATTAGACACCGTCCTCGAGAAGGACCAGACCTGTATCATACCAGAAAAAGACTTAAAACATGGTGCTAACAATGCTCAAAGTACACTATTAAATGAAGAACTAAATGAAATCAGGAAAGTAATAGATGAACACAAAGAAACTATAAAAGAGAGGAAAATTATGAAAAGGAGCCAAACAGTTGAAGATCACTGCAACAGAAATTTAAAATTTCTTAGCGGGGCTCAACAGCAGAGAACTTGAAGATAAGACAATTGAAGTTACCCAGTCTGAGAAGCAGGAAGGAGAAGGAATGGAGAAGAATGCAGGGAACGTAAGGAGCCTGTGGGATGCCGTCGGTGTGCTACCATATATGCACTGTGGCGTCCAGAAGGAGAAGAGGGCAGGAAGGGGTGGAGAGACAGTCAAAAAAATAATGGCAGAAAACTTCCCAAATTTAACAAAAGACATGAAAACACACATCTAAGATGCTCACCAAACTCTAAACAGGATAAACAAGTATAATAGGCCCAAATTGCAGAATATTATAATTAAACTCTCAAATGCCAAAGACAAAACAAGAATACTGAATGCTGTAGGAGGGATGCAACATGTCATTGACAAGGGAGCCTCAACGGGAAACCATGAGGCAAGAAGGCAGTGGGATGACATAGCTGAGTGCTGAAAGCAAAACACCGCCAACCAAGAATTCTGTATCTGGCAACTGTCTTTCAAAGATGGAGATCAGTGGTGGACTGCTCGCCCGGCTTCGATTCACGGACCATGCACCCAAAAAAAAGATGGAGATTAAGACTGTCCCAGATAAAAGCTGAGGGAGTTGGTCATCACTAGACCAGCCCTATAAGAAATGTTAGAGAACTCTGCAGGTTGAAAGAAAGGACAATAGAAAATAGATCGAAGCCACATGAAGAAATAAAGATCTGTGGTAAGGGTAACAACATGGGCAAATATGAATGCCAATACTACTGTATCCTTGGTTTGTAATCCACTTCCTACCTCCTATTTACATTGCATAAAATGTAACATTTGGACTCATAATGTATAAACAAGGAAATGTAACGAGAACCACAAGAAGGCGGGAGGGGGATGAAGGGTACAGAAACAGTTTGTGTGTGCTACTGAAGCTATGCTGATATCAAAACAAAGAAGGCTGCTGCAGATAGCAGATATAAGATGCTGAATCTAAGCCCATGGTAACCACAAAGAATATACTGGTGAGTATGCAAGCTTGTAGACAGAAATCACAGTACAGCCTGCCAGGGGGCTGGGGACAGGAGGAATGGGGAGTGAATGTATATGGTTATAGGGTTTCAGTTTGGAGATATGGAAGATGGGAAGGTATGATTAATCCCATTGAATGGTGTGCTCAGGAGTGACTGAGATGGGAAACGCTATGTTCTATATCTGGTCTCACAATTACAAAAAAAAAAAAGCAATTAAAGAGACAATGAAATCTAAATGCAATACATGACCCTTTACAGGATCTAGCAAGGGAAGAGAAAAGGCTCAAAAGGACACTATTGGGATATATGAAAAAAATTGGAAGGTGAGACGGCAGTGGTATGATATATTTAAGATCCTGAACAAGAAAGGCATCCAGCCAAGAATCTTTATTCAGCCAAGTGGTCCTTCAGAATTGAGGGAGAGATTAAAATCTTCAAAGGTAAACAAAGACTGAGAGAACCAGTCAACAAGAGACCTGCCCTATAAGAAATAGTAAAGGGAGTTTTGTTGGCTGAAAAAAATAGACAGGAGAGGGAGATCTGGAGCAGGCACAGAACTGAAGAGTAACAGTAAGGGTAATTTAAAGGACAAAAAGAGAGAGAGGGAAAAGAATATACAGACTTGACAAATAAAAACTAAAGGATAAGATGGTAGATTCAAGAGTGCTATTACATTAATCACTTTGAACATTAATGGATTAAACCCACCAATTAAAAGACATAAATTGACAAATTGGCAGATGAGAGATTAAAAAATATGATCCATCTATATGCTGTTTGCAAGAGAAGCATCTTAGACCCAAGGATACAAATAAATTGAAGCAAGGCTAGCTATACTAATATCAGATAAAATAGACTTTAAATGTAAAGAAGTCATAAGAGACAAAGAAGGACACTACATGTTAACAAAAGAGACAATTAACCAAGAAGAAATAACAATCATAAATGTTTATGCTCCCAATCAAGGAGCTTCAAAGTACATGAGGCAAGGGTGCCTGGTGGGTCAGTGGCAGAATGCTCGCCTTTCATGCGGGAGGCCCAGGTTCGATTCCCAGACCATGCACCCAAAAAAAAAACCACAACAAAACAAAACAAAGTACATGAGGCAAACATTGGCAAAACTGAAGGGAGCTATACACATTTCAACAAAATTAATGGGAGACCTCAACCACTCTCCCCTATAGACAGAAACTCAGAGAGGATCAACAAGGAAACAGAATTTAATGTGTACACATGAATTAGACCTAACAGCCATATATAGATCATTACACCCCAAAACATCAGGTTTTACATTCTTCCCCAGTGCTCATAAAATATTTTCCAGGATAGATCATATGCGGGACAAAGAAATGAGTCCTTAATAAGACTGAAATTATCCAAAGCACTTTCTCTGACCACAACGGAATGAAGCTGGAAATTAACAACCACCAAAGAACCAGAACTTTCACAAATAAATGGAGATTAAACAACACACTCTTAAAAAAACTCAGTGGGAATCTCAGGAAGGACATGAGATATTGTTGGTTTGTCCAGAGTGATGCCGCGATGAATCCCAGAGTGATTCGATCAGTGAGTGGAAAAGTATTTGCAAAGTCCCTTTCGGGGAATGGTGAGAACAGGGGAAAATTCAACCTCCCCAAGTTGAATTCTTGATATTCTCACAAGCAGTGTGGACAACCAAAGCTATAGGCTGAGCCCCCAGTTTTGGGGTTTGTTCATAAGAAACTTAACCCTGCAAAGGATAAGTCAAGTCTACTTAAAATTTAGGCCTAAGAGTCACCCCCAAGAAAGCCTCTTTCGTTGCTCAGATGTGGCCTCTCCAGCCAATACAACAAGCAATTTCACCACCCTCCACAGATGACTCCCAGGGGTGTGGGTCTTCCTGGCAACGTGGGACAGAGATCCTAGAGTGAGCTGAGACTAGGCATCAAGGGATTGAGAAAAACCCTACAATGAGCTGAGACTTAGCATTGAGAAAACTTTCTCAACCAAAAGGGGAAAGAGTGAAATGAGACAAAGTGTCAATGGCTGAGAGATTCCAAACAGTCGAGAGGTTATCCTGCAGGTTATTCTTATGCATTAAGTAGATATCATCTTGTTATTTAAGATGTAATGGAGAGGCTGGAGGGAACTGCCTGAAAATGTAGAGCTGTGTTCCAGTAGCCATGTTTCTTGATGATGACTGAACAATGATATAGTTTTCACAATGTGACTGTGTGATTGTGAAAACCTTGTGTCTGATGCTCCTTTTATCTACCCTGTCAACAAACGAGTAGAACATGTGGAATAAAAATAAATAATAGGGGGAACAAATGCTAAAATAAATTTAGTTTGAAATGCTAGTGATCAATGAAAGCGAGGGGTAAGGAGTTTGGTAGGTATAATCATTTTTTTTGTTTTCTGTGTTCGTTTTATTTCTTTTTTCTATTGTCTTTTTACTTCTTTTTCTGAATTAATGCAAATGTTCTAAGAAATGATGAATATGCAACTAAGTGATGATATTGTGAATTACTGATTATATATGTTGATGTTTTATTTGGTTTGTTAATTTTTTAAATTAATAAATTAAAAAAACTCAGTGGGTCAAAGAATAAATTGTTAGAGAAATTGTTAAATATCTGGAGATGAATGAAAATGAGAATACAACATATCAGAACTTATGGGGTGCAGCAAAGGCAGTGCTGAGAGGAAAATGTATTGCCCTAAATGCCTACATTTAAAAAGAACAAGCAAAAATCGAGGCCTTAACTGGTGACCTTGTGAAATTTGAGCAAGAATATCAAACTAACCCTAAAGCAAATAAAAGAAGATAAATAATAAAGATCAAAGCAGAAATAAATGAACTGCAGAACCAAAAAAAAATGGAAAGAATCAACAAAACCAAAAGTTGGTTCTTTGAGAAAAATCAATAAAATTGATGGACTCCTAGCTAGGTGACAAAGAAAGAGAGAGAATGCAAACAAACAAAATCAGAAATGAGAAGGGGTCACATACACCATGGATCCTGAAGAAATTTTTAAAATCTTAAGAGGATACTATGAACAACAATATGTCACCAAACTAGACAACTTAGATAAAACGGTCAAATTCCTAGAAACACGCGAACAACCTACACTGACTCAAGAAGAAATAAAAGATTGCACAAACCAATTATAAGTAAAGAGATTCAATCAGTCATCAAAAATCTTCCTACACGCAAAAATTATATTTTGGGTAGTGCATTTCCTAATTCAACTAGTATGGTTAGTTTAGTTGAACACCTTAAGTACACAGAATCTTGACTAGAGTGTGAGATTTTACTGGTTTGTCCAGGTTAGTGTGATGCCCTGATATATTCCAGAGTAATTGGGGCAGTGAATAAAGGGAGACTGGTGAGAAAGGAGGAAATATTCAACTTTGCCATTTGGAGAATTTCTGATATTCTCATAAGCAATGGGGACAACAAATCAATAGGTCAAGCCCTTAATCTTGGGATTCATCCTTATGAAATTTATTTCTGCAAAAAATAGGCTAAGCCTACTTAAAATCAGGCCCAAGAACGAACCCTAGAGACCCTCTTCTGTTGCTCAGATGTGGCCTTTCTCACTAAGCCAACTCAACAAGTGAACTCACTGCCCTCCCCACTACGTGGGACATGACTCCCAGGGGTGTAAATCTCCCTGGCAACATGAGACAGAAATCCCAGAATGAGCTGCAACCCGGCATCATGGGAATAAGAAAGCCTTCTTGACCAAAAGAAGAGAGAATTGAGACAAAATAAAGTTTCAGTGGCTGAGAGATTTCAAACAGAGTTGAGAAGTTATCCTGGAGGTTATTCTTATGTATTATATAGATATCCCCTTTTTAGTTTATGATGCATTGGAGTGGCTGGAGGGAGCTATTTGAGCTGTACAGCTGTGTTCCAGTAGCCCTGACTCTTGAAGACGATTGCATAAAGATACAACTTTTACAATGTGACTGTGTGATTGTGAAAACCTTGTGTCTGATGCTCCTTTTATCCAGGGTTTGGGCAGATAAGTAAAAAAATATGGATAAAAAATAAATAAATAATAGGAGGGACAAAGGGTAAAATAAATTGGGTAGATGGAACTACTTACTAGCGGTCAATGAGAGGGAGGAGTAAGGGGTATGGGATGTATACATTTTTTCTTTTCATTTCTTTTTCTGGAGTGCTGCAAATGTTCTAAAAAATGATCAAGGTGATGAATACATAACTAAAAGATGATATTGTGAGCCACTGTTTGTATACCATGCATGGAATGCATATGTGTGAAGAGTTTTCATAAAAATATTTTTAAAATAATAATAAAACTTTTTAAAAAGAAGAATCACTAGTACGAGCTGAGGAAACCAGTGAATAATAAAAAGGAACATGGCCATAAAAAAAAAGTCTTCCCACAGATCAACAATGCCTGCCTGACCAAATGGGGGGAAAATAATTTTAACAAAATAAGGTATTAGTGGCTGAAAGAGTTTAAAAGGGTTTAAAACAGGAATGCAAGGGTGGTTCAATATAAGAAAATAAATCACATAATATAGCACATTAACAAATCAAAAGGGAAAAAATCATGTTCATATCAACTGATGCCAAAAAAGCATTCGACAAAATTCAGCATTCTTTTCTGAAGGTAGGAATCAAAGGAAACTTCCTCAATATCATAAAGGGCATATATGAAAATCTACAGCCAGCATCATACTTAATGGTGAGAGGCTGAAAGCTTTCCCGCTGAGTTCGGGAAAGAGAAAGGGATGCCCACTGTCACTGCTATTCAACATCATATTAGAAGTCTTAGCTAGAGCAGTTAGGCAGGAGAAAGAAATAAAAAGCATCCAGATAGGAAAGGAAGAAGTAAAACTTTCATTATTTGCAGACCATATGATTCCATACTTGGAAAACCCTGAGAAATAGATGACAAAGCTCCTTGAGCTAATAAACAAATTCAGCAAAGCGGAGGAATACAAGATTTACATACAAAAAATCAGTAATGTTTCTATACATACGTAATGACATAATTGAAAGAGACAATAAAGCAAAAAATTCCATTCAAAATAGCAACCAAAAGAATCAAATATCTAGGACTAAGTTTAACTAGGGATGTCAAGGACCAATACACAAAAAACAAAAAACATTGCTAAAAGAAATCAAAGATCTAAATAGATTGAAAGACAAAGATATCCTGGGCTCATGGATAGGAAGGCTGAATGTCATTAAGATGCCAATTCTTGATGCAAATGTTCTAAGAAATGATCATGGTGATGAATATACAACTACATGATGATACGGTGAGCTATTGATTATATACCAAGAATGGAATGATCATATGGTAAGAATGTTCGTGTTTGTTTGTGAAGTTTCACTAAATAAAATAATAAAAAGATGTCAATTCTACCCAAACTGACCCACAGTACAATGGAATTTCAATTAAAATTCCAACAACCTATTTTGAAGACTTGGAAAAGCTAGTTATCAAATTTATTTGGAAGGAAAAGAAACCTCAAATAGCTCAAGATATCCTAAAAAAAGAAGAGCAAAGTAGGAGGACTATTACTTCCTAATTTCAAAGCTTACTATTAAGCCACAGTGGCCAAAACATCATGGTATCAGCACAAAGATAGAAGTATCTACCGATGGAATCAAATCGAGAGTGCAGAGACAGAGCATCAAATCTATGGTCAACTGATTTTTGATAAAGCCCCAAATCCACTGAAGTGGGATAGAATAGCCTTTTTAATAAATGGACATGAGAGAATTGGATATCAATAGCCAAAGAATGAAAGAGGACCCCTACCTTACATCCTATACAAAATTTAATTCAAAATGGATCAATGACCTAAATATAAGAGCCAGTACCATAAAACTCCTAGAAGAAAATAAAGGGAAACATCTTCAATACTTAGCAATAGGAGAAAGTTTCTTAAACTTTATACCTAAAGCACAAGCAATGAAAGAAAAAATAGATAACTAGGAATTCCTTAATATCAAAAGCTTCTGCACCTCAAAGGGCTGTGTCAAAAAGGTGAAGTGGCAGCCAACACACTGGGAGAAATATTTGGAAACCACATATCAGATAAATGCTTGATATCCTGTGCACATAAAGAAATTATACATGTAACAACATAGATGAACCTTAAGGACATTATGCTGAGTGAGACTAGCCAGAAACAAAAGGACAAATACTGTATGGTCTCCCTGATAGGAACTAACATTAATGAATGAAGTTGGATAATTTCAGTAAGAACAGAGGTCATCAGGAGATAGAAAAAGGGTAGATATTGGGTACTCGGAACTGAAGTGATACAGATTGTGCAACGGGACTGATTGTAAAAATTCAGAAATGGATAGCACAATACTACTTAACTGTAATACAATAATGTTAGTACATTGAATGAAGCTGAATGTGAGAATTATAGAGGGAGGAGGCCTGGGGGCACAAATGAAATCAGAAGGAAAGGCAGACGATAAAGACTGAGATGGTTTAATCTAGGACTGCCTAGAGTGTATAATGATAGTGACTAAATGTACAAATTTAAAAATGCTTTGCATGAGGAAGAACAAAGGAATGTCAATAATGCAGTGTATTGAAAACAGATGGCAATTAATACTTAAAACTTTAACTTACGTGTGAGGCTAAAGCATAAATTTTTATTTGGTACAAAATTTATACTTTGACTAGTGCATTTCCTATTATAACTTATGTGGACAGCTTAAATGAACACCATAAATACATGGAACCTTGAGTAGGGCATGAGATAATGTAGGTTTGTCCAGAGTAGTGTCCCGATAAATCCCAGAAGGATTTGAACAGTGAATAAAAAAGTACTTACAAAGTCCCCTTGGGGGAATGGTGAGAAAGGGGGAAAATTCAACTTCCTCAAGTAGAGAATTCTTGGTATTCTCACAAGCAGTGGGGATAACCAAAGCCATAGGCTGAGCCCCCAATCTTCCCCCCCCCATTATTTATTTTTATTCCATATGTTCTACTCGTCTGTTGACAAGGTAGATAGAAGGAGCATCAGACACAAGGTTTTCTCAATCACACAGTCACACTGTGAAAGCTATATCATTATCAATCATCATCAAGAAATATGGCTACTGGAACACAGCTCTACATTTTCAGGCTGTTCCCTCCAGCCTCTCCATTACATCTTGATAACAAGGTGACATCTACTCAATGCGTAAGAATAACCTCCAGGATAACCTCTCAATTCTGTCTGGAATCTCTCAGCCATTGACACTTTGTCTCATTTCACTCTTCCCCCTTTTGGTTGAGGTTTTCGCAATCCCTTGATGCTGAGTCTCAGCTCATTCTAGGATTTCTGTCCCACGTTACCAGGGAGGTCCACACCCCCGGGAGTCATGTCCCACATAGACAGGGGGAGGGTGGTGAATTTGCTTGTTGTGTTGGCTGGAGAGAGAGGCCACATCCGAGCAACAAAAGATGAGCCCCCAATCTTGGGGTTTGTTCATGAAACTTAACCCCACAAACGATAGGCTAAGCCTACTTAAAATAAGCCTAAGGGTCACCCCCAAGAGAGCCTCTTTTGTTGCTCAGATGTGGCCTCTCTCTCTCAGTCAACACAACAAGCAAACTCATTGCCCTCCCCTTCTCTACATGGGGCTTGACTCCCAGGGGTGTGGACCTTCCTGACAGTGTGGGACAGAAACCCTAGAATGAGTTGGGACTCAGCACCAAGGGATTGAGAAAACCTTCTCAACCGAAAGGGGGAAGAAAGAAATGAGACAAAATAAAGTGTCAATGGCTGAGAGATTCCAAACAGAGTCGAGAGGTTATCCCGGAGGTTATTCTTACACATTAAGTAGATATCACCTTGTTATTCAAGATGTAATGGAGAGGCTGGAGGGAATTGCCTGAAAATGTAGAGCTGTGTTCCAGTAGCCGTGTTTCTTGAAGATGACTGTATAATGATATAGCTTTTGCAATGTGACTGTGTGACTGTGAAAAGAAATTATACAATTCAACAACAAAAGACCAAACAACCCAATTACAAAATGGGCAAAGAATGCGAACACTTTTCTGAAGAACAAAAACAAATGGGTGAAAGGCACATGGAGATACGCTCATCTTCTTTAGCTATAAGGGAAATGCAAATCAAGACTACAATGAGATGTCACTTCACACCTACTAAACAAATAAAAACTACAAATGTTAGAGAAGTTATGGAGAAATCTGAACACTTATTCACTGTTGGTGGGAATGTGTAAGGGTACAGGTGCTGTGGAAAACAGTTTGGTGATTCCTCAGAAAACTAAATATTGAGTTGCTCTATGACCTGGCAATACCAATACTTGGTATTAACCCAGAAGAGCTGAAAGCAGTGCCATGAACAGACATCTGCACACCAATGTTCATAGCAGCACTATTCACAACCACCAAAAGATGGAAACAATCCAAGTGCCTATCAACAGATGAGTGGACAAACAAAACGTGGTACATACATATGATAAAATATTATGCAGCAGTAAGATGAAATGATGCCCCAAGACATATGACAGCATGGATGAACCTTGAGGACATAATGCTAAGTGTAATTAGTCAGTCACAAAAGGTCTGATACTGTATGATTTCACTATTACGACTCTGGTAAAGGTAATCTCAGAGGTTATACTGTAAAATATAGGAGACCTAGAGGTACACAAAAGCTAGAGACAGAGGAAAGGCTACCCAAAGAGGTTGAACCTAAAATGCAAGGGAACAGACAGAAGTGATGATAATAATAAGTGGGTTTATAAGTAATAAAAAATAAGTGGGTTTATAAGTAATATTGCCATATTCAAGGTGAATATGGCTGAAAGGGGATGTATAGTGCCATGTACCCCATCTGTTAAATTTATGATTATAAATAAGCTCTCACATGAACTATTTCCATGGTTCGATAGTGGACAAAGAGTCAATAGTAGAGGGATATGGCCGGAAACTAAAAATGCATGTTATGGCCAATAGTTAACAGGAAGGCATCAACAGCACCACAGCACTTCCAAGAACAACTAACTGGGGAGGGGAGGGGATAAGTGATAAGGGGCAGTTTTCATTTGATAGTTGGTGATGTTATGTTTGCCAGTTCTCGGTCATGATGGACCAAAAAATTGGTCTAAAATTGAGAATGGTGCTAATTGTACAACCAAAGACACGGTGAGACATGGTTTGTTTATTTTGGATATTATCCATATGTCCAATAGATGGAGGGAGCCAAAAGATACAATGATAAGAAGAACAATGGCAGACAGTGATACATTTATATGATAGAATTTGGTGCAACTCCAAAAAGAAGGGACATCTAGGGGCACACAACAAACTGAATAAATCTTGGGGACAACAGGCTGTGCAGAATGGGCCAGAAACAAAAGAACAAATATGCTAAGGTCTCTCTCAGAAAATACTTATAAAAAAATGAGAACCTGGATTATGGGCCCTTATAGCCCCCACATTTGGTCTGAAGTTGTGGATGTATTTCTAGATTCCGAGACATTGAGCTATATTTGTACCAGCTGGTATTTCCTTGGAATTCTGAGTAACTCTGTGATACCTGGGTCCCAGAAATGGAGTGCTGCAGACCTGAAAGTTAGCAAAGCTATATGTAATAATAGTTGAAGTAACCAAGAAAGAAATCAGGCCTCAATTAAAGTTTAAAACAAAGCCAACCTGGCTGGGTCTACAGCAAGTTAGAACGTAGGGTAAGAGATGTAGCGTGTGTACTCTTGACGTTCAGCTGCTTCTGGGAAACCTTTTTAGTTGCTCAGATGTGGCCTCTCTCTAAGCCTAACTCTGAAAAGAAAATCATTACCCTCCCCTCTATGTAAGACATGACATTCAGGGGTGAAAGTCTCCCTGACATTGGAGGACATGACTCCCAGGGTTGAACCTGGCCATGGCACCATGGAACTGACAACAACTTCCAGACTAAAGAGGGGGGAAGGAAATGCCAACAAAATAAGGTATCAGAGTCAAGAGGCTCTTCTGGAGGCTACTCTTATGCAAGTTTCAGCTAGATATTGCTAATTGCCATGGTTTGCCAAACCCCAACTAACATCATTCCTGGTAACCCTAAAGAACGCCTAGGGCTCTGAGACTCTATAAAAGCTTCATGTACTAAGTTACTTTTCTGAAACCTATAACCACCAGAGGGTTCCTAGGCCATATAAGTCCTAAGAGCCAGAGAGGCCAGCCTCTCCTAGAATATCAACTAATTCCACCCCCCTATCCTATATCATTAACACCCCTCTTCAAGATGAAAAAGTAATATTGGGCATAGCCCAAAGAGCCTTATAGATGGGAGTAGGAGCAAAGGATAAGGAGAAGTTACAGCAGAGATGATAGGCTCTAATAAGTGAGTTTGACTGCTGAATCACTATAACAATATTTCTTGCAGCTTCCACTATTTTGGAGCAGCTAGTAGGAATAATCTCAAAATGTGGAATGATAACACATACTAAACTTTGAAATCTATTCTGTAACTACTTGTTCAAATGCACTCTGAAAATTATTGCTTTTTGGGGGGCATATGTGTTATATTTCACAAGTAAAAATATTAAAAAAAAAAAAGAGTAGCTGGCATATGGCAAGTATCAATTAAAATTAGTTTTATTAATAGTATTAAAAACAAAAGGGGTGGGTTATGGTGACTCAGCAGGCAGAGTTCTCACCTGCCATGCCTGAGACCTGGGTTCGATTCTGATGCCTGCCCATGCAAAAAAAAAAAAAAGGCTAGCAGAAACAGAGTGTGTGCCAAATCAAGACAAAGGCCACTTGAGAGCAGTAGGACCTTATGGTGCCCTGGCTGGCCCCTCCCTCACCCCTCATCAGCTCAGCATGTACCAGCTCTGGAGGGAGCATAAATGCCTGGCCCTATCTGCCTGGTGGTGGCCTGAGGGATTCGCTATTCCAGAAATTTCCCCGCATGTAGAAGGCAGTTCATGGAGCTCTCCTACAGAACACTGTGGGCAAGCTGTCAAGTGGATGCCGGGGTAATAGATTGCTGATTGTAGGACATACAGCACAGCACCCAAGAGGAAACTTTTCTAGGGAAGAAGGGACACTCCTATCCATGTAAACAGGGGCACTCCCAAGGCCACATACACATGCCCAAGCAATACACATACATAGAAAAGATCAGGGAGGCCCCTATGCTTTGGCCTGGAGCTAGTCTCCAAATTCATTTTATGAAGAGCCCTGAAAGAAAGCACACTCTTGGGTCAACCTTCAAGAAGGTATTTCCTTTTTTCTCTTCTCTCTCTTTTTTATTTTCAGTTAGCTACTGGCATTCAAGGAAGGCTCTGTGATAATACGAGCTGGATACAAGCTTAAGGAAAAGATATCTCAGAGGTTAAATTCCAGTGGTAACACATTAAAATAGCAAAATGTCCAGGTTTCAACAATAGGCTACAAAACATACAAAGAAATAGGAAGCAATGGCACAGGCATATGAGAGGGTTAAAGCATCAGAAACCAATAAGAAGGAGAACCAACCTGGGACATTTCACACAAAGACTTAAAAAATGGTCCTAAAAATGCTCAAAGAGATAAGGAAAACATGGACAGAGAACTAAAGAAAATTAGGAAAACAATAGATGAACAGAAAGAGAATACCAAAACAGAGATGGAAATTATGAAAACGAATCCACCCAAACAAGCTGAAGACCACAGTAAGAGAAATTAAAAATTCCCTAGAGGGATTCAATATCAGATTGGCACTGGCAGAAGAAAGAATCAGAAAACTTGAAGATAAGACCATTGAAATCATGCAGTCTGAAAAGTTCCCTTGGGAGACTGGAGAGAAAGGAGGAAATATTCAACTTCTCCAGTTGGAGAATTCGATATTCTCGCAAGCAGTGGGAGCAGCCAAATCAGCAGGCTGAGCCCTCAAAATTGGGGTTCACCCCTATGAAACTAATTCTTGCAAAGGGCAGATTAAGCCTAGCTAAAATAAGGCCTAAAAGTCACCTCAAGAGAACCTCTTCTATTGTTCAGATGAGGCCTCTCTCTCTAAATCAACTCAACAAATGAACCCACTACCCTCCACACTAAGTGAGACATGACTCCCAGGGGTGTAAATCTCCCCGGCAACGTGGGACAGAAATCCAGCATCAAAGGATAGAGAAATCCTTCTTGACCAAAAGGGGAAAGAGAGAAATGAGACAAAATAAAGTTCAACAGCTGAGAGACTTCAGAGTTGAGAGGCTGTCCTGGAGGCTATTCTTACGCATTATACAGATACCCCTTTTTAGTTTATGGTGTATTGGAGTGGCTGGAGGTACCAGAAACCATTGAGGGGTGTTCCAGTAGCCTTGGTTCTTGAAGATGATTTGTATAAAGATATAACTTTTACAATGTGACTGTGTGATTGTGAAAACCTTGTGTCTGAGGCTCCTTTTATAGGGTATGGACAGATGAGTAAAAAATATGAATGAATAAATAAATAAATAATGGGGGGGACATAGGGTAAAATAGATCGGGTAGATGGAAATACTAGCGGTCAATGAGAGAGAGGGGTAAAGAGAATGGGATGTACGAGTTTTCTGTTTTTTTTTTCTTTTTCTGGAGTGATGCAAATGTTCTAAAAAATGATCATGGTGATGAATACACAACTATGAGATGATACGTACACTATCTATGGAATATATGTAAGTGAAGATTTCTGGAAGGAAGGAAGGAAGGAAGAAATCATGCAGTCTGAGGAGCTGAAGGAAGAATGAAGAAAAGTGAATAGAGCCTGAGGCACCAGTGGGACACCTTCACATGCACCAACATATGCGTTGTGAGATCTCAAAAGGAGAAGAAAGACAGAAAGGGGCAGAGAAATTTCATATTCAAATAAACAATGGCTGAAAACTCCCCAAGTTACTGAAAGGCATCAACATGCACTACCAAGATGCCCAAGGAACCCCTAACAGGATAAACCTAAACAGACCCACACCACAGTGTATTATAATCAAACTGTCAAATGCCATAGCCAAACAGAGAATTCTGGAAGCTGCAAGAGATAAGTCAAGTGTAATGTACAGGGAGCCTGAATAAGATCATGTACCGATTTCTCACTGGGACCCATGGGGATAAGAAGCAGTGGGAAGACATATTTAAAGGGCTGAAAGCAAAAAAATGCCAACCAAGAATTCTATATCCAGCAAAACTCTTTTAAAAATGAGGGAGAAATTAAGACATTCCCAGCTAAACAAAAGCTGAGGGAGTGTTAGTCACCACTAGACCTGCCCTACCGGAGATGCTCAAAAGAGTTCTACAGCTGGAAAGGAAAGGACAACAGGCAATCAAGTGAAGCTTCATGAAGAACTGAAGTTCTCTGGTAAGGGTAACAACATGGGTAAATACCAGTGCCAGTACTACTGTATTTTGTTCCATAACTCCAATTTTTGCTTCTTACAGGATCTAAAAGGCAAATGCATAAAACATAATGAGAAATCAGTGGTTTGGGACTCAATGTATAAACACGTAATTTGTGTCCAGACCTACATAAAGGAGGGAGGATGGAGAGCTTAGGGACATAGTTTGTGTAAACTATTAAAGTTAAGTGGGTATCCACGTAAAGGAGATTGTCATAGATCTAGGATGTTAAATTTGAGCCCCATGGTAAGTACAAAGGTAATCCTGGAAGATGTGCATGCTCAAGACAGGTATTAGAGCACAGGCTACCAGAGGTGGGGGTAGTTCATGTATAACAGATGGAGGATTTCTCTTGGAGGAGATGAGAAAATTTTAGTAATGGAAGGTGGGGAGGGTACCGTAGTGATTAATCCCACCGAATGGGGTGTTTGGAGGGGTTGAGAAGGGAAAGTTTACCTCCTTGGATATATATATATATATATATACATATCTCACAATTAAAAAAAAAAAGACTAAGAGCAACTGAAGAGACAATAAAAGTTTACGTTGTATATATTTTCTCACAATTAAAAAAAAAAGACTAAGAAAGAGCAACTGAAGAGATGATCAGGATGGGATCTAGCAAGGGAGAGAAAAGGCTCAAAGGGACATTATTGGGACACTGAAAAAACTGGCACACGGACTGTAAGCTTTGGATCACTGCTAAATTTCCTGAACTGCACTTGACATGGTTACATTAATGAATATCCTCATTCTTGGGA
The DNA here is from genome assembly GCF_023851605.1 of Tamandua tetradactyla. NCBI lineage: Eukaryota > Metazoa > Chordata > Mammalia > Pilosa > Myrmecophagidae > Tamandua > Tamandua tetradactyla. Next base: position 77,633,001 of record NC_135337.1, read on the forward strand.
AATATACCTGGCAGTGTTAAACGTTCAAAGTGTGATGTATACAACCTATACGCAAGTGTTCAGAAAATGGATTGATAGATAGATGGATGAACAGACATAGATGATGGATGTACAGACATAAATGATGGATTATGGACAAATGGATGTGATGGCAAATGTGGCAAAACGTTAAAACTGGCAGATCTGGCTTTCTGGGGAGGGGTATGGGATGTTTAAGTTCTCTGTATGGGGTTTGCCTTTTGGGGTTTTCATTTTGTAACTGTCCTATAAGATTGAAAGTATTGCAAAACTAAAAAGTTGAAAAAAAAAGAGGTAGGGAGCACTAGAAAATTGAAAACGTGTCCACACAAAAACCCGTACAAGAAGGTTCATAACAGCACGATACGTAATAGCCAATAGGTGGAAATAACTCAAGCATCTTTCGATAGATGAATGGACAAACAAAATGGGGTCCACCCAAATCATGCAGTATTACTTCACTGGAAAAAGGAATGGAGTTCTGACATATGATGCGGCATGGATGGATCCTGAAAATATTGTGTTGGGTGAAAGAAGCCAAACAGAACAAATACTGTATGATCCCACTTATATAAACTATCTAGATAAGAAAAGCCAGAGAAACAAAAGCAGATTTCAGCCCACCCCATGTGGGCTGGTGGGAGAGGTGATGGGGAGTTAATACTTCATGAGGACACTTCTGCTTGAAGAGACAGAAAAGTTTTAGTCACGGATGGTGGTGATGAGAGCACAGACAATACTATGAATGCAACTAACACTGCTGAACTGTATACTTGAAAGGGGCTAAGGGGTTGATGGGAAAGGCTATGTTGTATATATGATGCCACAATTAAAGAGAAATTTAAAAATGAATTAAGTCCTGATAACATGCTTCAATGTGAGTGAACCTGAAAACACTGTGCTGAATGAAATACAGCAGACACAAAAGGACGAATACTACATATTGTATATGAAATGCCCAGACAAGGCAAATCCACAGAAACAGAAAGGAGACTAGAGGGTGCCAGGGGCTGGGGGACAGGGTAGTGGGAAGTGCCTAATAGGTATGGGGCCTCTTTGGGGGTGTGGAAAATTTCCCAGAATGAGGCAGTAATCATTGCACAACCCTGAATACACTAAAAACCACTCAACTGCATATTTTGAAACGAATTGTAGGGCATATGAATTATATCTCAATTTTTAAAATGCTTGTTAAAAAGAAAAACATAGGCAGAAAAGGGTGGGGCATGCTGCTGGACAAGACTTCAGGGTGAGAGGAGGAAGGGCCCCAGTGCCCCCAGCCCAAGGCTGTGCTGGCCGCCTACCTTCAGTGCTGGTGCCTTCCGCTTCAGGCCACTGTTGTCGCTGCTCTTGTCTGAGTCTGAGTCGCTCTCTACCCTGTCGCTGGCAGCTGTGGCAGTCACGGCTGCGGCAGCCATGACGCCCCGGTCCTCGTCCTCGTCACTGCCGCCTGCCGGGTCAGCTTCTGGAGCCTCACTGTCCGAGGAGCTCACCGGCTGAGGGGCAGAAAGCACACATCACCACAGGCCTGGAGGGTGACCCAGCACCCAGTACCCACCAGGGCTCTCAGGTGCTGGGGTCCAGCCTCTCGGTCTTGTGACGGAGAAAATGAGTCACAGAGAGCCTAGTGAACCGAGGGAGGGGGGCTCCCAGGACACCGAGATGCCGCACCCCTAGTAAAGCCAAGCCTGCGTGTAAAATCTCACCAGGCGATTTCCTGATATTTCTCTCCAAAGTAACTGATATTTTTTTCAGAGAGAGAGGGAGATTGATTTTGAACAGCCACCTTCTATTGGCATGATGATACTAGAGATGGAATGGACTGAAGTGGGCCAAGAAGCAAACAAGGAAGATGAAAGTGGTATGAATATATACGCTGGGGGTTGGCCTGTGTCCACTAAAAGGACAGATTGAAGTCTTAAAGCCCCGGTACCTTTAAAAGTGACCTCATAGGCAAAAGGGAATTTGCAGATGCATTCAGGTCCAGCTGGAACACATATGTGTGTGTTGGGGGGTTAGGGGGAGCCTAAATCCAATGGCTGGTGTCCTTCTAAGAGGCACAGGAGCTGGGAGCGGAGACCATGGGATGTCAGAGGCAGACAGGAGGGACGCAGCTATAAGCCAAGGAACACCAAGGATTGCCAGAAGCTACCAGAAGCTGGAGGAGGCAAGGAGCCTCCCCAACAGGTTTCAGAGAGGGCATGGCTCTGCCGACACCCTGACTTCAGACTTCAAGCCTCTAGAACTGCTAGACAACACATTTCCATTGTTTTAAGTCCCCAGGTTTGTGGTACTTAGTAATTATGGCCCCAGGAAACTGAGAAGACATATGATGGGAGTTTCAAAGACTGTGTGGTCAGGAGTCATGAGGGGAGACTAGGCATGAGAAACGCAGTGCCAAGGGCTCGCAAAGGAGGGAGGAGGACCTGTCTCTGGGTGGACAGACGCAGAGGGTGCGGTCATGGCAGTGTGGCCAAATGGAAGGAGCCACAGAGAGAGTGAGTGCTGGAAGTGTGGGGTGAGAACTTTGGGCATTGACCTGGGCCAGGACAGCAATTCAAAGGGTAGGAGAGCCAGGCAGGGGGTGGAGGGAAGGGGCCCTCCGCCCTCCCTCACCTCTCCTCTCCCTCCACTCTTTGCTAAAGCCCCAGATTCCCCCCACCACCACCACAATGCTGAGACCACACGTGCCCAGGTTACCAGTCCCAACTGAACAGATGAAAATGAGACCCAGGTGTTAAAAGGACCTCAAGGCTCAGCCCTGAACCCATTTTTTTCTGCCTTGTGTTCCTGTGACCAAGGGCCTCATCTGGATAATTTCTGACAAGATTCAAAAGGGTCATATTAAGTAAGTCAAGCCCCAAACCTAAAACACTAGGAGAGAATAAGGCTACCACAGGAGATTATGCCTTTCCTCCAGAGATCTTGGAAAGTGTCTGCAGCTATTACTTCTCTTTGGAGCGTCCGCGGTAAATAGAGATGGGTGCTATCATCCTCCAGTTTTCACAGGGGCAATAGCAGCTCAGACGGTAAGTGACCAAGCACCCGGCCTGAGGGTCTTTGGCCCAAGGAATAGGGTCCATTAAATAATACCAAGGGCTACCAATAGTTGAGTGGGAACCACAAGTACTGAGCTATTGTCTCTCTCCACATTTAGCATCTGGGGAGTCTCATCTAATTTTTTGAGCAGTTAAGGAGCAGCTTGAGATAACTCAACTGACAAATACTGGGACTGCGATGCAAACCCAGGGTAGCCTTGGCCTGAAAGCCAGATCCTTGGGACACAGCCTCTCCTTTCTAAAATCCCTCCTAGCTCCTGCCCGGCACCGTCCAACAGCACTAACAGTGCCTCAGTGGCCTGGGAAGGCCATCTGGAAGACAATTCCTGTTACTCAACTGGGGAAACTGAATGTCCACCATACTTATGGATCAAACCAGGACAGGAACTCTGAATCGCCTGGGGATGGCCCACTGGAATCTGACTAACCTCTGACAAAGGCCTTAGGGAAACTGAGGCCATACTGAGAGGTTTGGATGACATAAACATGGGCAGCATGGAGAAGAAGCCAGAAAGAGAAGGCCAGTGGCGAACAATTCTAAGACCCAATCAATGGTTTGACGAGTGAGACGAACAATTCAGCTTTTTTCACTGCCTTAATGGATCTGGAAGGTGAATATGGTGGAAAAAACGAAGGTGAAACCCAGCCTTGACTCCTCATTCCCAAATATCACCACCACTGCCTACCACACATTGATGATGCATTCCCGTGCTAGGAGCTTGACGTGCAACCTCTCATGGGACCTCCCAGAGATACTGTGAGAGGAAACTGAGGTGCAGAGAGGGGACACTGATTCCCGAGGTATACAGCTAGCATATGGCAGAGGCGGGACTTGAACCCAGAACCACCTGCCTGTACACCTCTAATCCGGTGGAGAGGTTACTTTGCAGACCCCCCTCCTCTGGAGTTCCCCTCAGCCCTGTTTCCACCAGACAGGAGGGAAAAGGAACAAATGACAAGCCTGCCCACCACCCACTGCTGAGGCCATAGCACACAGCTCCAGTAAAGGATGCCAGCCTGGGAGCCAGAGGCCTGGGCTTCTGTTGCCCACTAACCTGAGGACTTTGGACAGATCCTTTTACCTCTTCATCCACCAGAGATAAGAGCACATTAAGTAGGAGCCTTCTAGGTTGGGGGCTCTCAACTATGGGCAATTTTGTCCCCAGGGGGAGGCATTTTGGTTGTCAGGATTGGAAGACACAACTGGTAGCTGGTATATGGAAATCAGGGATGCTGGCTATGCACAGATGAGCCTCCCACCCCAAAGAATTACCCGGCCTCACATGCTATCAGGACCGACACAGAGAAACCCTGGTCTGAGTCCAAGAGCTCCAAGTGTCCACCTAGGTCCCTCCGGGCAGGCACACAAACCCTCTGGGCCTCAGTCTGCTCATCTATAAAATGAGGTAAACAAACAAACAAAAAAAAAAAAAAAAAAAAACGCCACCTGCCCAGCCAACTCTAGAGACAACTGAGAGGACCAAAAGATAATGTAATCAAAACCACACTGAGATACCATGTCCTCCTAGCAGGGTGTTAAGGGAACAGGGAAACAGTGCCTCCCACCCATGGCTGCGGGAGTATGAACTGGAGCCACCTCCAGGGAGCGTAACCTGAGTTAAGGTGGACTGAAAAGAAGGAAGGAACTCTCTGTGCTGGCATGGACCAACCACCAAGAAAAGTATAGGATTATATGTGTCAAGAAAGAAAGGTATATGCTTTTACATGAGTAAAATCTCTTGGAAAAGTCTGTGGGAAACTGCTTGTCATGGCTATTCTGAGAGGAGGACAAAGCAGAGGGAACAGAAGGCAGGAGAGAGAGGGATACCAGCCTTTCACTGTTAGGTCCTTTTGGAACCATCTGAATTTTGTATTCTGAGCCTGCGTTCCTATCAAACTGTAAAAACTAAATAAAAAATTTAAGAATGAAAAGAGACACTAGGAGAGGTTGCTCAGTTACCCATAAAGCAATGCTTCCAAAATGTCTATCTATGGCTGTGTCAGAAGCATCTAGAAGGACGCTTGGCGGTGGGATGGGGAGTGGAATGAAGGCCCTCAGGCCTCAGTCTACATCAAAATTCTCTAATGGTGTGGCCCAGGGATCTGTATTTTAAACAAATGCCCCGTTTGGAAGCGTGGTCAGGTTAGGGAACCAGACAGCAGCAATCAGCTCCAATATTTATAACTACCTCTCAACTTAGGGCATTTAATCTCAAGCCTGCAGTGTTTTGAGTTTCATTTCCTAGAGGGCAGGCATCTATGTGGTACTAAGCAACTGTGGGTGACCAATAAATATTAAATGGAGTGATGATTCACCAAGAGGTAATCGGCTTAGGGCACCACTAAAGAGAGAACTGGAGCTGGTGCCAGAGGTCACCGGAAACTCGACTACCTGGAGACCTTCTGCTCTGTCTCACCAAGTGGTGGATAAGCAAAGGCTGGGGGAAGACAGTGGGTGTCATCAGGGAGAACCTCAGTCTTCCAGACAAATCATGATTTAAAGGTTAAAAACTGCCAGGACACACAACAGATGGGGGCCCTGGTCCCTTGAGAAGTGGTGCCCAGGAGGCCCCTGTTGATTGAATCCTGACTTCTGGACGGGGAAGCTCCCCAAAATTCCTAGAAGGCAAGGACTGTGTCTGATTCTTCTTGCATTCTGCTACACAGCACATCACTTGCCATGAGATGGGAGTGCCTGCTGGCAAGCACAAGCAGCAGGCTGAGATGAAAATGAGGTATGCTAGAGCATCTCGAGACCCCCAAGTCCTCAAGCAGGACGGGGACTTCAGAACTACTCCGTCCTCAATTCATGAAAACCGAAGGCTGGACAAGACCCTTTCCAACTCCTGCTTTCCTTCCCTCCTGCCAACTCCAATGCCTTTTTCTTCCCTAACAGTCAAGCTTTGCCCCCCATGGTCAGCTCCCTTTATCTCCCAGCCATCACGCCCACATCTCCCAAGCCCAGGCTACCCCACCTCCTCAGCATCCCACAGAAACCACAAAAGCAGTACTTCAAGCTTAGCTTTAAGCAGAGCTAAGACCCCAAGCCCAGTTGCTCCCCATCTGCATCCCACCTCAAAATGTGACCAGAGAGCCACCCCTCTCTCACCCATCTACAGCTTTCAATCAATTTTTCTACGTTTCTACACTTCTTTGCCTGAATATTTCCAAGTGCTGACTGACCACCGAGATGCCATCATTGACTCATGGCCTTTCTGTTTCTGTTTGATCTGAAACTCTGACATCTAAACACTACAACCTTTTTTCAGAAGCCAAACTCTGGCAATAATGGAGTTATTGGAAGAAGAGAAAAATAAAACTTTTTTCTTAGAAGATAGAAGGTTTTATAGAAGCTATAAAGATACTCTCCTCTAAATTCCGACTAATCTTAAGCAGCAATTTCAGTCAGGGGCAAATCTGTCCCCAGGGGGTCATCTGACGGTGTCTGGGGACACTTGTGGTTGTCATATCAGGGTGAGGGGTGCTCCTGACATCAAGTTGGGGGAAGCAGGGGGTGCTGCTCTGCACCCAGCAGCATATGGGATGGTCCATGGCACCGAGGCTGAGAAACCTGTCCTGGGACCTCTGCTTTTCCCACAAGACACCTCCAGCCCCCTCTGCAAGGCCACACAGGGCTACTCACCGGAGGGGCACTGTAGCTGGCGTGGGGATTGTTCTGGATCTCCCACAGTCCCTCATTGAAGCCTTTCCTCTTGTTAGGCTTCCCGTATTTATCTTTACACTTGTCGTAGGGAAATAGGTCCTTGGGTCCCAAGAAGGCTCTGGAGAAAGGAACCACAGGGCCAGACCCAGGTGAGCTAGGCCACCCTGGAGAGCACCGGGGGGGCGTGCGGGGGGTACCGCAAGCTCAAGAGGGGAACACTTACGTTTCATGTGTACCGAAGAAGAAGATGGGGTATTTGTTGGGTGGGGGCTTCACGGCCCCATCAGCGATGTCATCGATCTGCAGTGAAAGGCCAATCAGGACAGTCAGGGGGTGACTGATGGGAGCGGGGGTTATGTGTGGAGGGGTACACCCACTGACCCAGGAAATCACCAAGAAAACAACCAAGTTACTTGGGGAAAAGCATGCTGGGAGGAGAAACAGCTTCAACCCAAGAAGACACAGCACCTTCCAAATAGGAATTCCTCTGTGATCCCAACCCCCTACAGGACCACCCCAAACACACTCAGGTTGGTCTCTCCCCCAGGAAGAGAGCTACCCTCCAAGGTAGGTGCTTCACCTGAGCAAAACCAAATACGGCCCTCTGAAGCAACCAGAAGGGTGGAGTCAAGCTCAGTTTCTCTGAACTCCCAGAACCTGCTCTGTGGCCCCCCTCCCGCAAAGAGGCACTCCACAGGTGGTCTCCCAGAGGATGCACTGGCTTGGGCTGCAGCTGGCAGCCCCAAGGATGCAGAGGGTGGGGGGTGGGCTGCAGGAGACAGGCCCTCAGCATCCAGGAAGTCCCACCCTCTCCCTATAGGCCCACGGGCTCCGGCAGCTGTCAGTCACCACCCCACAGGAGGCAAGCAGCCCCTTCACTTCCAATCAGGTGCTTGGAAATGTTCTGGCTTAGAGAGCTGGCTGGAGAAGTGGGGAGAGGGAGAAGCTAAGCACTCTGGAAAAACAGGAACTGGGAAGAGGATGGAAGAGTCCGTAAACTTTCATCTCCTGGTCTTCCCCAAGAAAAATAAACCTCAGCAAATGAGGTTAGAGTGGGGTTCTCTGGTCCCAATTAATGCTGCCACCATCTGCCTCTCCAACTCCTTGGTAGCTGCTAGAATCTTTCCTACCCAACTCACTCAGCTTCCTCTTCTTCCACTTATGCTCTGGACTAGTTTTTCTAAGTCCT